>NW_009646459.1:755446-835716 GCF_000708025.1 Charadrius vociferus
GTGAATTCTGGAACTCATTTGTTGCTTGTATTTCATTAAAAAAAACATGCCAATAACTGACATTGTTAACATGTGCGTGTGCTGTTTTGCATTTCCTCTCTTTGTTCCTTGGTTCAGTCTGTAATGATTGTAGATATGGGGGGTTTTGTTTTCTTCTGATTTTAGTGAGCCCTTTCTGTTCTTTCTGTAAAGCACCTTCTGCTCATGTGTTACAATGCTGCATATTGCCGCAACGTCTCTTGGGCTAACTTCTTAGTGGTAAGTGAGAATTCTATAAAATTCCACTCTTGCTTTGAGGGAAATGAAAACTAAATTTCTGGTCTTCTTCCAGTTTGCAGAGAAAGTTTTTAAAATAGGACCCTGTCCACTTGAAACACTGAGGTCTACTTCTTGCCAAAATCCCATTATAAAGTTTCATGATACTTAAACTACTGTCATTGCTTTTGGCAATGCCAAAAGGTATTTGTTAAAATGTAAACTTATATTATTACTAAGTGTCGACAAGATTTAATAACCCTTTTCTAGAATTCCTAGTGGTGGGATTCTACAGCAAAATAGTAAAAACCCTGTGAGCCTTCTGGGGCACCTTACATCATGCAGTTACCCTTTGTAGTGTTTAACCAGAGGGAAAATTGGACGTTTAAGCAGATGTCAAAATAGCTTAAAGAGCTATAACTGGTTAGAAAATTTATTAGCTTTCACAGTTTGTGACAGATTTGAAGGCCACTTATTTGCAATAATCAGCAAAAATCCTTCAGTGGGTTAGATACAACAATTAAAAATTAAAGTCCTGATTAGCAGAACTCATTCTTATTAGTTACTGGAAGAGCTGTGTAGAGTTTGGGGGCTTAATTAATTTTGACACGGCTTGCGAATTTTCAGTTCAGTTGCAATTAATACTTGTTTTGACTGTGAATACAATACAGAATATCTACAACTAAGCTATAGCTAATATCAATATTTAACAGTCAGTATTACTTAAAACTGGATGTAAATCATTTTCCAGTTATAATCCTATTTTAACATTGATATGTGTTATCATGTCAACACAATTTTGTAGAAAAATCATTTACTTCAATCATTACAGTAGTCAGAGGCTGAAATAGCTGTCATTGCTCTGGTTGTTATTTATGATGAATGTTTGCTGATAGTAATAAATTGTCACACACACTCATACGCACATGCGCATATGCACACACACTCAAACAAAACCCTGCAACACCTGCCTTTTGGTTAAAATGTTGATATTTCCCAGTATAAAAAAATACAGGACTCTCCTGCTGCCTAGTCTGAAGGACTTTCTGTTGCTTCTAAGGATATCTTGGAACATGTTTCAAGTTTAATCCCCTTTTCCGTCAGATCCTGGCTGGATTATTGTACACTGTCTCCTAAGATTACTCATTACTCATTTATCCTGAAGACTGCATTTTAAAGAAACTGAAACTTCCTTGCTTTCATTTTATATTATCCATCCATAATTCATGCCAAAGGAGTTTTTTATTGGTAACGTGCCTGTTTACTGAGGGTGAGGAAGACATACCCATGGAATGATACTAAAATCGCTTGGTGCTTTACGTAGTTTTTCCCTTTATTGTAGGATTTTTTTCTTTGAATTATGACCATGAGACTAGCTGTCAGCATGGAACTCTATTTGTTATATACTATGAAATGAAAGATTAACCTGAATTATTTTCCCAAAAAGGATTTTTCCTAATGTCACATGGCACTTGGCCATATAAGGGGGCTGAGATTTGCAGATGTAGACACTTAGGAAATATTTCTTTTCACAAGGACCTGATCTCAAAGCTGGTTTTGCAACTATGATTACATGAAGCCTTCTCCGACACATGCAAAGTTTTAGCATGGAATGGAGCCCAAGTCAACCCCAGTCGAAATTCTGTGTATTTGCATGTCAGTGCCCTTTTTTTTTTTCTTTAGAAAAGGATATCTGTTCGGTGACTTCAGTGAACTGAAGGAAGAGTTACACATAATCCAAATTGTTCTGCACATCTTTCAACAGATAAGATTGAAAATATGGAGAAATGTTACTGCCAGAACACAGGGTCTCTAATCTCTTGCCTCATATACAGTGCATAAATAAAGTATAAATCACAGGTAAAGCTCTTCCCACATTGTTCTAGATCAACATGATAATAATTTAATAGTTAAAGAACAGAAAAATTTATTCAGTAGATAATACTACCTGGCTTGCTAATATTGGTATGCTGTGTAAAATTAAGGTGAAAAACCAATATGGATTTTATCTGTAAAGAATCTACAAGAAATGCTAACAGGAATATTTATACCATAATGCATTTTAAACTATTTTATGTTGATTAACAATTTACAGTGTGGCAAAAATTAGGTTAAAGCTTTTAACTACTATTTGAAAAAAAAAAACAAACAAAAAACAGTTCTCATTAAAATGAGAAGACTTGGCATCTGGTTTTGTGTAACAGAATACCTGTAAAATGAAAGATAATTCCAATCATGCAGAATTTGCCCAGGCACAAGCATTGACTGCATTGTAAATCTTTAGTATGAAAACTCAGAAGAGTAGTATTTTCACAACATTTTAGAGACTTACAGTATTTAAAATTAATTTGAAATGAGCAAGGAGAATTTGCTTTTGAGGCATTAGGTTCTATGTTACATAGTTTTGCAGTTGCCCGTGATAACTTAAAGACCCCATAATTACAAAAATCCTATTCTCTGACTGATCTTTATCTTGTTTCGAATTCCTAGATTAACAGGTCTATCAGTGTTTAGATTTTCCAGTTCAGACCCAAGAATTCACTGCCCCAGATCCAAACCAGAACTGTATGCAGCATTACTATTTGTGACTCCCCTAGGTTTAAAATAAGAGGTTGGGAAGAAATCTTCCTTCATTTTTAAAGAGGATGTAAGTTAAAATCTAGATGATATCTAGCAGTGTACTGGAAAAAGTGTTGGCAAACTGAATTTACAGTAACCAACTTGTTATATTCCAAACACTAAACAAGTTAATTTATTTCAGTATTAAATTCATTTGGAACAGTACTTTTCCAGACCAATAAAGGTATTAGCAAACATTATTATATACCCAGTTGAACTGAAGAGAATGCTTCCAGTCATAGAATGGGTTGGGTTGGAAGGGACAATTAAAGATCATCTAGCCCAACCTCCCTGCCATGAACAGGGACATCTTTCATTGGGTCAGGTTGCTCAAAGCACCATCCAACCTGACTTATAACACTCCCAGGGATGAGGCATCCACAGCTTCTCTGGGCAACCTGTCCAGTGGCTCACCTCCCTCCTCATAAAAAATTTCTCCCTTATGTCCAAGCTAAATTTACCCACTTTCAGTTTAAAATCATTTCCACTTGTCCTTTTACTACAGGCCCAGGTAAAAGGTCGTTATCCATCTTTCTTATAAGCTGGAAGTACTGGAAGTCCACAATAGGGTCTCCCTGGAGCCTTCTCTCCTCCAGGCGGAGCAACCTCAACTCTCTCAGCTTTTTCTCATAGGAGAGGAGTTCTATCCTTTTGACCATTTTTGTGGCCCTCCTCTGGACCTGCTCCAACAGGTCCATGTCTTTCTTGAACTGGCCACCTCAGAGCTGGACACAGTATTCAAGGTGGGGTCTCACAAGAGCGGGGTAAAGGGGCAGAATCACCTCCCTCGACCTGCTGGCCACGCTTCTTTTGATGCAGCCCAGGATACGGTTGGCTTTCTGTGCTGCGAGTGCATGTTGCCGGCTCATACCTAATTTTTCATACACCGGTACCCCCAAGTCCTTCTCCACAGGGCTGCTCTCAATCTCTTCATCCCCCAGCCTGTACTGATGTTGGGGATTGCGCCGATCCACATGCAGGACCTTGCACATAGCCTTGTTGAACTTCATGAGGTTCACATGGGCCTACTCCTCAAGCCTGTGAAGGCCCATCTGGATGGCATCCCTTCCCTCCAGCAAATTAACTGCACCACTTGCTGCAGAATGACAGATTCTTTTGTATCCCTTAAAAGCAAAACTTACATTTATATTCGCAATACCTCTTACACTTAACAGCAGAGAGCAAAGAAGAAATCTTTCTTATCACAGAGTAGTACCTTGGCTGTATCTCACTGAAATAGGTATTAAGCAGAAGATGGCTTGTAGGAATTTGATACCTGATTTGAAGCCTCTGGTTTGTCCTGAAACAAAACAAACCAACAAACAAACCAAAAGTATCTGTACTAAAGAAAGTATCTAGAATTTTAGAAACATTGCCACTATTATAAGTTGGTATTGAAATTTAGAGAGTTTAAAAACAGTAGGTTTAGAGTTCCTTCTGACCTTTGTCAAGGTCCCCTTTTACTGAGAAAAATCACACCTGGTGACGGTAATCAAGACTAAATCAGTTAAAACATTCAGTAGCAGTCATTCCGCTTGAAAAATTAAATGCATTCAAGGATTAAAACTGCTTATTTTCTGCTAGGTTCCTTTCTGATGCTTAGTGTCATTGATGAGAAGAGTATAATAAAGAAAGGGGAGATTGTGTCTTGCATGCAAATGGCAATCCTTTCTCACAATAGTGTAATCATTTAATTGATTAGGAGAGTGCTCAGATGATCAAAGAAGTGGAAGTGGATAAAGTGACGGTGCTGGAAAGAGAACAAGTTAAAGCAATCAAGAATCTCTGGGAAGACCCAGGAATTCAAGAATGCTATGACAGAAGGAGGGAGTTCCAGCTCTCAGACTCTGCTAAGTAGTAAGTACACTGCATAGTTACAAGGACAACCCAGACATAATGAAGTTAATCATACATTTAGGTTAGAAAAGACCCTTAATATCATCGAGTCCAACCTTTAACCTAACACTACCAAGTCCACCGCTAAACCATGTACCTTAGTGCCACATCTACACAACTTTTAAATAACTCAAGGGATGGTGACCCCACCGCTTCCCTGGGCAGTCTGTTCCAATGCTTGACAACCCTTTCAGTGAAGACATTTTTCCTAATATCCATCCTAAACCTACCCTGGCACAATTTGAGGTCATTCCCTCTCGTCCTATTGCCTGTTACGGGAGAAGAGACTGACCTCCACCTCACTACAGCCTCTTTTCAAGTAGCTGTAGAGACCAATAAGGTCTCCCCTCAGTCCCCTTTTCTCCAGGCTAAACAACCCCAGTTCCCTCAGCTGCTCCTCATAAGACTTGTCCTCCAGACCCCTCACCAGCTTTGTTGCCCTTCTCTGGACACAGTCCAGCACGTCAATATCTTGTAGTGAGGGGCCCAAAACTGAACACAGTATTCAAGGTGGGGCCTCACCAGTGCCGAGTACAGGGGGATGATCACTTTCCTAGTCCTGCTGGCCACACTGTTTCTGATACTAGCCAGGATACTATTGGCCTTCTTGGCCACCTGGGCACACTGCTGGCTCATAATGAACAGATAGGTTCACTCTGATTTTATTAGGTATACCTGTGTCTCTATTGGCCTGTGGTACATAACAAATTTTAAGCTGGGGTGATGAAACAAACTTAATTTTAGGCGTTCTGAACATACTGGAATGATCATCCCTCCCAGTTCTGAGGTCAACACAGCTGGTACATAACTGAGTTTCCCTTGGGGGAAATAATGAAAAACAGCTGTAGGAAATACATTGACAACAAGCAGGCAGGTCAGACAGTTCAGTTACGTGAAAAGTTTAGGATATAAATAAGAACGAAGATAAGTCCCATATTTTCAAACAATTTAATTGTGAAAAAATTATTGTCTCATGATAACGGAAAATGTACATTTCTGTTTCTGCCAAGGTTGAGAATTAACAGGGTTAAATTTTAGCAAGGAACATTTAGATTAGGCATTTATGGTAAACTTTAACTCAGAGTGGTTACACATAGGCAATCTGTTCCTGTGTGTTAAACGTTATCATTCTTGAGAGATGTTTGTCTGCCTTGTTCTTAAATAATCCTATATTGAAGAAGAAGGATGCCACTTAATGGTCTACAGCAGTCTCGTTTTCTAAGAAATCAGCCACAATCGAAAATCAGTTTTATTTTAAATTTTATTAAATTGTCCTTTTACTGTTAATTGCAGTTCAGAGCTCAATAACAATTTTCTACATTGCTGGAGAGGAAGAATTTTCTTAAGAGAAATCTTTTCTGAGTAATTGATAACATTAAGTGTGAGAATTTTTTATTTTGGAGCTCGAATGTGAGAGATGTTTGGGCAGCAAGGGGAGAATACATCGACAGTCTCCCTCTTCCACCAGAGGCAAAAGAGGGAATTCACGCTTAAATAAAGGACGGTTGGTGCTACAACCATGTTGCAGGATTTGGAGTACACCTTACACTTTTTGTAGGCCTTGTTAGGATTTTGGATGGTCTAATGTTGCCTTCTAGTGGTGGAAACATACATTGCAGAGAGGAATACTAGGCATCGGTTCTTTGTCTTGCTCACACACTGCTCATTTATTGAGGCACAGGAATGTCATCCTAGAATTTAATCCCATGAAAAGCAGAAGAGCTCTATGAAACTAAGGAGGGTAAAGTTAAGAAAGTCTGGGCGGGCAGAAGAGAAACATCTCTTATATTAAAAATATATAAATTTGAAGCAGTCATGTTAGCCGTGCTTTCTATTAATTACTTTTCTGAATTCTGTCCAGCAACCTTTCACATTTGTGTGCAATATTAGAATCACGAATGAAGTGGCAGGGGATAGAGCACTGTTGGTAAACATTATGGCTAGGCCTGATATTTATATTTGTGTTCAGATCTTCATTCTGATGTTTATTTTGGGGTACACAGCAAAGATTATTCAGATAAAATTCATAATTTTGGGTGTGGGGCTGATTGTCTATAGAACATGCAGGCGTCATCTCTTTTGACTAGTATTATTCTGCCTGAAATGCACATGCAGGCCTCAGTTAAAGTAAAGGGTTTTATTGTTTTATGCCAGCAACCAATGCGCTAAGGCCATGGACAGCTCAATTTCTGTTTAGATGCTTTTGTGGGAACATTTCTGTGATTGCTGGTTAGTACTTTGATTCTGAATCTGCGTGATTAATTTATGATAGTGTATTAATCTTGTTTCTGTTTTATATTTAACTTTTCAGTTATCTTACTGACCTTGATCGTATTGCTATGCCCTCATTTGTGCCAACTCAGCAAGATATTCTTAGAGTCCGAGTGCCAACTACAGGAATTACCGAGTATCCTTTTGATTTAGAAAATATTATATTTAGGTAAGACTGCCTGTCAAATGATTCAGTATATAATTATGAAAGTAGGTGCTGCAACTTTACTTCTAAGGTCCTTTAAGCTTTTGCATTCAGTGAGTGTTGTAGGTGTTTCCAGCCCTTTTAGTCTCCAAAGTTAATATAGTAACTTGAGTGGTTTCAAAACATTCCTTTTGAAATTTACATTACATGAAAAAGACTTTTCAATTCAAGCAGCCCAATTACTGTGTATTCCGAACTACTGGTTTAATTAAAAGCCTTAAATGGGGTGATGCAGAGGCTAGGCAGTTGTACTAACATGAGTGCTCATATCGGGATGGAGTTTAATTCCATTTAGAGCCAACAGTTTCTGTCTCCTGACTGTAACTGTTTGGAAGAGAGGGCCCTAATAGATATGCTAAAGCCCTAAAGTGAGTTTACAACTTTCAGTTAGATAAAGTTAGGGAAGAGAGAAGGAAGAGGACAAAAAAAAAAAAAAAGTGGAGGGTCATCACAGTACATACTTCTATTCTTCCTGCCATGTCATATACAAAAAAACCCCATTCAGTGGAATTGAAGGAAACAAATGTAAAGTTGAAAGAACGTCTGAGAAGCTCCTTAAAATTATCTGCTACTAGACAAGCTATTGCAACAGGCGGGGTTACTGATTTTCTAAGGGATAGCATTTTCTTTTTTTTTTTTATTTCAAAATTGCAGAATTCACACTGGCATGATTATAGATGTTCTTCCACCAAACCACCCATTTCATCATGAGCAAACACCTGCTTGCAGTTACAACACAGAACCAGAATGCACTCTGATAACACATGGTCAAACCAGCCTAACTGTGGTTTTGTTGTTTGTTTGTTTTTTTCCTGGAAAATTGAATGTTCTAGGGAACACTTTGACCCAGATGAAATGTGAGGGACTTCTTAACTGTCTGCAAAACCACAGGAATTTGATGTGGAACTAAGATATTTGTGAGCATTTTGATTGTTCTGAGTAGTGAGATACAACTACGCTGGAGATGATGTGGGTTTTTTGCAGGGGGAGGGGGCAAGGGAGATTTTGGAGTGTGTGAGTAAACAAAATCAAATGCATTCACATCTGTCTTGCTAAAACTTCTGCCCACACAGAAAAAAAGCAACCATTATATTTTGTATTGTGCTTCAAGTGGCTTATACACTTGGCCTGGGCCTGGCTAGGATAAAGTTAATTTTCTTCATAGCAGCCAATATGGTGCTGTGTCTTAGATTTGTAACCAAAACAGTACTGAAAACATACCGGTGTTTTAGCTTTTGCGGAATAGTGTTTGCACAGCACCAAGGCCTTCTCTGTTTCTCTGCCCCCAGTGAATAGGTTGGGGGGTGCATGAGATGCTGGTGGGGGGGGGACACACAGCCAGGCAGATGACCTGAACTAACCAAAGACATATTTCACACCATATAACATCATCCTTAGAGATAAAAGTGAAAAGACGGGGCTTTAGTGAGGTTGGCCATCTTTTTCTTCGCAACTGGATGGGCTACCCATGGGAGGTGGTCAAGGATTGCTTTTGCATCACTTGTCTCATTTTCTTTATCTGTTCTTCCATTTATCCTTCACTTATTAAACAATTATTTTTTTTTTTTTTTTTAAATCTAGACCTGCAAATTTTCTTGCTTTTACTTTTTCTTTCCTCTCCCCCGTGTCCACCCCCAGTGTGGCAGGGTAGTGACTGAGCAGCTGCAGCGTGCTTAGCTGCCCACTGGGATTAACCCACAGCAACACTAAAGAACAGTAAAAGTTGTAGCACTACAGCAAGTGAATCAAGTTTAATATTAAACAGAACATACAATGTTAATATATACTTTTCACAGTTCAAGCTTATCTCAAGTAGGCAACCTGTCATAACGCCTTTGGATATACTTAAAGTATCTCATGAAAATGACTAATGTTGACTGCATTTCTGTTTGACAGGATGGTGGATGTAGGTGGCCAAAGGTCAGAAAGAAGGAAGTGGATCCACTGTTTTGAAAGTGTTACTTCCATCATTTTCTTAGTTGCATTAAGTGAATATGATCAAGTCTTGGCAGAATGTGACAATGAGGTAAGGAGTGGGGTACATAAGGTACAGAAAAAGATGTGTGCTTTTTAAGAAGACAGAATTCACATGTTTTCATAAAAGTATTTGTAAATACTAGAATTACATTAACAAGGTGATCAAGCAGTCCCAAAGTTGTATTAAATCAGCAGCCTGCCTGTAAAAGTGAACTCTCCCTTAAAAGACACTTAAATGACTTAGGCCATGTCAATTGTTTGAGAATTTGAGTATCAGGAATATCTCTAAGCAAGTAAAACTACCTCAGTCATCTGTAACCAGTTTTTTTGTCGGTTTGGTTTTTATGTCTCTGATGTTTCAGAATTAACCTGTGCATTAATTAAGGAAAATTAAAACAAAATAACTTAAATTTTACTTCCATCCCAAGGTTAGAAAACATGATGAGTTCTCCCATCTGTTCTAGAGTGCCATCATCATCAGTAGCCAGATGTTATAGAGAATGATGCGAAAAAGAAAACCATAGGCAATTACGGAAAAGCATATTAGTGGCACTGCATTACTTTTGGTAGTGGTTGCTTTACATCTTGCAGTATGAGGATTTCTTCAAATTTCCTTCAAAAATGCTTAATACCATTTGAATTCTAAAGTCCCAAAGCCGTTATAGATCACTTTCTCGAGATCTGTTTGAACTGTGAAAAGCGTACCCTACTTCACTTGCTGAAATGTCACAATATCCATTGTAGTCGAGGTAGAGTTTTCAAAGTTTCCTGTCATCTTTTGATGCACAAACAACTTCGGTAACTCTAATTTTCTTTTTCCTTGCAGTATCTTGAACATGTTGTTATACTCACTTTGGACATTAGGAAATAAATAACAAACTCACTGCCATGAGAAGCTTATCCCCAGGAACTCCAAACAGCAGTTTCTGAATGTAGCGTTCCTTAGATCTCTTTTGAAATGGACAGACTTTATTACTAGTATAGATGAGCACACATGCTCTTGTCCTTTAGCTGTGTTACAGTATATTAATATCAGATACTTGACCTCATACACCTTGATTCAGCTCTCACTGTGAGGTCAGAAGAGGCTTTTATAAGAGCTGCAGTCCATGGCTGCTCACTCACTCATACAAGAATTCAAAGAGATTTCACATGCCATCATGCCATTCATAGAGATGATCCAAAACCCAGTGAATAAAAGGATATAGAACATGAAGAGTAATGATAAACCAGTGCATTGCAATCGTGCTTAATAAAAGTAATATTTTTTAAAAAGCTTTCAAAACAAACTTTATGATCTCTGGCTGACATGATTTGTATATGCTACTGACTAGAGAGTGTAACCCTATTTATTTTTGTTGTTGTAGAATCGAATGGAAGAAAGCAAGGCCTTATTTAAAACTATCATTACATATCCCTGGTTTCTGAATTCTTCAGTCATTTTGTTTTTAAATAAAAAAGATCTTCTAGAAGAGAAAATCATGTATTCCCATCTCATTAGTTACTTTCCAGAATACACAGGTAAGCATTTATCCCACACGATCTTCACAAAACAAGTCATATTTAATCCAGTTAGTTTTTCCTCATTACACTGAACACAGAAAGTGGAATTATGCAATATATTTAATATCTATGCTTTCCTATTCTATCTTTTAAAATACAAACTTAAGTCACTTAGTTTTCCTGGAACTTTTTTTTCTT
Source organism: Charadrius vociferus (assembly GCF_000708025.1). Classification (NCBI taxonomy): domain Eukaryota; kingdom Metazoa; phylum Chordata; class Aves; order Charadriiformes; family Charadriidae; genus Charadrius; species Charadrius vociferus. The sequence goes on from NW_009646459.1 coordinate 766,371, forward strand.
TTAGTGGAGCATTGTGGACAGAGTCTTAAGAGATTTCTTGCAGCCATTCTGTTACCATTCGAGTGGCAAATCACTATTTATTTATGAGATGAAGCACGTTTTTCATCTTCGATCTCAAGAGACAAGATACAGGGGGAACTTTGGGAAAACAGCTATTAATCCAACTCTTTATATAGTAAAAACCCTTAGTATAGCTTTGCATTTATTATTACACCTTGTTATCTATGTAAAAGCCCAAAGTTAAAAAGCAGCCTGAGTAACTTTCCTTAACAAATGTTACTGATACTTAAATTTGCCAAAAGAATGATGAAAATAATCACAGATATATTCTGTTACTTAATACAGTATTATATTCTGCAAGACATGTATCACATTGAATCCTACAATTAATAGTGAAAAAAGTTATAAAGATTTAATAGCTGCAGAGAAAACACACGTCCCTTTCTTGGCCAAAGAGAATCCTGTTTACTCTGTGTGTTTCAGAAAATGTGGTTTCTCTCATGGTCTTTGACATACTCCAGTAACGTAGCAAACTATTAATATATGCTGGGTAATTTCAGTTGCGTAGGTTTTTGTAAAAAATTACTTTGACCTGTAAGGTTTAGCATTGAAAAAAGCACATTCCACACATTTTAGAAAGCAGTGTTGTAACAGCTTTTGCTCACCTAACATATGAATGAGAAGATGCCAACAAGGGAGTATGCCTTTATGGTGATTTGGCATTTAAATATTAAATTAGCCTGTTAAGACACTGTCGATATGTTTCTTCCTTGACCCATAGCTTTTAATTGTTCAAACCACTAACTGTGCTTTTGACTAGGACCTAAACAAGATGTCAAAGCTGCCAGAGACTTCATTTTGAAGCTGTATCAGGATCAGAATCCAGACAAGGAGAAAGTAATCTATTCCCACTTCACTTGTGCCACAGACACAGAAAATATTCGTTTCGTCTTTGCTGCTGTCAAGGACACGATCCTGCAATTAAACCTGAGGGAGTTTAACCTGGTTTAAAGAAAAAATACGCCTGCAGCCACGAACTGTGGCTTACTCATAGCACAGCCTGTGTTGATAAAAAAAAAAAAAGGTGCCTTTTTAAAAACCATTTACAGAAATGGGAGAAGCATTTATATTTACTGAAGAAGTATGGATTAAGAGAACTTCAAAGAATGAGTTTCAAAGTTTACTTTTTAAGCTATATGTTTAAAATATTGTGTTCATATTTCCCATATTAGTTTTTTTGAGTTATTTTTTGACAGCTGTGGGAATTAGGTATATTTAGAAGAATGTACATAACTGCATTGCTGTGCAGCTGGTATTTTCTTAAGATTTTTCTTTTTTTTTTCCCTTTCTGTTTAAAATTTTATTTAGCATTTACAATCGTAGCTCATAAAATTTCAAACAGTGATATCTTAAAAATGACGAGTTACTGTTATTTTAGGGTACGAGACATTTTTATATTCTTGTTTGGAATAATGTAGTTGAAAGACTAGGGTAAACATACTTCACTCTCGAGAAGCATCTCTCAGTAGGCTAGATAGGCCAAACCTGTTACTGTCCTAGGAACTTTTACAAAAGATTAATTATTGGTGACCCGTGCGTATCACTGCCTTTTTGTTCAAGTGCCCTACAACAAATAAAATACCTTTCACAGTCAAGGAATGGCTGATTAAGATCTTGTAGGCAGTCCATGGAATTTATTCTGTTTGAAGGGGAACAGAGTTTCTCAAACAGCAAGGCATTTAGCAAACTTTCTCAGCGTTCACCACCACAGGAGCTCAGAGATCACCCACAGCTGCCTGCGATAAACTAGGCCTTAAATTCCTCCAAGTCACTAACATAACTTGCTTTTTTTGCACTTTGCATTTTCCTGTCGTTGAGCTTTATGGGTAGTTTTGCATGGATTAGAGAGCAGTAAAACCTCTCCCCTTGAAGATTTCCAGCCGATTTCCAGCCGTTTTCCTGTTAGGGTAATCTTGAAAGCTTTTTTTACCCATGCAAAATTCATGGTCATCACTGGCACTTGATCAGCTAACCCAGCAACACTGGTAAGGAGAGCATTTTAGTAGAACAGTCTGCTATCAGCAGCAATTCAACCCAAAAGATGTGCTGAGGTTGTCCTGTATTTAAATACATGAAAATTCCATTTTTCCAAGAAGAAATATTATAGCAACAGTTTTTACTATTGGCATAAAGTAGCAATTTCTATGCAGCACAGAATGAAGTCAAGTTACATTGATATCTCAGCTTGAGTAGTGCTCCTGTGTATTCAGCCACGTTGATAGCTCTCGCAGTTCAGTCCTGTGAAAAGCACACCCTGACCTCTCACTGCCCATAAAAAAATGTTTACCATTTCACATATTAAGCAGCACAGCTCCCTTTTGTTCAGCAATACAGAAAAAAGTAAAGTATGTTCGGAGCTGGTGTTGGTTGCTAAGGAGAAAACATCCCGTAACGTTTGATTCATTTGTTCTTCCTTTAGCATTGGAACAAGCAGTAGAAGCTTGTTCTTGATGCCACTCTACCGTTTTTCAGGGAGGAAGGACACTGACCTATACGTTGTGCCCATACTAATGAACGGCAGTAATGAGTACTGAGGGAACAGTGCAGTCAGTACACCCTGGGATGAGACACGGGGTACAGTGCCACTTGCTGAACAAGAAGCCACCAAGGGGGACCGACACAAAGCACATCTATTCGCGTGTTGTCTGTGTTCCCCACGTTATCTCTACCCTCCCCTCAGAAGTACTGACATCATGACAAGTGCTCAGACATGCTGTCCTGAACTAACCCCTGTTGCTCAAAGTAATTCAAAAGCATTTCTTGTCATAAAATCTGTAGATACTGGAGTTTTACATTACTTAAGAACTTCCAGTCACATGAAGACAACAAAAATACTTTCTCTAGAGCAGCAGATTTGATGGAGGAAAGCATATGAAATGCTCAGGCGCTTGAACTGCTTAATCCAGTTTTGAGCCCCTTGGGAACTTACAGAAAAACGTCTGTTTAAACTCTTAGTGGTTTGGTATTTTGAGTCAGGATTTGCTGTCTATATGAAGAGCACATTGGCACCATGAATTTGGGAGCCTGGCTTTGCTGGAGCACAAACTGCAGATTGTGAGACAGTTACCATTTTATAGGAGCCATCAATACAAGAATGCTTTTCTTTCACGCTTCACAACCAACATTTAAAAACATTCATAGGGCCAGTTACCAAGACTAACTTCTGCACATAGTTATCGACCTGCTTGATGCAACAAGGAATGAAAACCCACAAAGATTAAAAACTGGAAGATATCCAGCAAAAAGAGAATTCAGTTTTTTCTCCCAGTTTACCTATTAGTGTCCTACCTCACAATGCCTGTTCTGGCAGTCACATTTGTTTCAGCCTTTGATATGCTGATCCAGGGATGATAAGTTAATAAAAATTAACGGCATGGATATTCTTTTGCTACTTGTAGGAGGAGACTTAAAAGCCAATTTACTCCTCCCTCAAAGTATTACAAGAATATTTAGAATTCTTGTTCCAGATTTACCCTGAAAACAATCAAAATCTCTTTATAAAAATCCTGTGTCTGTTGTGAGTGGAGTTTTAGATGCTTAGATCCCACTTGCAGTCACAAAAGAAAAATTGTGACCAAGATCATAGTTGCATTTCTTAGGTCAAATAACAAAGCTCAGGTTCCTAGGTGACCAGAGGACCTTTAAAGGTCCCTTCCAACCCAAACTGTTCTATGATTCTATGCATATACTTGCCCATACTGCCCAGAAAACCCCTAAGTAATCCACCAGTAAGGATAACAAGAGGCAAATCTTGACTTGGTTATAGAGTTATATGCAGGAAAAAAGGTGTCAGCTATCTGCTAGTTTGTTCAGTTCTAGACAGAAAAGCATAAGGCATTCAAGAATTGCATAACCACACTATGACAATTTGCATTTCAAGAGATGATGGTGATAAACACAAATGTTTTCTGTATGAGAGTGTGAAATACTTGATCTGCATAATGAAACAATTATTGTAATACACATGAAAAACAAATCTAAGCCAGAAACTTTGCAGCATATCTGAGACAATTACAAATACACAATGCATATTAGAAGTATTTTTCACCAACAGTTCTCACATTTAATAGCCCTGTTCTTTTGAAATATGTGGTCTCAGTTCCTTAAAAAAAAAAAAAAAAAAAAGGAAAAAAACCCTGCCATGGTATTCCATTAATTTCCATAATAATCTGCATACAATACTGAGACAGACAGGTCCTTCGCCCAGTCTGGTTTTAGTAACAGATTAAAGCATAGAACCCGAGACCCTTCCTTGACAAAAGTTTTGATCAACATAGGAAAAAGAAACACAGCCAAACCTCAGTAATTACCTCTTAGGTACTTTAGCCACCTATATCCTTTATTCCTGGTAAGTAAATGTTTTGTTGGTATTGGTTGCTTCTTTAGTTTTTGCTGAAACTTCAGTAAAGATTAGTCACTGAAGATGGAGAGGGATCAACTGGGAGAGTTTAATGCTGGAAAAAGGTACTGTGGAATCGCATGATTTGCTGAAGAAACACTGCATGCTCTTGCCTTGTACAATACTTACATGATTCCAAGCAATGCAGTCTTTAGGAAGCTCTTTTCTGGAATTCAAACGTGAAAGGATCGGGGCTGGGGGGGGGGGAAGAAGGGGGAAGAATCTTCTGAATAGTTTTGTGAAATATTCTCATTCTTGAAGCTAATGCAATATCAGGAAATACATACAAATCAAATATATACAGATCTATTTTAATGTCATATGGATATGGAGCGATTTATGAACAAGCCACAAAACAGCAATCCTATTAAGGTATGTGATGTATTTACTGAAACTGTTTTACATCAGCAGAGTAATTAGGAAACTTAGGGTTTGTAGTTCAAATTCAATAATATGTTGTACGTATTAAATTTTAACTACCATTACACAGTAATATTAATCTCTTATTGACTAGTGTGTGGTATTTGATATTTGCACATAGATGGCTCAAAATAACTCAGAAGGAACAAAAGACCTTAGTGATTTGTTTGGTATGTGAGTGTATTTTGTGAAGTGCTAAAAATAATAAATAGCTAATGGTGTATGTACAAAAATGTTTGGGGAAAAAAAAGAGGATTTCTTAAGAATCTGGGTATCTGGCAACATAATCTATATTTTTCAATACGGCAAAAGGAAAAAAAAAACCCACAGTATTTTAAAGGAAGCTTATACATGTAAATCCAGTCATTAAAAACTTGTCCTTATAATATACCAAAGGTAAAAACTAAAGTCTGCATTCTGCTGTCACTGAGATGGCTGCAACAGAAGCTTGACCTTGCATTCTCAGAGACAGGATTTGACTTAATTTGTCAATTTCTACCTATGAAATTCTGAGTAATGGTATCAACCTGTTAAAGCAGTATTAAAAAAAAACCCAACCAAATAATAATCACATTCCAGTCAAATAAAATTCAGTTTCACTTTATTCAAGGCAAAGAAAAGGTTGGAGGGAGGAGGGGGGAAGGAGAGGGAGAAGCATGGAAAGCAGAGGAGCCATGCCATGCAAAGCCATGCAGCTGAACAAAGAGAGGTGCAAACAGTTAAGACTTACAAATGTTTTAGCAATGTGTCCGGCATCTTTGATTCTATGTTTGGTTTGTCATTGACTTCTTAGAGGTAATTCTAACCCCTTACAAACTACTACTGACAACCCAAATGACGTTTCTCAAAGGTATGAAGTTTAGGTAACAGTCATCTAGAAGAGAAACTGTTCTTCAGTACTTCAGTAAAGGCTATGGTATACTTTTAAACACAACAGTTAACAGACCCAAACACCTACATTTTCATTTTTTTGTGATCCCCTTGCCTAATTGCATATAAATTTTTAATAAAAATTACTGTATCTATTCTGCCTTCTTGATGAAAAAAATATGCATATTGCAATAAGGAATGAGGCGCAGCAGAGTGGACATCTCGAACAACTTGCAGTACTCCAGAAAACTACACAATGGCCTAAGCCTGAATACCTTTCTCCTCGCCCCAGGCTGATGTATAGTTAAAACAAGGAGAACTGATGTCAGCCAAGAAGTGACAAAATTCATTCATGACTGTATGGAGAAAGCATAAGGAAAAAAACAAAGGAAAAAGATATAATCTACTGACTGGAAAAATGGAACTATAGAAAATCATGTTGTCATTACAAGTGGAGACAAGCAGGAAGGTAGGGGAAACGTCCCATGTTGACTTTTGAACACTTCCAGTGTTCTTGTGTTAAGGCTTTTAGTTAGCACAGAAGATCAAAATATTTTCTGCTCTGCAGGAAAAAAGCAATTTTGCGGGAATTGTTATGTTTTCCAAAACATGAGCTTAACCACAGACATGCACATTTAAAATAAATCCTTCAACATTAATGGTTAAATTGCTCAAATATTACTGAAGAGCCAGCTGAGATTTGAGAATCAGGAGTCTGTTGGCAAAATAAGTGTAAGAAAGTTAAGAACTGGCAATAATTGAAATACAGGCTGTGAGAAAAGAAAATATTTAGAATAGGGTGAATTGAAAAACTACACAAATAGGAAAGTACAATGTACTTGCAAGAGGTACTAGAAGTGAAAGCTGCAGCAGATAATCAGTAAATACTGGGGATAGAAACAGAGAGGAGAAGACACCACAGTAATCAAGAATCAAGCTCACAATGAGGCTATTAATTGAACTATCATGCCTAAGATGAAAAGTGATACATGAAAAACAAATTACAGATATAGAAAGGTACTCAGTGCACCTAATAACACTACTTATCTAAGGCAAAGTATTCTATTAGTTTGGCACGATAATAACCTGAGTTAATACTCTTGGTACATGCTTGGTGTACAAACAAGTGGAGTAACACAGTCAATGTCATAGTTTGGAATCCTCTTATAATCTTTTGTTTCAATTTACAATTTATGGGAAAAAATAAAAGATTACACGTACTTTGTAACCTGCTAAATGGTTACTCAACACCAAAGGCAAAACTTTCAGTAAATTAAAGAACTGCAATTGTAGGTTAGCATGCTAGTCATTTTAGATTTTACAATAATGCGACAATTTGGATCTCTCAAGCACCACCAGCAATGTCAGAATTATATCCTGTAGCTATAAACATTCCAAACAATTGTTTGGAAATAATATTTTGGCAGCAGGTACTTAGTATATGTACCAGATATTCTGAAGACTTTGATATGGGAATTTATGGAAACCTTCATGTAACACTGTACCGTTTCCTGTACTTTTTATATCAACTGCAGTAAACAGCCATTCAACAATACTATGACTACTACATCTAAGAAATAAGCAGAATTGCACACATTCAAGTTCTCCCTATTAAAGTTCTGCTGTCTGGATATGAAACAAAAAAGTTCCGTTGGGTAAGAAAAGTTGATAAAAGCAACTGTGAAATACTATATTTATTATTTAATATAAATTTGACTTTATTAGTCACTTGCTTAAGACACAATGCTGTGTAATCCAAGGCATTTATTTTTGGTATGCAACAGTGCACTTATAACCCCATAGACTCCTTAAGTTGCAAGACTGTTAATAACTTATTTAAAATAAAAGGCTTTAATTACTATTTTTAGTGCAGAGATATATTAATTCTCCCCATTACACATTTTTGTAAACTGTTATATTTTCTGTGAATATTGATAGAGGTGCTGCAACGTTTCCTTGAGTAGAATATAAAAAAAGTTCACACTCAAAGTGATACTGTACTGTAAATTCATCATGACCTGGTCCATTCATATACAAAACGAAAATAGTATTGTTAACTAAGCAGCCACTCCTGTGATCATCTAAATTAGACTTCTCTGGTCAGTACCCTCCTTCGTAGAATTTGAGTTGTAAGACTAGTGATTATCAAGTTAACATTTCCCTTGATAAAGAAATTTTAATTTCAATACAGCCTCAAGTCATATGAAATCTAAGACAGAAACTAAGTATTAATTTTCAGAATCAAATCAAAATGGAAAGATTTGCTCTGAATAGTATCATAAGAATTATTCCAGAGTTCAATTTCAATATCAAAAGTAATGGTAAAACAATTTCTTTTTACACAGTATTTATAAAAATTAAATCTGGAATTCTTATGTTAAAAAACCAAAGAAAACAAGCCAAAACTTGGCAGAATTTTTTTGATTGCTAGGGTTTGGTTTTTTAACTTAACGCCATCTATTTTTGTGATATAGCCATAGACTGTTGTGACCATAGTAAACAATTTCATAAATCTTCCTTCCCTCCTGTTTTTGCTTTTGTTGCTAATATTCAAATAGTTCTGCTTGTTAAACAGGAATTAAAAGGTGGCTGTTCAGTGTTCTTCATATCTTGGTGCTTCTCCATTCATTACAATTTTGGCTGATTCTCTCTCACTTCTTCCAGTTTAGAAAGGATCCACTGTGTGAAGGAAAAGGAAAAAATAAAAATGTTTCCTTGTTAAAAACCACAAAAAGCAGCTGGAAATTAGATTGAGCTGACCAGACACTTCATTACCTGCTCTCTTCCTAATAGAGTTTTTAACACAGTGCTCAAAATTCTACTGTAGATTACAAACTCACGATTTTCTTACATGAAAATGGAGGCATTTAAGTACCAATATCTGACATTGAATACCACAGCTAATGAAACTGGCTACGTTAATAATTCAGTTGCCTGGTTTGTATTTCAATGAATATTTTAAAAAAATTATGACATCATCATTTCACCCACATCATTACTAATGCTCTGCATTAGTCTACAACTCTAGACTAATCACAGATGACAACAGAGAAGCAAGGATAAGAGAAGGCAGAGGACAAGAATAGTTTCCAGCAATGTGTTAATACAGCTATTTAGAAAGAAGCTTTCTTTATTTGGTTCTTCACAGGAATTTCAAGTTCACACATTTACTGAACATGGGAGGGGAATCAAAGACTCTTAAAAAAAAAAGAAAGGGGGGAGGGGCGGAGGGGGAGGGGAAAGGGGCAGTGACATGGAAATCTAAGGTAGTAAATGAAGTTATACAAAGAAATTGCCATGAGAAAGCTGCATAATGCTTGCAAAGAAGTTGAGTGGATTATTACAAATCAGATTTTGCTACTGGATCAGGTTCTATGTTACAGATCTTTAGGATTCCCTCCTCCCCATCACAAGCTCACCCCCCTCAAGGAAACCAGAGCTTCTGTTTACCTGGATGCTGAAGGTTTGAAAGAAGAATTGTCTGTTCAAGATATTACTATTCACATCAGAATATGGCACTTCTCAGAGATGAACAACCTTACAGGGTCCACTAGACTGACACAACGTTCACAAAGCAGTGGCACTGAAAATGACCTCGTAGCCTTTTTACTGCAAAGGCTGCAAGTTTGGTTTTCACTGTTCCTCGAACATTTCCCTCAGTGTCGTCTCTCTATATACTCAAGCACAAGTGTCACATTTGCAGATGTGAGCCATAGGCTAAACATCCCACAAGTGACTCTCAAAGACTTACTTTCTGTAGGATAGCCCCTATGGCCCTGATGACAATTTTTAATGAATCTGTTAAGTATTCCTTCTCTAAGATAAAACCACATTCCTTACCAAGCCTGCCAGACAGTGAACTTTCCCCTCATATTTGCATTCCTATTGCTTTTGTGATGTTCACGGGCCTTTCTAGGAATCTACACAAACCAACATTTTTGTGAAAAGTGCACACAACTTTCTCAGCTTTCTTTTCTTTTGCTTAAGACTTACAGCATACATAATACGATGCACTAATTTGATTTTTGGAATTGTTCCTGATTTAGCTGGGGCATAGATGGGATTCCCTTCCCACACAGACTACGGGATCTCAATGCCCCTCCTGCCCCACAACAGCCAAAAAGGAAAAAAAAAATAAAAGAGGAACTCAGAATCTCCAAAGAGTACAGACAAGACAAATTCAGCATGGGGCCCTCAAATACCTTGACAGCATTTGTAATGCTTTTTGAGGTAAGAGTCAAACAGTATCTAACCTCTGCTGAGTGAAACTACCCTTAAGAAGACAAAAGCAACTTAAACTGATGAGAAGATGCAAAAGCAACCTAAACTAGTGACAGGATGCAACTTTCACAGACTGTTTCAAAGCATGATCCTAGGGTACCATATCACACTGGTGTGAAGACTAATTTATTGTTTCAGAAAACGATTAGCTACACTAATAAAAACAAGGCAGAACTTTCACAATCCGGCTACCTCATAGTTCTGGTAGCAGACCCAAAGTGCTCCTACTCTCTGCTGTAGTCAAATCTAGTGATGTCAAAAAGAAGGGATCTTCTTTTCTTATATACATAGAATATACATGTATCTTTTTCTTATATACATAGAATATGTATATAATAAAAGTAGTAATAACATACATCAAATAAACTATTTGTGTTTCTATTAACGGATTTTCTTCATTCTTCAACCAAAACCATATTTTGAGGAACAGAGGAATGACAACCCCCTCATCCCCCCAAAATTAAACTAGGAGTAATTTACAAATATCGTTTGTTCTATTAAAACATGCTGTTTTAGTTCACATTCTTGATTGATTAGCTTTTGTTAGCGTTATTGCTAAATCAGCCATTGACAGACATTTATAATTCCAAAGATTTATGTAAGGAAAAGTGTGGTGTTGGGATTGTGTATTTTTGAAATTCATTACTGAATAGATCATTGCCATTTCCATCTGTGTAACTGCTGTGTGCCAATAAAGAATTTTAAATATACATAGTAGCTTCAGGTTAAGAATATTTCTGTTTCACTTTTTAAGCCAAATTTAGCACAGTAATTGAAACAGTATTGTAATAGTATTTTGACTTTACCTTAGCATCCTCGGGACTTTTAAAATTAATAATTTTTCCAAATTCTTTGGCATGGAACACAGACTTAACTCGTTCCTAAAAAACAAGACAGTAATTAAAAATTGAAGTTAGCTTCTTCAAACTTTATGACTAAGTTATTTACCATTGAGGCAGCTATATGGGTCAGCCAGCCACGTGTACCCATTACACTAATCTGAGTATGTTCATATCGCATGCACACACCCTGAGAAACTTCATTTTCTGCATGAAAGCGCAGTGGAGTGGAATGCTCCAGCAATAACAGACTTCCCTTTTTACCATGGAGACCCTAGAGACTGGACTATAAAAGTGTGTAGGAATGGAAGGCAGATAATGGAGTATGAGGGGTAACAAAATCCAGTACTCCCTAAGGCTGTAACTTTCATTCTCCTGTGAGTCGTTATCTGGGTGGACAATCCACCAACACTGACTTGCAAGTAGTGGTCTTAGGTAGTGAAAATTGCAACTTAGGCTTCAGAAATAGAACATAATTAGTGCTTTGCAATATACAGTTTTCAACCATAGATTTCAGTAAGGAGCACACTGCAGACATGTGAATGGACTCTGAAATGACTGCTGTGTAGGGGTAAAGATGGATATGTTATTCAGCATTGTCTGAAATGGCAGAAACTCTAAGAATTATTTCATCCTGTAAAAGTTCACTTGCAGTCAGAAATCCAGTTTGGAGGATTCCAAACCAATATGGCTCTGCCTTTCATGCTCTCTGCAATAGAAACAAATAATCTGAGTGAAAAACTGAATGACTTTGTACACTGTTAAGACTGTCCTGACAACCAAGATGTGTAATTATACACGTGAAGCTTATTAAAAACAGAAACAAAACAAAACACTGGTAAACTTATTGAGAAAAAATTAAATTCAGTTACCATCTCAAAAAGAATTTAAGATTTTTTCTTTAAGGAATTTTGCCTCTGTAGGTACACTCAGTTATCAGTGGTCATCTTTCTCCTTATGTTCTTTGCCAGTTTACAAGGGAAAGTAAGTTTTGGGATTTTTTTTTTTTTTTAAAGGAAAAATTGCAACTGAGAGCGAAATTCTTCAGCTTGCATTGAAAGGGATAAGCATATGTCATTAAGGTTTTTATGAAGCCATTAATATTTATTATACTTTTCAATAATTTGATTACTAGCAAATGAAAAAAAAAACCTCGAGGCATAGCACATGCAAATGTATTGCTCTGATATATTTGAATCTTTGGGATCACAACAAGGGAGAAGCCCACATATTGGCATACTTCCACAGTGCCAGAGTATGTAACAAAAATAATCTGCAATCTTCTGAGAGAGTTTTGTTGTATCACCATTTTCCAAACTATGAATACACCACGAACTGGTGCATACCAACAAAAAATTCCCAGGGCTCAAGGAATAAATTCATCTGAAAACATCAAGGCACCATTCTGCTTAGAACAGTCAGAAGCTAGTTATCTGAGAGAGTTTGCCCATGCCAAATTTCAACTCCCTTCTCTGAATGCATCTCAACTAGAAGAGAGATCAAGAATTCAAAAGGCAAGAGATCAGGAATTCAAAGTTGAATTTTATAAACAGTAACACAAAAAGGAAACAAAACTTGATTATGTTAACATACCTTGGCTTCAATGCGTAATCTTCTGCCATCAACGATGAATGGTTCTTTGGTAAATTCATCATAAGTGTATTGCCATTCACATGTCAGCTGTCCAAATGTCCCTTTTGTCACAAATAACACACCACTAGGCACCAGAAAATAAAAATAACTATTTTAAAATTAATGTAAAAATCCTTAAAAGTGATCAAGTTACCCTAGCTCTAGTGAAGTCGTTCATTGTTCCAAAATATTTCTCATCTAATGATATATAACAACCATACAGCATACTTGAGTGAATTTTGAACCTTCCTCTAACTTATTTAAAATACTGTTTCATACCAAAACTGTAACACTACTTCTAGCTGTATTTCTACAAAAAGTTGTACACACTTTCTATTTGAGAAGGATACCTGTTACTCCACTATTAAACATTACTAACTCTGTTTCTCCATTATCCTTTTTCCCTTCAATATGCCAATTTATTAGTGAATCCCACAGTTTCATTGACTTCAGCCTAACCAGATTTATGACAAATCTTTGTCAGTGAAAGAAATCACAAAACCAACATTCCTTTTCTCATTTTAAATAGAGAAATTACTATGACACTCAAAATAGCATACCCTGGTGCTGAACAATGCCGCTGTTGAACAAGATAATTAATAGCACACTAAGCATGCCTTCTCCATTCTTTTATCTACACCCATAATGACAGACATGTAAAAGCACAGTTACTGATCAACAGTTATCAAGGCATACACATTTTGATAGTTTTAAGTGCTTATTATTCAGTCAAAGCTGTTTACCTTTTTGTTACCATTAACAGATCTGTACTGTTGACCATAGCATGTGCAATGTATCTGAGTTTTGCAAATCTTCCGTTTTCAATTTTCTAAAAGAGATAAAATTTTATAGCTTTGAATATGCTAGTAGAAATTCATGTACTAATTTTGCGCTTAAAATGTATCTATCCTCCAAAAGTATAAATTATAACAAAGCCACAGCCCATACTTTTAAATAAAAGGCTACTTTCATGAAGTCAGAATATGACTAACAGATCTGTGACAGCTAATGTTCATAATTAAGTAGAATTAACCGGTTGCTTTTAGTGCAGCTATGCAAACAAGAATCAATCCTAACCAAAACTGGCAAGGAACAACATAATTTCTCAAAATATTTCAGGACTCAGTTTTCTACAAATTTCTAGTACACACCGAACTTCTGACTAATAGTCCTGAGACAACAAAAAAAGTAAGGATTCATTTCCTAATTTATGTCAAGTCACCTCCAAAATGTTGGAGTAATTAACTCTGGGAATAAATAATATACTTAACTATATACAAGAACACACTATCATGTAGACAGTGGGACCTAATCATGCACTTGAGGTAATGTTTCACATTTCTCCATATTCTTTTGTTTCCCCCTGAACTTACTTAATCTTTCGCCATGAATATTGCAGCAGAATATTCTTTAATGGGTAATACATTTTAAATATTGATGACAGCAGATGAATCATTTTTAAATAAAGAGGCTCTGTAACTTTAACATGATTTGGCAACCATTGGATTTCTGACTTTCTGAGCAATGAGTGATTAAATTAGTGATTGCATTAAGATTGCTGCATCTTAGGTGGGAACAGCAACATGACTGCTTGCGTACTTCCTATCTGTTACAAACTGGAAGCAAAAATAGATTAGTTTCAATCAGTATGATTCAAGAAACCCTTAACTACAAACATATTGCTTCAGATATGTATGCCAATATTTAAAAACACATAGGTCAGTTCTCAATGCAGTTAAAATAGCAAAACCATTTAATGAGTATTCATCACCACTGTAAAATGATAAAGAGATTTAATTAGGCATATCCTACAACTACAAATTTGGCTGCATGGATAACTCCACTTGCCCAAACAGATTTTTTTTAAATGGTACCTTCCCTCAAAGATGCTGATTCTTCAGCGACTAAAATGAAGGAACATTTGAGTAACAGGTTGGCAAAGGAGAGCTTTCCAGAAAGCTCCCAGAAAATTCAGATTATTTCTCTCTCCCCAAAACTGAGCTACAAAATCACAGCTATTGATCATGTGCCTACTTACAGAAGTCACTGCTTGAATTTCTTTCTGCAAGAGCTAGTATCAGGGGCAGGATGAATACAGCAAGAAGAATGGTGTAAGAAATGAGGAGTTAAGGGTTTGGAAAACATATTACTATTTTTCTTATTTTTGGAAACTCCTTATTCAAGCTTTGTCCAGGGCTTGCCGTGCCTCCGATTTGAGTCTCTCCCTGCCTCTCATATTGAGGTACAAGCACTTACTTCCTAACTAAATAACAAAAAAATCCTCTCTCAAGGTATCCTCTACAACATTCCAGCACACAATGTGTTGGATGGTCAGAAGACAGAGGAGGTCATATGGACAGACAGCATGGACAGGATACCTGACCCAGATACCAGGCAACTGGCCTAAGTTCTATGTCCTGATGCATATTAAGTGTTAAAGGTCAAGCAAGAAAGGCAAGGAAAGGGAGGAGAAGGCTGATAGGAACTTACAGAAATAAAAATGTGTGGAAAGAGCAAGGGAGGTTCAGCATGGGTAACAAATCGTTGCATTTAATCTGCAAGGCTCTGTGACAATGCCAGTGATTTCTCTTCCTGACCAAACATATTATAAATATCGCAAAGTATGACCAGTATCTCTCTTCTGTTAGAAGCAATCACAGGGGAGAAGCATTTAGCAATCTAGCCTTATTAGGATGGAGAGGATCTCCTGCATCAAAGATAACTTTCTTACACTTTGCATAGCATTGAGGTAAGCCTCTCAATATGAAAGTTAATACCCTTAAGTGGGACTTAAGAGAGCGGGGTTACCTCTTTCTGTCTTTTCATTAGCTCACTAGTTAATTTTCAACAAGTCACGTCACTCCACTGTAACTTACTCAGTTTGTTCATAATGAATTGCAAATTATGAAAATTATTATGGAAGTACAGTACTTAACTATCACACAGGTTGCAATCCTAAACAAAAGCTATTCAAATGTCCACCAGATTCCACAAAAAGTATTTCATTTTACTAAGAAACACGAAAAAGTGATTCGCTCAGCACAAAGATATTGTTAGGATGTGGTACGCACTGAGCTAACTACTCCTCACTGTTCGCTCTGAGTCAAAGATTATAAACTCACGTTATCTGTGTTCTGTAGTTTTGTAGACAACAGACACTAACCATGAGATAAAGCACAGGAAGAGGCTACGCAGTCCGCCTGCAAAGGTAACACTTGTATCTATGCCAATGCTGAGTAGTAACTACTTCTCAATTTTCTGCCTTTAGATTTTTCTACCCTTCATTCACAATCTTTATCCCTCTTAGCATTAGACTTGCACCTGTTCATTAGGAAATAGATCAGTGGGATACCCCAATTTACTGTTGACAATTCTTATAGCAAGAAACCGTACCCTACTACCAAAGTGCCTTGCACAACTCAAACATAAAAGGATACATAATTGATCCCTCAATACAGATGCATAAATATGGTTTTTAAATTTTACAGTATGTAGCTATTAATTGTTCGAAGAAAGACAGTAACTTGGACCACTGTTTGGTGATGCAAAACTATGAAAGTTAACACTGATCAATCATTGTTTTTTCAATATTAGTTTCACCACTGTGAGAAAACAAATACTAATTTTTAACACACAACTTCTGTATTTCAAATTAAGAAAGGCTTAATAACCTGATTACTTTAGTATACGTTGCAGTTCATTGACTACACGTGGAAACTGAATGACTATTGAAAAAAGGCACTCCAGCAGCTGTAAAATGTGAAGTAATCAAA
This sequence comes from Charadrius vociferus, assembly GCF_000708025.1. Classification (NCBI taxonomy): domain Eukaryota; kingdom Metazoa; phylum Chordata; class Aves; order Charadriiformes; family Charadriidae; genus Charadrius; species Charadrius vociferus. The sequence goes on from NW_009646459.1 coordinate 782,645, forward strand.
GCACAAATCCTCTTCTTTGCAAACTATTCTTACCTGTAGTACAAATGCTTAGATGTCACTGCAATAATCTAACAGTAGATGTGATCATTTGTGCAGAGACAGATATGCAAACATGCTCAGTTTCTTTAAAGTGGCATCTCTGCATTTGGAAAGATTCCTAATAACACCACATGATCTTAACTTACTGAGGAGCAAACACAGAGGCCTTTGATAAAGTTAGAAACGAAACAGAGCAGAGTTTAAGTAATGGAGACAAAATTTAATATCTATGATCCTTCTGGTTAGAGTTCTAAAAAAAAATACTAGTATTTTGTGTGATGCAAAAGCCAGCATATTTGGTACCTTTCTTGAACTCATCTCAACTGAGATGACATTTAAAAAAAAAAAAAAAAAAAAAAAGAAGTACTGTAAAGATCATGACTACTTTAAAAGTGATCTGCTATTCTTCTCTCTAGATGTTCAGGTTAACTTGAAGTTTTCAGTTGGATTTTAGATTGCCAGTGTATTTCATTATGAACTGATTACTGTCCAAATGTATGAGTTCTGAAGGCAATTCACTGTTGTTGTTAGAATCTCCAATATTGAACGTATGTTTCAGCTCAAATTATAGGGTGACTTCTTCAAAAGCTGTAGAATTGCTACTTTCAGTAGGCTAACCTGGTATAATTACATAGCCAATCTTCCTCACAGAAACATTTAATAATTCTAAGCAGTACCCAGGTCACTTGATCTAGCTTGAATGTGTGTGAAAAGAGGGGGAAAATTGTTTAATAAAGAAAAAAAATAACATGTAAAACATTCCTTTTTCTGCCATGCCAAATTCTCTCCTGATCCTTTATTAATAAGAACTAACCCTAATCCTTTATTGCCTACTTCCTCATTCCAGATATCCTAATGTGCAACGTCATTCTACAAAAAGCAAAGCTTCTGTCCATGTGTTAGTGCCTGAATTCAAGATCCCATGCAGCAATGCTGAACATCAACTCTGAAATCAACACGGTTTTGTTCAAACCAACAGAAATTTGTGGTCAAGGTTAACATTTCAATCTAAGCATGCAGGGCAATAAAAATTAGGACAGCAGTTTTCTTTCAGAACTCAGTTTCTTTTCACAACAGAAATATAATTTGCCTATGCTGACTGGCAGAATTATCTTGGTCAATTTTTGATCTGAATACCAAGAGAATTCATTTGATGAGCTAAATGGAGAAACCACACTGATCTACACTTTCATTATGATGATCACATCGATGTTCTTTGTGCTTTCTTGCCAATACAAAGTTCTTTGATTTGTAGCATCTGAAGTGATTACTGTATCAGCAGGGAAACAGGAAAATATTTCAGTTTAGTTTTCTGTATTCTCTGTCATCAAACAAGCTCATGTACGCTTTGCCTAGGACACTAAGTTTTTACTTGCTTCTTCACCACATATTAGTATTTATGCTTCAATCACAAACAAGCTAAAATGAAAGCGAGTCAGACAAGTTCTTCTAAAAACAACTAGTGTTAGCTAGTCTTAGCCAGCTTCCTGTAAATAAATACAAGTCTTCTATTTGGGGATGGGCGATGGCTATGTCCAAATGTTGCACATTTAAGTGGTAAGGATCCTGCTCTTTCCTCTGTTCAGCCCATTTCAACATTCTGCCACCTGATCTGAAGCTTACCTCATGACCAAATAAGGTTCACTGAACTGAAAGCCAAACACCTCTAATACAGTAGGCCACAGTATTGAAGCACAGGTTTGAAGAATTGTCTTCTCTACAAGCTCACATCCACTGCAGCATAGTTGGGCAGCAACCTTATACAACACTGTAAAAGAGTCCTCACAACTCATACACAATAAAGGCAAATTAAAATTAAAAAAAGTTTTGAATTTATTTTGGTTTTGGGTAGGCATTGAGTTGTGACACAGAGAACTCCACTGATTTCATGGTGCAAGCATTAATGACGTGCTCATAAGCATGAGACTAGCCTATCTTTCAGCTTTAGTCTCTGGTAGGCCTATAGCTTCTGTAAATGACTAATAACAACAAAGATATAAACAGCCCATTAAATGATTCTAGAAACTATCTATACTATTCCTGTGCACTGACTTAAATCTACAGAGCCTCTTGAGAAATCAAAAAGACCAAAGAAACCTGATCAAAAGGGATGTACCAGACAACATCGAAGATAAAGAGTACAGCCAATTCTTCACCTCAGCAAGGAGGAAGCATATAAATTCAAGTTACCATTATACAAGTCAGTAAAAGAATAAAACTAAACACTTGGGAAAAGCTGAATCAACTTGTTATGCAGCAGAAATTTTGGCAACCTGAGCTGAAAGGATGGCACTTAGTCCTGGAGTTTTCAGTAACAGAACCGGACTTCAAATTCAATTCACGAGTGAAAAAGTGGGGAAAAAAATTGTGCAGCCAAAAGTTAAACTATTAAAATACATTAAACTGAAGAGGAAGAAAAAAAAAAAAGGCACTTGAAAAGATGGTCTGTATTTTTTGTTACTTTGAATCCCTAAAGAAAATAATGTCCAATTTTTTTATTTTTTTTTTCTTTTCATTTTACTGAATTTTTAAAGAGCATCAGTTTCAGCTAGTTAGCTATTATACTTTTCACAGGTTTTGGTTCCATGAGTTAGAGAGAAATAAAATCCTAATATCCCAGGTGGTTCAATTTTTTGTTATCCTAAATCCAAATTATTTCTTTTCCTCATGTACATTCAGAGGAAGCTAAGCTCAAGACAAACAAGTAAAATATTTGTACAAAATGACTACATTTTTTATTAACATAAAAACTTCAAAAATAGAACTATTATCCATGAAAGAGACCAAATACTGTAAGGTATATAATCACATTTGCCAAGTATACTGGCAAAGTTTTTTACTGGTTTCTATTTATTATTTTTTTTAGTTAGCGTTCTACAACCTTTTTATCTACTGAGTAAAGAAAGAAGTCTTTTTAGATATATTGCCGTGGAATGTGAATTAGTGATACCTGACCCAGCAGTACTACCACTCATGCTAAATTTTAGTCTACATTCTGTAATGGTTTGTAGAATTGTAAGTTAAAAAACTTAAAAAGTTAGGTCAATTTGATTTAAAAAAAAGTATTATTTCTAAAAATCAATTGTTAAGTTTTGCAGAGATGCTTTTTCAGTCAAAAATGATTACATTTCTTTCTAAAGCTGTTTTAGAATGAGGGAAAATCTGTTTTGTTATTAAATTGACATGCATTGTCTTGTAAGACAGGTCACTACAGAAGAAAAACAAAATTTTATAGGATAAAAGAGAAATTGTACTAAAAACTAACTACTAACATATTCAAAGTTCCCAAAACCCAGTGAAGTTAAAAATGCAGCAGTCATCTTTCCATAAAGTTGTACCTAACGATTTCCTCAACTTTTAGGTATGACGAGTCCTTTTCCAGGACTGAAGTTTAAGACAATTTCCTACATTCTTCAAAGAAATACCTGAGATCCATTTGTTTCTGAAATATTCAAAATCCTTCCCACAATGTTTCAGGCAGTAACACATCGCAAGAGTGTCTTTCATCTACTTCAGCAAGACATCCTTTTGAGATTACAGTATTACAGAATAAGCAGCAATATATGATCTGTGGTCATCTTAAGCACCAGGAGTTTCAGCTAAAACAAGCTCTCAAGTTGAGTTTGTCCCCTCTTTTATTTGGCAGATTACAGGCACACATTCCTTGGCTCATTGCCCAAGAGACCAGACTGTACAGCAGTTTTGAAGGCACAGAGCCAGAATGAGTACTTATGGATTTTAATGTTTTTTTCCCCCTCAGAATTTTGATAACTGGTAGATAATAGACAATGAAGGACATGACATCGCCTTTGGTAAATAAGCAAATATTTTAGAAGCTCTTGTTGCTTTAGAGCAACTCTAATTCTTCAGATGTTGGCAGAACAGTTAATTCTTACTACAGTACTCATTGATATATAAGTATGTATTGCAAGACATCTTTAAAATGCAACACTAAAATCTAAATTCAGCAATAAACCACAAAAAAGAGTGAGAAAACTGTGCAAACATTCCAGTGAATAGAGAATAAAACAATTTTTAAAGAAACAAGTAACTTGTAAAGCTATATTGTAAAATTTATAATACAGAATTATAGTGGTTCAGTACTGTTTGTTCCCCCCATGCCCCTCGTGTATAGGTAAATAAAAAACTAAATACTTCAGCATGTTACATATGTTTTACTACACACAGTCTTGTAGAAGTACTGGTAGTTTCTCCAGCTGTCCATGATTTTACATAGGGTTTAGTTCTGGGGTGGATTTTTAGCTTTTTGTTGTTGTTGTTATGAAAACAAAAATACTGATTTAAGAACCAATAATTTTTGGTCACAATCACAAATAACTAAATAAACCGTTATTTCACACATCTAAGTATTCCAAAGGATACTACTTAAAAATTACAGTAAAACAAATGATAAAAGAAAAATTAAAGGGTTATGTTAAATGTGCCTTTCAAAATTCATGGATTTTATATGTTAAATACTTTCATAGGCCATTTAGTGTTTTTAAATAATCTAGTTCCAGGAAACACGATAAACAATTTTGGAACAGAACAGATGAATCCATTTTAGATATACTTTAGACATGTTTATTGTTAAAAATAAAAGCAGACAAAATACTTTTGAAATATGAAATAAAACAGTCAAACAGCATTTTAACACCAATAATGACTGTACAACTCAGTAAAGTTTTACTAAACACATTTAAAAGCATTCCATCTAGCAAATTATAAATAAAAACCTGTTAAACACATAAATGCAAAACCATTAAATACACTTGATAGAAACATATCTGGAAATAAACTCTAAGTCATGGTATTACTATTTCTTTATATTATTCAATACCATTTTCACCTAATGCCCAGTTTTCTCTATAAGACTATTTTTATTATATTCTTTGCTCCTTTCTCTAGCATTCATCATCATACAGTTTATTTACCCACATTTTTTTTTGCACAGTTTTAAAAATAAGATTTATTATCAGACAACCCCAATTTCTCAGTGGGAATTATAGCATCAACATTTAATACTTAAAAGGTCAAAAGAACGTGACAAAGGCCATGTATATCCTGTTACAGTCCGTATTATCCTAACTGTCATCATCATCACTACTATAGTGAGTCTTAGTCCATTCCCTGTAGGCCTGTCTTTTCTGAAAGCATGGTAAGGGAAGAAGAAAGCAGAAGTATTAGTTTTAAGTATTAGTTTGTCTGGCAAATTTGTTAATTAAAGCAAACTAAAACCCCAGAAAATAAATTCTGAAGTGACACCCTAGTTTAGGACACGGTATGAGCACTCAAAATCACCTATATCCTATTTCCTTTATTCAGCATATACAATCTCTAAATCACTAAAAGAAGTGTTATTCCAATCTAATCCAGTAATTCATTGAAAATGCTACAACACAGTGACTGCAGTCGGGCCAGTCACCAGACCTGTATGCATAGAAATAATACAAAAGGGAGAATAATCTTCTTTTCCCCATAAGAATATATTATGCTATTCAAACTGCTTCAGATAGGGAACACATGATACACTGAGTCTCATGCAAAACAAAGAAATGTCATTAGAACGGGAAACATTGAGAACCAAAGACATTAGTACACTTGAGGATAAAAGAAGGTTAAGACATCAAACATACTATTCTCAGAAATTAATTTTTGAAAAAAAATTATGCAATTCATTATGTTCTGATTTGACTGTCTACCGGGAGAATTACAACTCTGTTCGGATCTTTCAAACTTTTCTTCAAGAGTTGTTCTGCCTTAGAATCATCATTACTGAAAACTAATATGAAACATACAATCTTTCAACTTTAGCTGCTTTCAAATGGTGGCTGCCATCACAAAATATGACAGGCATTACATAAGGCAATGCCTTTATACTTTTATAAGTTGGATAATGGAAGGCGGCGGTACTGTACTGAACCACGTAACAGAGAAAAATTAGAATTACTTATTATATTGCAGAATGTTTTAAAGGTTTCTTAGGAAAAGAAGAAAATGCAAACATCAAAATTAAGAAGCAAAAGCAATGCAAAGTCATTAGAGAAGTCTGCATATTAGAGCTGGCACTGTTGTCTCGTTGCATTTGTTTTAGTGGGACACTTTAAAACAGAAAAGGGGATGTTTTGAAATTTATTTTCTTACCAAAAAGAGGAGAAAGATTAGCAATAAGTTTATGCCGTTCATCAGTAGTAGCTTCTAACTATGCTCTAGTTAAGGTAATACTGGTTTATAACACTGGCTTTAAAGTGGAGAGCACGGTTAAAGCTACCTCATTAGAGGTAGAGGCAGAGAGAGGCATACTATTTATTATCAAAGAACTTTCACAATCTGCTGAACTAGATCACCAGTGAATGGTATGGCAAACATAGCTGAGATACCCCAAACAGCACAATCCTCTTCTACTGGAAAACAAAAGACACGCTAATGAAATGCAGAAGAAACAGAAACAACCAACTTGGGACTTGACATGAAACAAACAGCTGGAGCAATTCTCAAAATAGTCTAAAGATCTCTCCAAAGGTTACTTCATACTTCGTTCTTATCTACTCCTCCAGAAAGGTAATTTCTGTACGACCTCTCCAACATTTTCCTGGCACACTGTGAATCCTTCAATGCATATTTTAAAAGTTCTGTTTACATTCATGCAATTGCTAATTACGACTTTATTTCTTATGTTTGAATATTTCTAAAATGCAGCTTTACTACTAACAGAGAAAAAATACAAACTTTGTAAGCTGCATAACAGTTGAAATTATTTTACTCTGATATCTGAGTCACATTTGCTTAAATGGCAGCTGCATTATTTAAGAATAACTGCTGCTCAGCATGTTCTTCATGCAAACAGTATTCCACTTCAAAATTATTTACATTCTTTCAACGGCTGCAGTATGACATAAGTACAGCTACTTTAAGTGTGTTTAAAATGGTATTTTGCATTAAATTGAGATTAAAAGTCACTGGTTAAAGTGTGTATTATAAAATCACTGAAAAAAGTATCTTTGTATTTATCATCAGTGTTTATCAAAAATAATAAAAATTAAAGACATAAACCTTTTTAATTACACATACAAACCTTTTTCTTCTTTCAAAATGCTCTGTATCTTACACAAACCTCTACAGATATGCTAGTATAAATCATGGTGTCATTCTCAAAAGCTGTATCATAGAAACTAAATCACCAAAGTAGTCATAAGCCTAAGAAATTAAATGAAGCTTCTTGACTACTAGGGTAAGGGATGGTAGGGAATTTAAGAAACGGGAATTTCTGTAAAATATTTGTTACAGCATAGGATGAGTTAAAATGTATGTCAAATCATCTTTCATTTTCTTCACCTGTAACATTTGACTTCCGGTTCCATCTCTTAATCTGTAAGGTCTAATAACTCCATCTTCACCAAAGAAGCGAGGTGGGCGCAGGCTTACCACATCTTCTGATGAATCTGCAACTCTGACAATAAAGCAGCAAATTTAACGTATGTGTCAATATCTCTACGCAGCTACAACATTTAGAGAAGGCTCTAAATTATTTTAAATACAAACTAAATTCAAGTACTAGCACAGCAACTGTTGTTGTCTACATCTGTAGTTTTGCATATGAATAGACATTAAGTAGGTATTCTATGAAACAGTAATAGATTTTACTCAGAAATCTATTTCAGAGAATGGTTATTAGAAAATTAGATGGCATACGGCAACATGCACCTGCAATACTTAATTAGTGTCTAAGTATTGTACTTCAAGACTTCAAAATCTAAGACATCTGTGCCCTACAAAACTTCTGCTCTGGTATTTTTCTTGCATTTCTCCGCTAAAGAAGTTAAAGTGGAACACAAAAGAGACTGGCAATCTTATGGCAGCAAAAGTGGCTAAGAACAGGGACGTTAAACAGCTGTATTCAGATGATGCCACTAAATGTCCTCTCAAAACACTTTCTCCTATTTCTTTATACATTACAGCACGAGATAATCTACAGCAACGGGTTTACTAAAGTGAGACTATCACAGTATTCAATATGCAGTCTTAACACAGTTCTCATTCTGAACAACCAGGACAGATCCTGGCATTATCTGGTAGTCTTGGAACTCATCTCACATAGTAATAATATAAAAAGTAACTATTAGTGCAGCTGAAAAGTCCATTTTTTACTGTATATTTGCAGTAAAAGGAAAAAAAATCAGCAACTGATGGAATTCTGATCTCTCAGGCTTTTAAACTATTTTTTTTGTTAAAGCTAGAAATACCTGAGATTTGATGTTGTGTTTTTTCAAATGCTACCAACTATGTATTTTTGAAGAGCCACTTATTTATTATATAAATAACAATATGGATATTTTTTTCTAGCTCATCTGCATTAATGACAAAGTTGAGAGATCTAGAAACACTGATGCAGAAGCGATACAAAGACACAATGTACTAATGTCTGTTTCATGCCATATGTCATTCTTCAAACTCATTTTACTTACTTTTTAATACCCTGAAACGTGCTGCTTGCCATGTCTATGATTCCTCCAGTAGGCCTAGCTACTGCTCCCACTAAGCCTTTTCCAACACCTTTGAAAAAACCAGCTGCTCCTTCTTTCTGAGCTCCTAAAAGGATTAAATGCAGCAAATTATAAAACACTGAATTTTTCTTACAATCTTAGCAAACTTAATTCCCATTTAATTAGAAATCTTATTTGATATGCAACTACATAGTCCCCTCCACATAAAGTTCACGTAAACAACGTTTAAACTAAAAGTCAGTAGGAATATAAAATCTTAATAAAAAGTTTTGTAACTCAGATTTATAATGTCTCATCAAGTATCAAGAATTTACCATCATATGAACAGTTAATGCATCAGAAGACCTAAACTTACCTCTTATTGGTTTTGTAACTATTCCTGTTATGCCACTGACAAAACCCTACCAAGAGAAACAAAAGAGACGTTACAAGTATGCTTTCAGATTATATTTTTCATTTTTCACATTTTTCTTACTACTTCATTGGCGAATAGCCTCAAAGTACATGTGTTAGAGTATTCTAAAATTCACTACAAGTTAACAGAATTAAGAGGCACCTGCTTCACAGTTCCTATTTCCTCTTCTACCATCGTGTATTTTTCTTTAAATCTATTGCTCAATTGTGGCCATATATTTGAAAAACCAGAATTAAAATAAAAAGTAACAACTCTCTGGTGACTACGACAGCCTCCATCTTTGTTAGTCTTGCTTGCATAAAATTCATAAATCTTTTTATAATTTTTTTCTCCTTACAGAAACTAATCCTTTTCCACCACGAGTGATGCCCTCTCTCAGACCAGTGGGCTGTTTATTCATGGCTTCTCTCCTTTTCTGCTGGTAATCCTCATCCATAGTTATCGCAGCTACTCCTTTTGCCATAGCACCAGTGATTCTCGATGCAGCACCAGCTAATCCACCTATTGTGAAATAAAACAAAGTAAAGTGCCAATGCCATTTAAAAATACCTATATTATTTACTATTAAGTATACTACCATGATAACACCGAAACTTACCTACAGCACCCCCCACTAGTGCTTTAAGTCCTAGTGCCATTCCTTCTATAAATTCTTCAGGACCCTGGATGGCTCCCTAAGGAAAAAAAAAAGGATGCACTTATAGCATACATTACACATTTTTAAGTCTTGTATTGGAATTTACATATAACGAAGAGAACAAGACTGCAAGACCGAGTGAGAAAGTACGAAAGTGCCCACGAGATCACCTGTGAGAGAAAGACTGTTTTTGAATACTAGTTCATTCCCTGAAGTCTGCTTATTTTAAGGCAAATAGCAAAAAGGATGATTTATTTTAAACTAAGAATGCTAAGTAACAGTCTTTTGCAAATTAAGTTAAAAGGCCTACTCTCTGCTTTTTATCTCACTTGAGTCTTCCAGTGACTTTTCCTGGGACTTTCACTTTCAATTTTCAATTCTAAATCTAAATTTAAAACCAAAAAACGTATTAATATATCCACCTTTTCAGTATCATTCATACCTAATTACTTGTGATACATTTCACAAGAAGGCAGCAGAGATCTTTACCTGGTAAGGTTCATAGAAGAATGCTTCTACTCCCTCAGACAAGCCTCGTATGAATCCAAATGGATTACCCAAGACATCAAGGCCAAGTATAAGAACATACATCTGTTTAATAGCCTAAAATAAAAACAGTTATTTGTAAAAATATTTCATAAATTACACTAAGACAAAGGCAAACAGTGTAGTATATCCAGATTTAAAAAAAGTGAAAATAACACAAGTTTAATACAAAAACCCCAATTATTTGGAAAAGTAGTAGTTGTATTAAAAAGGATCTTACAGTGAGTAAATCATATTAAGTCAGTCAAACAAACATTACTTCTTAAAAGCATTTCACAAATAACTGACATTAATGTTCTTGAGATTTCACAAAGCAAGCACATTACCTGGTTTTCTCTCATACTACAGGACAAACTTTGGTCTGTTTGTGTATGCTGAGAAAATTTTGTTGATTGTGACTGAAAAATGTTATAACTACATCTATATGAAGTGTGATTGAATTTATAAAAAAAGATTGTGCATCTCCGAGGAGACTAATAATTTTCAGTCTGAGAAAAGGAAGGGTCAGAGAACAATGGATAACCAAAGAGGGATCATAATTCATGTACTACTAATGTCCAAGAAAATGCATTAATATTCTGATGCCAATTCTGCTCGATCAGAGCTGCATTGTGTTCGCTTCCACTATTGATTCCAGCAAGTTTTGTTATCCTTGCCACTTTTTCTCTAGTCATAATTTAGAAACTGTACTTACCCCCAAAATAAAAGCAATAGAATCCAACTACTGAGTAATTGGTTTTATGTGCTTATGCATTTAACATTCATACAAACATACAAGGCTGAATTTTATTTATTTCCCTAGACCCAAAGTGCACAGTAGCATCTTCAAAATATAAATTTACTGAAATATTGAAATTTACTTATTCCAACCTGTTTTGAATAATGTCTGACAACAGCTGATTGGAGCTGCTGTGTAGTACAGAAGTGATAGCTGAGCTCGAAGAACGCCAACCTAAAAAAGAAAAGAAAAGAAAAAAGTAAGCCCTTATGCCAAGCAAAATACAATCCAACATACATAATATTGGTTTAATCTTTGGAAGTAATCTTTACAATCATATTTTCAACCTACTTAAAGACAGCGTATCAATTCATTCTTTCTTTCTTCTTTGTTACTATCTTCTCCACCCGTACTGAGAGAAAAGCTTAAGTGTAACTTCAGGATAAAAATGAGATTGAGAAATAACATGGTTGGTTAATAGAAGTATTATATTTCTATCTTTATAAACTTTTAGATTATTTAAAAATTGAGATGACATTTCTAATCTTGACTGAAATAAGACTGACTTCACAACAGAAAACACGTAGGGCAAAAAAAGTCACTGATATTTAAAGTCAAACTGAATAACTTGAACTACCTTTAAGAAAACAAGAGCTTGAAATTGCTTACTCATGCTTTCAGATAAGGCCTCCAGAATCTTTTAGCTAAGATTTAGGTAATTAGGTTGTTTCTATAACTAATAACTAAAATCAAAGCAGACTGAAAATTATAACATAGCATGGTGTCCAATCAAGCGTGACAAACAAAAGACTGAAACCAAATAATTATTAACAGAAATTCTACAGGTGCTAAATAAACACTGGAATATGCATACAAGAAAAACCCCACCTATGCAGACCTGAATTAACCAAAGTATTTGTTTCACAGGAATTAAGGTGACAGTCTCAAAACAGAAAAACATTCAGGAAAACTGGTCAAAAATCTCTATAGCACACAACTGTATTCAGCGGCTTTAAAAATCAGGTGAAAAGAAGTTATGCCTGTTCCTGATTCTCTGGTGACATCACCGTGTCTCATTCATTAATTTATGGTATAACAGAGCTTAACTATAGCTCATTTCGAAGATACATAGCTCGTCTTGCAGAATCATTGTCACAGCTCTATTTTGACTTCGTAATTGTTAAAGACTAATCTTTTATGAGAACCTGAACCCCATTTATTCCATCCTATCTCCTCCATGTAATTTTTCTTGTTAAATACGACAGAATTCATTCAAAAATAAGGTTTTTTTTTTACTTTGTTACAAAGCATTCACTTTGTTATCCTAACACATAAAGGGCATTTTACTTCTGTCAAGTCCTGAGCAGTTTTTGTAATAAAACAACTGGAGACATACCTAAAAAACATCTAAATGAAGACAAACTAAAACAGCTACTAAATATACTTAGAATGACTTAGGCTAAGCTGTTTACATAAAGCTAGCCAAGCATTTCCTGGAATTACCTGCTCTAATAGCAGACTGTTCCTAACATCTCACCAGATACTATAAAGAGGTAAAACTCAAACTGTTCTTTGATCCCATGGGATGGAGGGTAGATTCCCTTATTAAGAACTGTTACAGAGCCTACAAAGTACCATCACAGCTTTAACAATGTCAGCTATGCAATAATCAAAAACCAAAGACCAGTAAGCTAAAAATGCATGAGATTTAGACTGGGGCAAACAGGCTGTTGCTTCCATGTGAGTATGCACATAGTATTCAACAGCTATACCTGAATGTTTATGGAAAAGGAGAAATAGCAAAAAGGAGACTTCACTGGAGTCAAAAAATAAAGCTGCTTTTCCAGTAAGTAAGAAAAAAGCAGAAAATGCCATTGCACAGTAATGCTAGCTGTATAAGTTTTTTGGAAATTACCTCATTCCCCGATCCACAACACACTGTCTGCACACAAACTATAGCATTTTGCAAGGACCTCTTAAATAATACAAAAGAATTAATGTACATTAAGAAAGTCATGGATAGGACTGAAATCATGAACTCTACATATTTAATAATTTAATGTTTAATATTCAATAAATATTAATGTAAAACCCATATAAAGTTAGTGGTAACAATGAAAGCACTTTTCCAGGATATTTTTATTTTATTTTGTTCACTTCTACTATGTTTCTTCATTTCCAGTGCCTACTATCCTGCAGGAGACAAAAATTATTCAGTTAGAGAACAACTACAGGCTGTACTGTGAAAAAGGTATACCTTAATTGGAGAGATATGGAAGTATTCATACAAGCTGATTTGTGATGTATCCATTGATGACACACTCATCAGTTCTTCTTGAAGAGATTCAACATCCTTTTTGAAGAGTTCTAGCTGTGAATGCATTTTCAAAAAAATATTACTTCAAAATGTAGACTATATAAAACTACCATGCATTTGTCACTGAGATGCAATACATTGACTAATACTACTTACTCTCCTGAACTTACTTTTTTACTTAGAGTCAATATTTTAGAGAACTTTTCGCTAGTTTTTTTGCTGCCTTTTTTTGTATGAAGAGAACAAAATATATGCTTAAAACGACAATCCAATATACATCTATTTAATACTAAAACCAAAGCAAACCAAAATTTTTCTATGGAATTTAAAGTACCAAGTATTTTCAAGTAAAGTTTGGACAATTTTTACCTGGTTCAAACACAGGACATTACATATATATCCTTCTGAACACATAATACAGCACATAGGTTTTTAAATACAAAAAAACCTAGACTAAAGACTATTTTCTGTTATATAGAAACTACACTTTTCTGTAATCTGAGAAGACCTTAATCTAGCCCTTTTCTCCTTCAAAAGATAAGAGTTCCTTTACAACAGTTTTTAAGAACTGGCCAAGTATAAAAAACATTTTAAGATTTTTAAATAATAACAATTCTAAAGTTACAGTCAGAAAAGACTTAACCAGTCAAAGAAAATGAAGTTGCAACTGAAAATAATGTGAGAGGTCCTTTTGGAACAGTAAACCTAGGTACCATCTTGCTACTTAAACAAGCAAATCAGTGAAGGCACTAAACATTAAGTAGGGATCAAATCCTAAAATCATGCTTTGCAGTTCCACTAAAAATGACAGTGCAGAAGAGGGCCTCCTCTAACTTCTGTATTCAGTGATTCAACTCACAATGCTGATCTCAAATCATTCATCTTTCCACTGGGAGGGGAAAGAGAGAATAAAACACAACAATGTATTTTTTCCACTACAGAACCATGCACTGAAAATTAAAATAATTCTTCAAACTACCACAATAATCTAGAATTCACAGATACACCCGGTATCAACGGATGTATCAACAGACTACACCCTAGCACACTGCCAGGAATGACCAGTTTAGACTACATATTCCTGCATAAGAAAATACAGCAACATTTGTGAAACAATTCTAAAGTAACATTATTAATGTTCATTGAATGACTGCTTTGTTTAAGTAACCCTTTAAATTTCCTTATATTTCATATGTCACGATTAGAATGCTCGTTCTTACTATTTATATTTTTAAAGATTTTTAATTAACCTTATGATGTTTAACAAAACTGGACTCATCCAGCCTTTACAAAAATTACATTACTCAATTTTTCTTCAAGAGTTTATAATACAATAAGGAAAGACTATCTAGAAATACATGCTTAGGTCTTGATTTAGAGAAAGGTGCCTCTCACCAGAGAGGATATCATTCTTTATGTGAAAATTTTACTTAAAATTTACATTAGCACCAAGAGACAAGAGTTCCTAAGTCAATAAGCAATTAACATGTTTTGTGAGTCTTTCTAAAATTGTGGGGTCACTAGAGCCCTGCAAAGAACCCACAGGCTTCAAATTACAGCAACAGGAAAGAAATAAAGGACTAGGAAGACTCAACTAGATCTTCATGCCTGATAACCCCAAACTAAGGTAACTACACAAGTGTTCTGTAAACTGGACAATACAATCAGTTTTCCTTTATCACAGGCCAGGAAACAAGCTTCAAACAACCCATCAAAGTCAGAATCTTCTTTTTAAAATTCAAAACAAAGAACTCCATATGCTTAAGAAACAAAATTAGGAAACTGAGGGTATATTTAATACGTTATATCATGCAAGAGTAGCAAATTTATTTAGATGAAAATATCTACTGAACTACAATCCATAGCAGACAAGTCTTGCATCAATTTATTCTGCTGTAAACTTCCAAAATTCTAACAAGATTCCTATCTTGCTTGAAGTGTTATTCCAGAAATTAATTACCTTGTTGTTCCACGTTTCCTTCTAATTTTCAGTTTGTATTTATAATGGAGCAACTTTTTAATCTTTTCTCCTTATTTTAGCATAATCTCTGAGCAGTAATACTTTTTTAGTTTCTGATGTGTAGATATGGAGAAATAAAAACAAAGCTGCCTTTCCAGCACACATTTCACTTGCCACACTAAGACAATACCTCTTAATGCCCCATCAAAAAGGACCTTTTTGCTCTACTCATCCAGGCAGATCTTTTATGCAAATATTTCTGGTTCATTCTCCACTAGCAGCATCTTTGAGATACAAACAAAACCAATACACTTGCTGCTAAATAATTTATTAGTTCATTGCATACTGACACTCAAATTTCAATACTCTTAACAAGAACTACATGCCCCATATACATCAGAACTACACTGTATCAATACAACTTATCAACTTTTTTGGTTTTCTTCAGCAAATCCAAGAAACTCTCGCTCCTCTGTTGCTTTATGGTTGTATCTGAAGTTTTCCCAAGCAGAATACGTTGTACTTCATGTTATTATATTTTATTTTATGTCTACTCTTCCTATGTACAAACTCCTCTCATTCTCCCTGTACAATAATTCAATTCCTTCCCAGTGCCCTCTCCTCTCCACTTAGTATCAACATGTCAACTACATCACCTTCCAATTTTATAGTTTTGCATAAAATTACTGAAGGCACTTTTACATTCTAATCAACCTCTCTCCATTCATTTTACATTCTTTTGCTCTCAAGGACAGATAAGTTTCAGTGATTTCCTGGCCAAGATTTTCCTAGATTTATTTTTATTTTTTTAAATAAGCTACATTAAGGAAAAGAGTATTATTTTCACTTCCTTCCTGTCTTTGGTTCTTAATTAACTGATCCCTCAGGCATTAGTAAGACCAAAGAGTCTACAACAGCATTAGTTTCCTTCTTTTCAGAAGGGTTTGAAGTCTTCTTTGCATAGCAGGCAAGATGAGGATAAAGGAAAGAGCTACCTCGGGCAATGGTAACTCTTAAAAACCTCACAGCTTCATATTAGTCACAGACAGAGCAATTTGCCAGTGTTACAGACACAGAAGACCAAGTTGTTTTGGTTTTAGTTTTTAAAAATATAAATTGAATGATTACAAAATTCAAATCTATTCATCTTTAAACAACAAAAGGTTTCTACCTCTTGGTCACTTGGCACTTCAGTCTGTGTAAAGAATTCAACCAGTGCATACAGGAAGCCAAGATCTAATCTGAGATCCATCTCTTGAATCAGGACCTTAAAATACCTACACACGAAACAAAATAATTGTTAAAAGTGTTTTACGAAAACATGTAACGTGTAAAATATAATCCAGGGTATTTAGGCCACTTATGTATTGACTTCAGGTACTTTGTTGGGGTTTTTTTTTTTGAGGGATTTGCCGTTACTGGTGAAAAGAAGGCTTCCCACAGTGGTGTAAGATAAACACATTTCCTGTAGCCAGAACTATTTTAATCAAGTAGCAGCATTAAACACTATATATAGCACCACTAAACAGAGAGCTTTTCTAAGTTACAAAAGACTAATAATCTGCATAGAAGAGACACTTAAAAATCCTTGCTTTACTCTGCAATTATCTGGATAATAAAGTGCTCTGATCTTTCAGAGAAAGTCAGTGTAAAGTTATCTTGCATTATGTTTGCCTCCATAATAATTTTTATTTTAAAGCTTGATTAAATATAATCAATAGCAAAAGAGATAGAACATGTCAAAATACTTACTTAATATGAGATATTTGTGAATGTCCTGCAGTTCTCATGACAATACTGACATCAGTAAATGGTTTTGGTGCTATGAAGTTGTAAAATAAAAAGAGATCAGCACAGATTTTTATATGATGTACATATCTTTCTATTTTTGATATGAAAATGTCATATACGTTCAGGATTATCCCAGTCCTGTAAAGTAGGATTACATAATGGATGTGACTGGCAAACAACTAAGTCAGGGAAAAGAGCAGGAACAGAAAGGAACAGGGAGACAAGGATGAAATGAAACCAAAATTGTATTTCACTGATCTTTGAAAATCTGCTATTTTCATTTAAAGCAAATTAATATTGATATAATCTTAGACTTATATGATTTCCCTCATTGTGGAAAAAGATTCTTCAATGGTTGATACAAAAATATAGACTAAACACTAAAAATAGTTCGACAGATTTATGCACTCTAGCTTGAAATTGATCATATTTAGATCGAACACCTGACAACTTACTAGCTTCTGTACAAAATTACAAGCAGTGTGCTTTGTTCCAATCCAGAATCCCCCCGGAGATTACTCTAGTGTTCATGTGGCTTTGCCCTGAATGAGTTTATGGAAGACTACATAGTATACTGACATTGAGCTCTACGCTCCAAGCAATGGAAAAGACAGAAGGCTACTGACAGAACAGGCGAAATATGAATTTGCCATCTATGGCAATTATAAATGGTGCCTCACATGGCAATTTTGATTTTAGACTAGCACCAGCACGTATTTCTTTTCTTATTATATTATTTCAGATAGGTCACTAGGTCATCTATTGCTTGCAAGCAAAGAAAAAAAAATAAACTACATGATTAAGATAAACAATTTATGTGGGGCAGTGGGTAAAAATCAGATGACTAAAGATGAAAAGTGAATCCTCACTCCAGAACTCCAAATGCAAGTGATAGAGAAATGGCACAACAGATTCACTACCACCAAGATAAGCAACGTTTTGATCATTTCTTATCTTCAGCAGGCAACTCGTTTCAGTTGTGGTCTGAATGTTCTGTTTTAAGTTTGATCCAAACGTAGCTGTCACATTACGATCTCCAAGAGCACTGAATTAGCGTGTCAAAAAGATGTCCTTAAAAGATACGATATTGATGGTTGAAAGAAATTTTGATTTCTTCTGTTAACTGTTTAAATGGTTTTATGTTTATCTTCTGTGTAGAGAAAACTCCTGCCCTGTCTGTAACATCAGTATTTGTGTTATCTGTAGTCAGTAAGCTTATACAGACTTCATCTGATAAAAGTGACATGGTTAACTTCAGTACAAGCAAGTCATCTTGTCATTTTAGAAGTAAGGATTACGTTAAACTAGAACAACAAACCTGAATCCAAGGTGATGGACTTTGGAGGTTTAATAGGATAGAACACAAAGGGAAATATGGCTCCAGGAATCTGGTTTTGTATCTAATAGGGGTAAGGACAGGACAAGGTGCAGCACGTTAGCTTTTCAGTAGTGAAATATTTTAAAATCAGGACAAACACAAGAATTACAAACATTACCTGTAGCATTCCACCAATTCAAAAGCAGAAAAAAAGACGCCGTTATGGTTCAAAACATTCCTGTTTCCAAAATGAAATAATCCAATCCAAATAGTCTAGAAAAAGCTTCTCTAAGTCGGTGGTAATAAATGGTCCACAGAATTTTTGCAAAGAATTTGTTTTCAAAAACATATGCAAGGCAACAAATTGTGCCTTTTTTTTTTTTGGTGGTTGTAAAGAAAACCACAAGAAAAAGCAAGAAAGATGAATGGTAAATGTTTTTCCTGAACAGACATACTTGTCTGTTTGTTGGGTTTTTGTCCCAGAAGCATTTAAGGGGTATTTCCAAAGACTGAGAAGCACTGACATAAAAGCCAGTGAGCACAATGAAATTCAAAACATGACAAATCCGAACAATTCTAAAAATAAATCCAAGTTTCCATAAAAATTGCTTTTTTTTTTTTTTTTCCAATAAATAACTTCCTGGTTTTTGACAAGACTCACCTGTATCCTGTAAATTTGAATTCTGAAAGACTTCTGATGTGCAGATGAACTGTATTCTACTTTTAAAGCTGGCAGATAATTCCTTCTGATAGGAATCTCATTTGGTTGCTGGATTTTCATGTTCAGTCCATTAGGAGTTAAACATACCTATTGTATTATTAAAGAAAATTTGGTATGTTATGTGTTTCAAAAGACTGCTTTTTATGATATACTTTAAAATTTACACTGTTCATTAATATTGTAAAGATAGCTTAGCTGTAAAAGTTTTGCAGCTTCTAAGTCCCAACTTCCGTTCATTTAAAACAAATTTTGTAATAAATTTCAGTAGCAGGAAAACTACAAAATATTGCATTATATGGGGGATTACCAGCATTTAATAAATGGCTTTCTAGAGGAAAGGCAGAGTAATAAAATATAACAGTATACAACTGAGATAAAAATTGGCTCATTTACCTATACCATGTTCATTTATCTTCAACACCATTCTAACGAGTAACTAGAATTTAACAACGGACAAAGACAGCAGCATTTGGAGAATAATGTGCTTCTACATTCCAGAATAATTTCTGGAATTATTTTTTTTCATATGTTTGTGGTTGAATGATACAATTGAATTATCCCACAATAAGGCACTTGAAAAATACAAGATTTTGTGCTAAAACAAACAAACCAACCAACCCAAACTAACACCCTGCCCATCTCCCCACTATAACAAATGAACCAAATGCAAAGCTTCCTTACTGCAGCTTCATGCATTTTTAGTCCCCTGACCTTCAAAAATGTTACACTTCAATTTCAAAGTTAGAGGCTAACAAAAAGAAGTCTATAGCAAGGTTTCAAACTTTCATGTACTTTTTTTTCCAATGATTTTTTTTTCTAGACAGAGATAAAGAAGGGGTTTCAAATGGATTTGGTAAATCAATCATCTTAATTTTCACTGGAAGTTTCTACAAAGATAGTAAAATTGACATGTTATCTTTTTCCTGTTTATACATGTAAACAATAGAATTAGAGAACTAACAGTATTACCAAAACATTTGATTCCAACTCGATAATCTTATTTTCTGAAGGGGTTAGTTCACTGTAATCTTTGAATTCTTGTTCTAATTTGTCAGTCTGCTTAACACTCATGGGTCTCCATCTTGACTTCTTCTTGGGTTTTGTCTCCCAAACCACATCAGAGCTTCAAAAACAAAACAAAGTACAAGAGAGAAGGATTAGCTATTTCAAAACAAGTTTCACCTACCATAGTATGGCTTTTAGTAGGTTAGAACTATGGAATGAGACATCACATCATAAAGCACTACTGTAGTAAATAAAAGTGACCCAAATCACCCACTGCCTTCTTGGTACTAAGTAGAAGTGAGTCTCTCCAACATAATGCAAAAAAAAAGTTAAGACCAAGCCTGTATAACTCCTCACTTTGATGAAGACGGGTATGGAACTGAGCTCCATCAGGAAGCTCAGTTTCAGCAGTACTGCCATACTCTATTCTACAATCTCAATGCAGTTTTCTGCATATACTCCCACATACATTTTGGCATAACTGAATTTACTAGAAATTAAGAACTTCTTAAGTCAAGGCAAAATGCCTCCTGAACTGCCTCTTATTTTTGATACCTAGTTTCTTCACTCTTTCTGTGTCAATCAATAGGTGGTGATTTTGGTTTACATGTTTCCTCTACTGATTTTATGGTGAGGGTTTTTGATTTTATTTGTTTTGGTGGTTTTTTTCCCCACGGTATCCCAAAATCAGTTCTTTTTTCTTGTCTCGCACTTTTATTATTAATAATCCTTAAAGGGCACTCGACTCTGCTTAATTCCACTGCTTCTGCGAGAACCTCTTGTGTCAGATTTCACCTTACAGTCAAATTGAAGGCATGTGATAGGACACAAACCAACACTATCAGACACATGGAGGGTATTTCTTCTTTCCACAAGTTACTCTATACCCCACAATGACACAGCTTTCCAGACACAGTCCCCCTAATCCAGTCCCTTTTAGCTACATCTGTGTCTGTGTTCGGATACATCAATGGCAGAACCACACAAAAAAAAGGTGAGCTAAAGGGCAAAACACCAGCTAAAAAAAAAGAGTACTGCCTTGAAAGGGTCTTTCCCTTTTTTTTCCTCTCCCTCCCCCCCACAGTGTTCTGTGATCCCAGAACTGGCATAGTGAAACTTCTTTCTGCATCAAGTTACATACAAACTTCCTTTTTTGTTCTTTTTATAACAAGACATTCGCGAGTAGGAACATTCTGAATAATATGGTTTTCTGTTCCTTGGGTATGGTGAAATCTCTTATCCTCAGAAAGAGATTTCAGAAGTTTGATATTCACTCAGGTTTTAACAAGAAAACAATACCAACTATAAGCACTGCCAGACTACTGACTATGGATGACTGCTTCCAAAAAACCACTAATTCAGTGAGATCTCAACACCACTTTGAATCTAGGCAATTAGCTGCCATTTTTAATAGAGTGCTTCCACTGTCTACATAGTTATCAGAGATCAGTTTCTCAGGTGAGGGCATTTCCTTTGTGAATGAGAGGGATTTTCTTTGTGAATGACAGATGTGAATACATGAAGTATATGTGAGATGCAAAGAATTAATCAAGAGAAACCACCCTCAATCTAGCAACCTCATGGCTAAGAATACACAGAAGTGTGTGGATTCTAAAAAGCCCCTGTTTAAATATATTTATTATCACAGAATCATAGAATTGTCTAGGTTGGAAGGGAACTTTAAGATCATCAAGTCCAACCATCAACCTAACACTGCCAAAACCACCACTAAACCACATCCCTAAGCACCACATCTACCCAATCTTTTAAATACCTCCAGGGATGGCCACTCCACAACTTCCCTGGGCAGCCTGTTCCAATGCTCAACAACCCCTTCTGTGAAGAAATTCTTCCTAATATCCAATCTAAACCTCCCCTGGTGTAACTTGAGGCCATTTCCTCTTGTCCTATCACTCGTTACTAATGAGAAGAGGTCGACCCCCACCTCTCCACAACCTCCTTTCAAGTAGTTGTAGAGAGCAATAAGGTCTCCCCTCAGTCTCCTTTTCTCCAGGCTAAACAACTCCAGTTCCCTCAGCCGCTCCTTCTAAGACTTGTTCTTCTGACCCCTCACCAGCTTTGTTGCCCTCCTCTGGACATTCTCCAGCACTTCAATGTCTTTCTTGGAGTGAGAGGCCCAAAACTGAACACAGTACTCGAGGTATATATGAGATATAGATACAGATAGATAGATAGATAGATAGATATGAATGATAGCACACATTTCTTAAGCATTGCATAGTTTCTTTTCTGCTTCCCTCTGAAATGTTATAGTAGAAAACCTAAAGTATTAGTTGGAGTCACCATAATTTCCCAATCAAAATGAAAAAGAACTACAAGCTGCTTCTGCATCAATATTCTCAATGAAGAATGCAGCAACTTGTTTCTTTATTAAAGATAGAAAAATCCACTGACACAAACTACCCACAGGCTTTACTCCTCAAAATTCTATTATCACTCCACAAACTACACAGACAGGAAATACCTCTGTTCAATGTATTGGGAAGTTTGCCATACAGAGTTACAATTACACGTTGCAAAAAACACATACATCCAAATACAGAAAGCATATGCATTAATATAAAACACAGTGAAAGCATTTCTCTTTACAACAGGAAAACATAATGATTTAGTTCTCCCTCAAAATGAAATTCAGTGATTAAAAATACCTGAAGTTAAACATTTTAGACTGTTACACACAAAATGTTACCTTGTAATTCCAATGTAGGACACCTCTTGCTTTGTATAATTATTAACCAACGAAATTCCAACATCTTGCAAAGACAGAACTATTTCTTGTTCTGCCAGTTCTGCTTTTACACTTTCATATGTCAATTTAAATACATTCTCATCTTCAGTAATCAGGACAATACGTTGCAAACCTTCAAAAAATGACACTAGATAGATCACTTTTCTACAATCCAGCCTGAGTATTTCCATTTTGTCCTATGAACAAGAGAGAAAAAGTTTTTACAACTCTATTAATCATTCTACTCCACAAGCAAATGCAAAACTCTTAGCAACATTAACAACAACAGAAGAAATTTTTTAAAGGTACAGCAGGCTCTCTCCCACAGACACGCTTTTGAACTGAAGACAATGCTTACTGGCACAAGCTCCAGCAAACACAGCGTTGTTACTGTTCTGTGATCGAACCTCATACATGAAGTTGATGATCATACTCATTACATATGGAATTTCAGACATACACTTATGAACAGGATAATAAACTAAACAGCATTAAAAGGAGATTTAGATAATAGACATACCTCTTTTGGGGTAACTTCTTCAGTTCTATTTCCACACTTCCATTTCAATTTTCTAGATCCTGCTGGATCTGCCCAAGTATACAATACTGCCTTATTTGGCTGAAGACAGTCTTCCAATTCACTGAGGGAGCTAGAACAAAGTAATATTAAATTAAAATGTCAATGAATATGTTGTGTCAACAACTTTTGCATTCCAGCATTTCAACAAGAACACTTCAATTATTTTTTCAAATAATGAAAACAAAAACTTAAAACAACATTGTGCGTGAAAAAACATGCACAAAACCATCTCAGGACAATAATAAAAACAGTATTTACACTTGAAAATACATATGTTACTTTAGAAATAAAGTATCAATAGTAAATTTAAAATACTCATTGTCTTCTCCGCTTGTGATTAACAAGGAAACATTAAGTAAAGAAACAAAAAAACCCACCAAACAGTGGAGCTTACAAGCTAAAAGGAAAATCCAGGATTTGTGCTGCGTAACATTAATACTCCAAGAGAAGAAAAGTGTGTTCAAAATCCTTTGTTTAGTAAAGTCTTCCCCTATATGATTTGTTGAAGGTACAAAAGTGCAGTGTTTAGTATCTGAATACAGTGGATATTTTCAAACAGATTTTAAACTCCATTCTGCTCACACGGAGTTAAAAACTGGTGGACTTGTCTTCTATGGTGCTCTGAAAGAAGCCTACCACAGGAGCGGAAGTGGAGAGGGAGGTGCTGATCTCTTCTCCCTGGGATCCAGCGACAGGACATGTGGGAATGATTTAAAGCTGTGCCAGGGGAGGTTCACACTGGACTTTAGGTAGCATTTCTTTACCAAGAGGGTGGTCAAACACTGGAACAGGCGTCCTAGAGAGGTGGTCAATGCCCCAAGCCTTTCAGTGTTTAAGAGGCATTTCAACAATGGATAAAATCCAAAGCAAAGAACTGACTGTATTCTTCAGACAAACAGGAACATGCAGCTGCAAGCTTAATTTGACTAGCTGCTCTTCCACTTTTCAAGTGAAAAATCTTTAAACACTTCTCTGATTGAGTGAGAGGAAAAAATTACTCTTCTCTGATTGAGGAAAAAATGGCAGAAGCTGTTCAGCTTTTAAAAGAAACAGGTAAAGAATCCTGTAGATAAGCTTGCACTTCTCAGCATAGCACACAGTATCTGCATATGGTAGCAAAGCATTACAAAGACATTCCACACTGAGAACGGAACCAGTATAGCTGCGTACAGGTGCAGAACCAAATTTTCATTGATTGCAGATAATATGTATTTGTTAAAATAATTTTAGTCTGTCTTGACAAGATTTATTTAACTACCTACCCATTTTTCAGTCTCTTCCCTCATCTCATGTATAACTTTTTAAACCATTCTTTCAGCTAAATCTCAACTAAGTATGATAGAACAGTAAAAGTCTCAAATCTAATTACATTACAACTCATTTGTAGCTTCTTCTGCACAGTCAGTACCCACACAGTTCCAGAAAAGCCAAGCACATCTTTTGTCCCCTACCAACAATGTAAAGGAATGTAGAGGGCAAGGCCACAAAATTCATATAAAAAGAAACCAGAGAGCTTCCTTAGCTCACAAAATAGCTTCTGTACTTGTAGAAACAGGCACCTAGCACTACGTAACACTGCTCTGTTAACAATTTATCTTCTTTAATTTATAAAATAAGAGACTTTTGGGTGCTCTGACAAAATTAGACAGCCATTTCTTAAAAAAAAATTGGCTTCTTAAGAAACAGGCATGCTTACAATACATGAAATAACAGTTCAAATGTCTCCCCGCAGACGTCCACACTAAAACTCTTCTTACATACCTTTGTCCATACTCAATAATTTCCTCTTTAGTATGGTTTATCAACAGAAATGGAGCTGCGCCATCATGGTAATTAGAAAAGGTAATCACTGTAGAATGTTCAGTCAGGTTAACATCCACTGTAATTCCTCCAAGCTAAGAGATGTAAAAATTATAAAGTAAGCAACAGTGTAATGAATTTTTAGTAAAACAAATTTAAATATTTTGGAAAACTTTTACTCTCATAAGATAAAAACATCAAATAGTCAAACAAACAACCTGTTTTAGCATATCTTTAAAATATTTCCCAGATCCCTACTAAGTAACAGGCATTGCACTTATAGTTATCAAAACCACAGAGGCATTCTGCACTGTCAAAATTTAGGCAGGTAGTAGAAGAATCTTCCTTGAACCATTCATACACATTAATGCCCTCCAAAACATTCTACTGTTAAAACCACTCTTATATTTAAAAACTACCGCTAGATGAGATTGTAAGTAATTTAAAAGTAAATTTATCTTATATAAAGTAAGTAACTTATATTAGTTCTAAATAAGTAAGAGTAAAGTAACTTATATTAGTTCTAAAGTAACACTAAAGACTTCTCAGCCTCAGCTAGAGAACACTAGCAAAACAATCTGTTTCAGCTTCTATAGATCTGCTTCACAGAGAAGCGCTTAAAACAAAACACCTACTTATATCTGTGTGTACACACACAGGAAGGAGAGAGCATGAGAAGACGACTAATACACTTGGGTATACACAATCTTTTCCCCAGCTAAGGTTTTGCAACACTTGATTGTATGGGAGGACAGTTAGTTTTGAGAATGGAAATGAATCATTTTTGTTGTTCTAGCTAATTTCCCAAGGCAACCATTTACCTTGTTGTCCAAATGCAGTAGCAGACAGTTTTCTTGCTTATCGAAATTTATCTTCTTTGGGGGAAGATCAGAATTTTCAACTCTAACAAGCAGTTTGTTGGCATCATTTTCAGGCCAAAAGGGAATGCACTAGAAAAAAAAAAAATAAAAAAAATCAGGCATTTTAAAGTAAGTGAGAAACCAAACTAGATGTTAAATGGCATTCACTTTAGCCCAAAGTGAAATTTCTACTAAAATTCTCCCCAAAAGTGGATCAGAAACTCCAATAAAAAGCCTAAAAGTAATTACTTACCTGAACACAGTAAACTGAAAGGAAGTTAGAAATAATTCAGACTATAGCGAAGAAACTGAGGAGCAGCTAAAAGCAAAAAGAGTATGCCTCCATATTCACATGAAGACTTAAAATGGATAGTGTATATGAAATCCAGAGTATAAAGCTGAGCATGGCTACAACACCTAAATGGCCAAGCTTGTTACACAAAAAAAAAAAAAAACCAAAAAAACACCCAAACAAAAAAAACACACTGAAAAACATTAACAGACCTCTTGCCAAATAATCAATGACAACAAGGAGTGTTAGCATAAATACACCCCATAATAACTTCAGGACACAGGACACCAGCATACTAGCTGTTCTTTTGAACTACTTTATACATAGATATAGAAATACATATTCACATACATATACACACACACAGAGGTATGAAACATAAATAAATAAAATACGAAGCATTAGGCAGCTGTATCAGAGCCCATGTTCCGCTATTCACATCCACAACTGAAATCACAGCCACTGTGGGTTTAAAAATTCCACAGACAATTTCTATTCAATAGTTTACATAGCAAGCGGACAAGATGGGGAGGTAGTGAAGACAAAAGTTTTAATTGTAACAAATGAAAAGTTTCCAACTAATTGGAGGAGTCCTGCCATGGGAACAAGCTATGATTAACAATAACTCTGAACCAGCAAGAGCCAAAGTCTGTCTAGATAGACAAGTTTTCCTGTATTTCAAACTGTTCACCTGCAACATCCAAAACTTCAGAAGCATCCTTCTCCAACATAGGTTGATACATGAGATGTTTATGTTTAATTGCATCTGAATCCTAGAATTAAATCTTCAATGGTGAAAGACTAGTTCACCAACTTACCATGCCACTAAGTTCCCTTTCCCATTGTTTCTCACACCACAGGAAGCAGGAAGACAAAGGAAAAAAATATAGTTAAACAGCAAGACTGAAGGTGTTATCTACATCAACATGTATCCTACAAAGGAAATTTAAATTGTGTTGTACACTAGCATAAAATACAGCAAGTAAGTCTCAACACAGAAATTCAGAGAGCTCAAAGGAAATTCAAGAAGAATCAATCAACAGTAAATGAAAGTTTAAAATCAAAACCAAAATAAGTAAGAAGTATTGGCTAAATAAGAAGTTACAGAATCAACCACAGAGAAGTGGAAAATTGATTTTTGCAACAGTCTTTAGCCACAGAACGTGTCACAAAATGACGCTGTTTCCAAATGTTTTGCCACACACTTGCTAAGTGTTCACTAGATATATTTACACAACAATCTCCATTTCATAATAGCATCTTTAATTTATATTTAGCAGTAGTCTCATGTGCGGTCTTCAGCAATGTTTTCTTTCTTTCCTGCCCTAAGGATGTATGTTGGTCAATTGCCTTTCGCTACACCTAATTCGAAGGACCGTCCTTGGCAAGCAATTTCATACTAATCACTGTCCAACAACTTCTATTACCACCTTTGAAGAACAATGGATTTTTCTAAAAACAGTTTCTGATAGATCAACTGCTTTCCAGACAGGGAACATGTCCAAGTGGAGACAGGTTCTATACAAGGATTGCTTTCGTCCCTGAGAACACAGGCTATCTGTCACTGAGAAAGATGAGTGGATAAAAAAGAAAAGCAGAAAGAAGGACTCTGCTTAACTCAAAGTGACAAAAATAGAATGGGGGGAGAGAGGAACAAACTGAGATATTGAATTAACATTTCATCAAGCTTGTTTTTTTGCAGATCATCCCAATGTAAAAGAGTAAAGTGAGAAGTACTCAAAAAAGTCACAGGCATTAATAAAAAAACCAAAAAATCTAGGCTAGCTAGATAGCAGAGTTCCATATTTCAAGAAGAGCAAAAACTTGGTCCTGGAAATCTGACCTGGATGCCCAAAGACAGATCAGTAATGACTGGACTCTTCCTAGATTTAGGGGAGACAAGAAACATACTGCATTGAGCAACTGTGTTACAAATTAACAACCTTGGCAGACTTAACAGTCACAACACAGATTTTTAAAGACTGCCTATCAAAAGAGAAAATATCGACACAATGTGGATAGGCAAGCAATTTTGGGGGTGAAGTTTGGAATAATTTAGGAGGTGATACAGACTACTCTGTTGACCTCTACTACTCCATTTGACAAACTGCCAAATCTAATCGTTCAAAAGATATTAGGAGTGATCCTAAAATCTGTAATTCCTCCTTTGATACCTGATAACTGAAAGGAGACTAGGATCAATTAATATAGTTATGAAACACCTGAGAAACAATGACGCTTGTGGGACACGCTAGAAAATTCTGTAAGTATACCAATAAAACAGCCAACAAAGGAAAACCACAGATTATATACGTAGCGACGTATCTGAACTTTCAAAACTATTACCTTTGAACAGTTTTTTGCAGAACAGTTCCTATAAAATAATTCAATTTATTTTAATAACAACTCTATATCAAATATAAACCACAAAACATCAAGACGTAATAAAATGTATTTTCCCAGAGTAAGAAATTAAATGTGAAGTGGCCCATTCCACTACACATGAACCTTTGTCATTTCAGAACTTTATCAATGAACTAGATGAGGAATTACACATGTAAAGAACCCAAAACTACGAAGATTCAAACAAAAGTTTGGTTCAGAGGAATGTACGAATATTAGGAAATAAAACAAATGTACACACTTATTACAAACAGGCTATTCTTGAGTAAAAGCAAAGAAACTTTTTTGAAAATAACAATAAACATTATGGGAAGCTGCACCAACTTAAATATCTAAACATCATCATGTACACTTAAAAATCACAATGGAGCAATGACAATAAAAAGCAAGCAAAGCAGTATCAATTTCATAAATTGAAATAATGATATTTAAGTAGCATTTCTCTTCCATAATCATTAAAGAGAAAATGCACATTTAAAGAGAATGTGTTTAAGGCACCAAAAATGCAACAAAAAGATCTGGTTATGAATCCGATTTAAAACATTCTTTTAACTTTAGTATTTTAGTTTGTAAGCATTTTTGGTAACCGTTTGGAGTATCTACAGTGCTACAGAAAAGGAAGAGGGCCTCCAACCACACTATTTGTTAGGCTAAACTCTGTCTGCGTTTTGGATACACTCTCTTCAACTCATTGAAAGGGAAGGAGGGAGATTTCACTCTTCCCAGAAGGCAGTATGGATCACTTTCAGCTTTCATAGACTTCCAAGACTACCGGAAGGCATGATGGCCTCAAAACTCAAAGCACATACAAGACATACGTGTGGGATACTGCAGTGCCAACAGCCAAGCTGCACACCCCGCCTGCAACAGTCAAGACCTCTGCAGCATAGACAAAAAGCCCAAAAGCCATTTCAACACCACTTGGCCTAGGGGCCAGTGATCCCTCTCTAGAAACGATGCATTAAGCACTAAAAACCAGCAGTGAGACTAGTCCCAGAAGAAGAGTTTGGAGCTATCTGAACTGATCAACATGAAGGATTTTCTTCGTATATGAAAGTGGCATGACAGATACCAGGTCAGCCAAACCACTATCAAATACCACTGCAAAAACAGAACAGAAGTTTCACTGCCACTGCACAGAGAGGTAATATATTAACAGTACAGTTCTTTTGCTCATACTATCTATGATACAGGTAACAGAGAAAACATACCAATTACAATGTAAACCAGCTTTACAACACGTCCTAAAGCAACACTGAGAAAAGGTAGAAGGACACATATAATTTATGGAAAAAACACGATATATTCAGACACTGCCCTTGCACACTATGCCTGGCTCACATTTTCCATCAGTGAGTGTTCAAAATAATATTTTTTTTTTTTTTTTCCTTAGAGGAACAACTTGGAATAGCTTCCTTTATAAGCTCACCTGTTGCAAAACAATAGGAATCCACTTTTCCTTGCCTTCTTCAGCTACTTCCAAAGTGTATTTGCTTCTATTTGAGATCATAAAAAATGGAGTGAAAGTTACAATTCTAGTAATATTAAAACTGCTGTTGTTTATGGTGACACCAACCTGTGAACAGAAAGACATTGATAGATATATGCTGTTCTTTTCTTACCACATTTATATTTCCTGAAAGTAATGAATTTCAAAGATAAATTTAACTCACTTGATACTCCTTTTTATGACTCTTGCACTTCACAGAACCATGACTTCCAACAGTGTCCAGTGAAAACTGATCAGACAGTTCACTGTCAGTTACCATAAGTTGCACCTATAAAGAAGCACCCTGAATTAATTTTCAATGTACAGGCACCGACAACATTTAAAATCATATATAATGTAAACATATAATGTTAAACATAAATATGAGTGCATACTGGAAATACTGGTGTTTCTATTAAAAAAGTCAACAAATAATTTCCAGTATTTCCTACCAACTCAGATCCAATCTACCAACCACCACTGCAAGCATCCATTTTTCAAGTAGTATTCATTTTTAAAGTACCATAGCTTTACCTTTCTTACACAACTTCTATGTCTCATGTAGAATAAAGACCTTTATTGATGCACTTTGAATGGAATAAAGGAAATTCTTTTATTCAGGGAACACCTCTCTCTGAACTTTATTCCTCTCAAAGATAAGAATCTCTTTCTTAACAATACCTTTGATAATGCAGATTTCCCACCTCAAGCATATCTGACACCACACGTATTTAAAATATTCTGTCTTTAGACAGAGATATCATAGGTGTCATGCCCTTTAAAGAGCATAGCACAGTGTAAATAACTTTCAAAGTGTAAAAATGCTCTCATACAACAACATAAGGGAGTACAGAGCTGTCAGGTTTTACAAAATATAATACCTTATTATTCTGGAGGAAGTTTTTGGGCTGGAAAGAAAAAAGGAGTGGCTTTTTGTAATCCGGAGGATGCTTGCGGTGAATACCATCAGCTTTGTATTGCAGCATTCGACCAGTTTTATTTACCATCCAGTACGGACTGTGAATTGCTATAACCATCTGCCCAGTTGTGTAGGTCACGTGGACAGCAATATCCAGTTCAGTCTTATCCAACTCCGTGATGCAGTAAAACGTTGTAAAGCTGATATCCGGTAGAGTGCTTTTTATATGGTATTCGCTTTTCCAATTTTGCTCAAGATAGTTAAGCAACTGTAAATCTAGTTTTGTTTGATCCAAGACTGCATTATGAATCTGGGCTGAACATCCTTCTTGTAGAGTGTCACATTTGTTCCCATTTCCCTTTAAAAAAAAAAACCCAAACAGCGTGCATTCACATGAGTCACATACAAAATTCATAACAACTTGTATTTTCTACCTAGCTTTGAAAAATCAAGATGCAAGTTATTCAGGCCAAATTTTAAAATGCTTATTATGCTATTTAACTATGTTACATTCTTAAATGTCTACCTTAATACAACATTTTACATAAAAAAACCTATGCAAAGTCATCAATATTTAACACCCCCAAAAAAATCTGTCACCAAATTCAAATACATAAACCTGCTTAAATAACAGATTTCCTCAACTCAGTATTTTTTTCACTAAATTTAAATTTGTAAGAGAGACATGCAGAAAAGAGCCTGTTACTCCACCACATATTTGGTGGAGGCCGCAGTCTCTAGCTCTAGTAATTGAGCATTTGTGACAAAATTTTATGATTAATTTCTACTATTTTAGTCCAAATAATAAACATAAAGACCATCTGGAAAAGAAATATTTCAGTATCTCCCATCTATATTTCTATTATCCTAAGTCTACATTAGTAAGCAGCGGGACAAAACCATAGCACATTCACAGAATGAAACATTACCGGTGAGGAACCAATGTCCACACTACACACATTTTAGGTTTTTCACTTGAGACTGGCTCTCATCTGGCCCTGGAATGAATGCCTGTTAACAGTCAAAGTGCACCCAATTATATTCTTTTTAGATGAAATTAAACAAAGTCTGGCACTAGGCTGCAATTCAAGCCAAAACTTGGCAAAAAGGCAGGTCTGTGAGAATTCATTAAAAGCATGCTACTGCCAGAAGTCAGTGACAGAACATAAAATGCTACTGTAGGCTGACCCACTTATGTCGCTTGAGGCATTCATAATTGACAGGCACAACCACACTGTTTAATTATGCTCAAGCTGCACTTGAGCAACAGAAAGTGACTCTCTCACAGGGCTAAAGATGTACAGTTTAAGTTTTACTTTGCATATGTATCCTAAGTATGACTTACTACTAATGATTAATACCACCACTTCTCACATTCTTGTACTGTTTCATTTCTGCACATACAGGCTTGCCCTTACAAGATCGATAAACTTGCTTCACAAACACTCTAACAGAAGCCCTTTCTTTTAATATCCATTTATAAACATATTTCAACCAGTTGGTAAGCTTTCATACCACAGGTGGGAAACATCACAAAAATTTTAAACATTAAAGAATTACCTGTACAGAATACGTTATTTGATAAGGAAGAAGATTGCGGAGAAGAACAGAAGGCCATAAATGAAC
Source organism: Charadrius vociferus (assembly GCF_000708025.1). Taxonomy (NCBI): domain Eukaryota; kingdom Metazoa; phylum Chordata; class Aves; order Charadriiformes; family Charadriidae; genus Charadrius; species Charadrius vociferus. Next base: position 815,334 of record NW_009646459.1, read on the forward strand.
AACGTATGGAAAATCCCATTGATCTTCTGCACATAATGAAGATGTCACTATGTCTTTTACAGGAACAATATTGATGATGAGTGAGTGGTTAGTTGACCTCACAGACTGGCACTTCCTTTGTAATAAACTGTCAACATTTTTCATAATTTCATCAAATGTAATTCCTTCGCACATATCATATTCTCCATCCACTCCATTTTCATTGCCTAATGGCTGAAAACTCAGTATGGATCTGTAAATGAAAATGTTTTTTAAACAGTCAGTATGAGATTGAATTTTTCAACTACGGAAGAGTACTACGCAACACTAACATTCCAGTTTTATTTGGATTTTGGAAGATTTCTGACAGTAATTAATTGTCTGCCTTTATCTTGTGTAAAGGAGGAAGTGAAAGGTGGTCAGGAGCCCAAAAGTTCCTGGAATTGTACCAGTTGGGGGTTTTTGTTCCATACCTCCACGTACTTCCCTTGCAAAGAAGGGGCTGTTGGAGAATCTTATGAAGAGGTGACTAAATTCCTTTACAAGTGCTGCTATACTCCTGTTCTAAGCAAAAGGTCTGGATAAACAATTCACTCCCATGACAGATCTACAGAAAGCGCCCTTATATCCAGTGACATAGACCATTAAGTTTATGAATTATTTGCACACAGGCTTTTCTAAGGCAACTGCTTTAATCCAATCAGCTGGTCCTTGACTGAAAATTTTTATTAGTAAACACTTCCTGACTGCCTAGTGGAACTCCCCCATATATTTGTGCAACGAATCAGAATGTCATTAAACCTTATTTAATAAAATAAATACAGATAGAAATAGTAATGAATTTACATTATCTACAGTAAAGAGTAACTCATGTCATGAAAAAAACACCCTGGTGTCATGTTTAAAAAAAAATGGGGAGAGTGTTTGGGGGAAAACAGAAGGGAAAAAGTCTCTGTAATCATAAAAAACAAAGCAAACTTATCTACCTAAAAGTTGGTGACAGTTCAGCTGAATTGTACATGCAAACTCATTGCAGTTTTAAATGGGTATTTCCTTGAAGGCGCTAATTGCACAGCTACACTGGAAGCCCAGTCTTTCTAAGGCTGACAAGTCTTTTTCTACATCTGTGACGGAGTTTAAGTGTATTTGCTTCAAGTTTTTACTTCAGAACCACAAAAATCAAAAGAAGCCTTTTTAAAAAAAAGAAAAAAAAAAAAGCTGTAATACATCACTAGACATCACTCCACCAAGAAAAATGTCTGTGTGGATAACAATCATTGTGTTCCAGAAGCACCTGGGCTCGGATTCTTAATGTAACTTAGCTAATTTAAGTTGTTTGGTAAAATTGATTTCAAAAGACTTCAAATTCAAGAATTAAATAGTATTCTGTTTAACTCAGACTAGATGCTCTGAGAAGATTCCACTCAACAATGATAGTACAGTATTGATTACAGTATTAGGTAGCAAAGCAAAAAAAAATTTTTTTAAGCATAATTGTATGATACAATAATCAACAATATATCAACATAATCCATCATAAAAGAACAATGCAACAAAGTACCTGTAAGATGACAATGGTATGTTGAACTCATTTTCTGGTGAAGCAGCCCCTAAACATCTTCCTTCCTCAAAAATATTTAGCGGGATTGAAAAATGATTCCTTATCTATGTGAAATAAAAATCCAGCAATGTGCATTAGATAAAACTGGACAGAAAGTGTTTTAAGCCTAAGAGAGCAAAGAATGAGAACTGTCATTGTTCATCTTAACTGTTTAACACTCAAGTTAAGGTATTTCAAATTATCTGTCTCTATTACCAGTGAATCTCCTTAAATGATGTGGTTGTGCTGCTTAATGCTATATTTTAATTATGTAATTGATACATTAGTTGTAAAATTCTTTTCTAGAAGAAACATAAAACCCTGTAAAACCAAAGACGAGTAAACCTGAACTATGCCCATTATAAGCTGCGGGGTATATACTTCTCATTCTCTGAAAACATTTTTTTTATTTCAGGGTTAACTTCATGGCATTATTAGCCTGGAAAAAAATTGAAAATTTAATTTAGGGAAGAATAAAACAGTAAATCTGGTCATTAACCAAGTCATAAAACACTCTGGGCAAAAGCAACAAGTGAAATGTAACAGGGACACTATCACTACAGAACACTAATATCTGGACTATCCCTGTACTTGTAAACTATATAATGTCTACCGAAAACACTATTCAATGAAAAAAGATATACACTTAAAGGGCTCACTCTTCAGCTGACTTGGTCCTAAATTTGAAATTCATGTGTCAATGGTACAGGAAGAGAAAAACGGACATAATCTGATAGAAGGAAACCTTACAGAACCAAGGTAAAGTTAAGAGAGGTTTTATCGCTTCACACAAAGCAAATAGTTCAACAAAACTGAAATTAGAGCTAGTATTAGAAAATATTACTGATGAATTATCCTGATCTAAAATCTGGTCGATTTCCACCCCTATCGCCATCTTTGCCACTTTGAAAATGCTTTTTGTTCTTGAAAATATCTTCTAAATGACCTTATAATAAACAGCAAAGTTATATGTTGAAGTTTTTAACAGTTTTTTTTTTTTTAATGTTCATTTAAAGACTACAGGATCGTTTTTGTTCATTAAAAAATTAAAATAATAATGAAATCATAGTGTATAGAAATATAATAACCTGAATAGGTGAACGTATAGTTATCATCTTGCTTCCTTCAACAGTATCAATCTGGCAGACAATGGACCTTTCAACACCTGATTCCTCATGTCTCAGTCTGTAAATAAATCGACCCACTTTTGTCAATGGAATCTTTTCCACAGTGGAATGATTATGCGGACCTAGAATTTACAAGATGAGAAATGAAAGGCTCAAAGGGACCATAAAGATACATTTGAAAGACAGAAACATGCATTCAATAGAATTTTCTGTATCCCTCAATCTATTAAAAAAAAAAAAAAAGGAGATGAAAAAGTACAATCACTGCTTTTAATATGCCAATCTTGCAATGTTACTATAGAAACAGCAAAGATTCTTTTTTAACCACAGGAAAAAGAGTAAATGAGTCCATCACTCAAATATTTAAGTGGGTTTTGTCACTGTAAATAAAGTTAGTGCCCAAAGAGAGATGTTTATAAGATGTAACGGCCTATTAACAAGGTACAGCTCATATATATTGAAAAAACAATTCAACTAATAAATCATATCATCAAGACCAGTTTGAAAAATAGTTTTCAAATGCTGTCAATTTTTACAATAAATCAACTTAAATTGTTAACACATACACTATTAAAAATAGCTAAATTTTACTTTCAGCTTTAACTGTGTTTTACTTTAAATTATTTAAAACAATCTTTTCTTATGAACACACATACGTACAGGCTTTTTAAAAAAAAAAAAAAACACAAAACATTTTGGGCCGTTTAATTAACATGTGAATATAAACAAAAATATCTGATTGCAGCAAAATTGAGAAATAAAGACTAGTTACCTAAATAATTTGTTATAGTAGATAATTTATGCATCTAGAATCCAAAGAAACACTCCTTTCATGTTATATAGTCACCCAATACTTCCTGAGCTGTACAAGATGCAGGATTATGCACCATGAAATATTTACAAAAAACAGAAGATATACAAACTTTGGAACTTACAGATCTGAATGTAAAACCTCTTGCTACTCAGAGTTGTCATTGCTGTGAACTGGTCACTCTCATTTTTAGTTCTGACAAATTCCATATTTAAATTCTCTCCATCTCTTAAATGAAATATTTTTGCTCCAAATTCAACATTAAGGACACTAAAGGAATCACTAGGCGAGACAGTGATTGGAAGTCCTAAAGAATTTATTATCACAAATGGTGCTCGGTCTTTTTTGAAGATGTCTGAAGTTTGACTAGCTGCTTCAGCAAATGCCTAGAAAGCAAAGTATAGATACAAAACGCAAATATACTGAATAAGACTTCATCAAGACAATCTGTGCAAGCATTCATTTAAGAATTCTAACACTGTATAGTTAAGTGATCTTCCTTACCGTGCCCAAGTTACTCAACATTTGTAGCCCACATTTGGATAGTGTAATGTTCAGCTGGTCTTTTGAGGAAACATTTATTACTGTTTTATATTCTGGAACTTTGTAGTTTTCTTCTTCTGCATCTGATTCAACCAATGCTTTTTTAGCCTTCTTCTTCATCTGAAAGGAGATTTTTAAAGAATTCTCATCTGAACACTCCTGTAGAATTTTCACCTTAAGACTCTTTTTCTTTCCCTTTCCCAATTCTATGTCCTGCCATGGTTTTCCTTTTTTTGTTCATACTTTTGTTCTCAAATAAAAACAAAAGAGGAAGAGAATAAAGAGGGCAAGAGGCAAAAGATACATTTCAGAAGTCAATAAAATTCCTGTAACAGTAGCTAAATTTATGATCATTCAAAAATCATAATTTCAATTTCAAATCAAAAATCATATGATTATTCAAAGAACAAAAACGTATATACTAACTACTAACATATCCAGCAAATGCTGGATAAAACACTGTAAAAACTATTATACATAATTGAATTCCTGTTCTTAAAACAGTAACCCCAAATTCAGTCCTTATGTTTCCAAACCAATGTATGTTTCCATTTGCTTGAACTGGGGGGGGGGATCACATGGAATACATTTCCTGGCCTTCAATATTCCTTGAAATTATGTATTTCCAAATGCTGTATTTCAAATCCGGGCAAGAAGATTTGAAGTTGACTCACTATCTTCTACCCTTCTCCTGCATTAGGTCACATATCTTAAACACCACAATAGAAGTTAAGAGAAAAGGAGAAAGGGGGGGGAAATGCTTATGTACTTTGAGACAAGAATCTGGACTATTTCCTTATGACAGACAGAACTGAATTGGTAAGAGTACTATTCCAACAGTGCACTTTGGGCTAGTCAATACCAGATATCAGTTTTTCCAATGCGTTTCTGTTACAGATATCACTGTGGAATGAGATGAGTGGTCTTCAATCTTTCCACAGTTACTGAATGTATCATTAGCATATGACCTAACTTTAGAAAAATTGATATAAAGCCCTTATGATTATCTAGTACAACTGGAATAAAATCTTCCCGCCACCTGAAAGACAATATTATTTAAAAGATCTGTGAGTCTGGATCTTCACTTGTGCAAGAGCTTGTTTCCTTCACTAATTGGGAAAAAAAGTCTCAGTAACCAACAAGAAGGAACAAAATTGTTAGATTTGTCTCAGCAATGAAAGGTGCAGACCATTTGTTTTTTCTAAGGTATTGAAATGGAAGATTTGAGTTCAGCTTTGGAAAACAAACCTTGATTTCCAGAATCCATGGTTTGAATAAATCAGTCTTCTCAACTTCTAGTGGTTCAAGCAAAGGTTCCCACACCCCAAACATCTCATTAAAATAGTGTACCTATCAAAATGCAGAAGTCAATTAGGAAATTACATGCAACAATCAATGAAAGCCCTACAGATTTGTAAAAACTTAAAATCCTATATTAATTAGCAATTAGTAATTACTATAAAATATTAATTACTTTGGTAATATAAAAGATTTGTAATTAGATTGCACTTTCAGCTCTCCCCATAAGATGAAGCAAATGTATTAGAGAAATAAACGAGGCAGCTAAGCCTCCACTGCGAAGACCCACTTCCAAATAAGTGGTGTAATGTGTGCCACTTAAAATATAATTTTGGTTTAAACTGTAGGCACCGGAAGTATGAAGGACTATAATAAGAAAAAATCTACCTACAACAACCACTGAATTTTATGTCACTGATTTCCAAATATGAGCCGGTCTGAACCTTTAATGTACAATACTGGTACCATATTGTATTTTACGGAAATGACATATGAATATATTCTACTGTAATATTAAATTCAGATTGTCAAAGAGCTTTAGCCAGTTGCTACTCCAAAACTGAATGCAACAGGCCTTTAGCAACTTCTGTAGAGTGTAAACATGCACTGGTATATCACCAGTTACTGCCATTAACATGTTACATCTAACGCAATAGATCTGAATTTTAACTGCCTTAACACCTCATTCCTATCCTGCTCCCACAACATTTATCTGCAGGAGTTTAGTAATCAAATATATGGACTGTTTTTCTTTAATTGTCTAAATAACATAACAGGTTTAATATCTCAACAAAACTTTTCTTTCTTATGTAGGAGTCCTCACCTCTAGCTCGAGATGAGAACGTAAATTGATTAGAGTACTCCAGTTTTTGACTTCTCCAAGAAACGAGGACTTGGCTAAAAGCATTGGTACAGTTCGGTGCCCAACCCCAGCTTCAAGCGTTAGAAAAACAGATTCTACATTCATTTTCAATGACTCTCCTGTGGGAACCAGTTCAGCAGTTGGATTTGTATCTTCATTTTCATTTGATTCTTCAAGAAACCACATTTTTAGATTTTTTATATCTTTCTTATTCCACAAGTCTGGAGGAATTTGACTGATCTCTTCTTCTGTTGTTTCTGCAGTTTGATACAGGGCTGATGTAATAGTAATTACTGTGTTTATGATTATTGGTGAAACCTAGAAATAAGAATTTGGAATAGTTGCAAATGAGAAGCTAGTACAGGAAATAGCTACTTTCAGACACAAAATTCTGAATACGTTACACTAATAAAGCACTTCTGTTCTCCACAAGATTCTAACATTTGAAAAATCATTCCCTTCTACAAGATACAGTTCAACCTATTCAGATTTTCAACCTCTGCCTTTTTTCCAGATAGGAGCTTTCTAAATCATCCAACACTCCATTCTGAACACTTCAAAACTTATGTCTGCACATCATGCCATTTTATAAAACACAAATTCCAAAACAAAGCACTGTGACACAATTGTGAATTTTCAATTTTGTTTGTTTTCACATGCTGAACAGGTAGGCAACCTGATGAAGAACAGAAACAATTCCCCACTTCAGTCATTCCTGATTTTTTTTTTTTTTTTTTTTTTTTTTTTTAAGAAACACATCCCACAAGCAACTTCAAACCCTTCTGAGCAGGAAGTAGTAGAGAACTAAAAACACCATAAAAGTCTACTTACTTTTACTGTGAGAGATTTAATTGTTAGATCAGCTGTCTGTGGATTAGTACCTGACTGTTTCATTTCAAAGAAGAAGTCACAAGGCTGTAATACCTATACAAAAGAGCAAAAACACATGTTAATAGAGGAAAAAAAAATATTTTAAAAATCATATACTTTTTCGTACTTTTGATGTGTAGTACTTAGAGGAAAAATTACCATTATTTGATTCTTCAAAATTACAAGTAATCTGAACACAAATAACATGTTCAAATGTAAACAAAAAAGCATCAGAACCATCACCTCAGCTATTCTTAATCATTAAAGATTCAAATGTCAGCTACAGTAAAATGCATTACACCTCAGTAACTCCATTCTTTAGGCAAAGTCTGCAGATGTCTTCAAACACACGCATCGTCATGCCTGTGACTTTTGAGGAGAACCAGACTTTTCAATTAAGGGCACCACAGCAACAACAGTTACAGTTTTCCTGAGTAAAAATATCACTGTTTGAATCACAATGACACAGTTCCAGCTTTATTTTACAAACGGTCCATGCATACTCCCATTTGCCAAGGTTTACCAAAACCGAATCTAAGGTACACTATAAACAAAATCAGAGTGTTATGGGATTAATAAAGCACTCAGATGTAGTTAGACTCTACTGATACTGTACTGACAGGAAAATTTGCTCTCCAGTCCCTACCTGAGAAGGTAAGTCTTTCAAAAATAGTAATTTCAAACCATATTGATTTTGCAATCTTTCTTGACATCTCTGTCCATATCTGAACCAGATGCTGGGGGCATAGAAACACCCTGAATCAGTTTTACCACAGTTTTCCCAAGGGAGTTTGATCTAACAGAACTTTTTGTCCATATTATTATTTTATCCTCTGCTGCTCAAATTATTTTTTTCCCTGTTACAGCCAGGAATGAAAAATAACATCTTCTTTAGACCAAGGTACATGTGAGAAATGTGCAGAAAGAACCTCTTCACTTGTGCTACTCTAAACCCAGAGGCTAGTTTCCTGGGTATATGGGGAAACCTAACCACCAGGAGGACGAATCTATCCATCACTAGTGTCCCCAAAGGTTAGGCAATATAAAATCTTAACAGCAATATCAGCCTTCAGAAATCTTGTAATCTTCATATTACCTCGTATGATACATCTTTCTTGAATAAAGACTGCCATGGAATATCATCTGAATCTCTATTTCTTTTATTATTTTCCCAGACTGAAACTGTATTGTTTACAAAAAAAAAACTGGCTTTGGAGATTTCCTTACATACATGTTTTCAAAAAGGGCAGTTATGCTGCTACCTGCAGAGAACATCTTTTTTGACCTCTCTTACTTTCTTGGGAGCTTTCTGAGTCTGTCAAAGAAAGCACTGTTTTAAGCATCAAAACTCACGTCCTCTGAAGTTTTTTCCCCTCTTTATAGCACAAGCAACCTGTCAGATACAGGTCGTCTTCTTTGTTTCTACAGTCTGAGATAAAAGATTGTGGCAGAAGATATTCCTGTAAGAGGGAAAGCTGGGTGTGAAGCCTTCTAATTGCTTTCCACAAAGCTAGCCACATTTATGCCACATTTGCCAGCTACAGAAATGGAAGTCAAGCAACTTCGCACTGTGTTTTGGCTAACACTGCAAGTGCATCACTTTCTCAACGACTAGATTGTTAACAGATTGACACAATCAAAGACTGTGTCTACCCAAGGACTAAACTGAGCTGCTATGAAAGTATCTGGTAAGGAGATGAAGTGGAAGTCCCAGTCCTTTGGGCTTATAGCTTTGGTCTTTCTTACAGAGCTCCATAAAGTAAGCAGGCATTAATGCAGAGCTGAAAAGACGCATTCTTCAAATTTCACGTGTGGTCTGAGGACACGGATAACAGTTGGATATACTGTCAAATTGAATTTTTTCTCTGATACAACATCATCATTATAGAGTTAACTGAGGTATGAGGCAGAAAAGCTGTAAGAACCTCCAAGAGTCAATGCATTCCCACTGAGAAGTCAGATTCTGTTGTCAAAATAGAAACAGGCAGTTTTAATATAATAGATCTACGGCTCTTATCACAAAGGAATTTACGAACAGCACACCATTAAGTAATCTACTTCATAATACATACTTGCCATTCTGTTTGTAACCCTTTGTTATTCACTTATATAGGCATTTAATGCAAAGTTTCAGATTGAAAGTATTCCAAATTTACTACACTGCATTTGAAATAGTGTACACTCATAAAATTCTATTTATTTGCCTTCCATGGGATATAAGAGATTATTAACATTTTATTACTCTGGGCTCTTAACTTAGGTTGTCATACAAAGCAGATCTCAAAGCCACAGATCAAGATGATGCTTTTGGCATATCAGACAAAACAGAATAAAATAATGAAAATAGGTTAGCCAGAAAATTTTACTCATATGTCTGTAATATACCTTTGAATGCTGAAAGCTTCAGAAATAACTTGCATTCCAGTAACAGAAGTTACACAGCACCTTTTAAATACAGACTGGCTGTTTGCAAACTCACCGTAGTAATATTCCCTTTCCTTTTTTCTGGCAGAAATGGGCACGCTTTCATTTGTATCTCTTTAACAGCAGCTGTCATGCTGTATCTTTCAGGGCTATTTTTAATGAACACTTCACACTGTGTTGTAACCACCAGTGCAGGAGCATCACTTCTTGTTAAATCGGCCACAAACACAATCTCTGGATTTTTAACAATAATGTTCATTTCCATTGTAGATACAGGCTGCACAGGTGCTACAAAAATATAAATTAAATTAGATGAATTGTTCAGAGATTAAGTCATCATTATTGACATCTCTCTAAAAACTTATAGAGAAGTTCTAAAGATTTAGTAATACTATCTAGTATAATTGGTGTCAGAAAATCTGTAGATCCCTGCACCTGACTTATTCCTAGGCTCTTCACTGGACCATTAAACCATTGGACACAAAACCATTAAAGCTCTAAATACTTTCAGATACAACAAAAGATCCCACAAAGCTTCTTTGTCAAAATGAAAAGGATAACAATATCACCTCTGTTACTACCTCTGACACTAGCAAATATATCAGCTTCACTAAATATCTATATTAGCCAGCTCTGACAGGGTCTTACAAAAATGATGGACACATTTTTTTGCTGTCTGGAGCAGCAACACACACATTTTTCCATAGGACAATAATGCAGCATTTAGTAATGCTTGAAGTAACCATTTGCAATACCAATATACCTTCATGGAAGACTTCCTAATATGTTTAGATTTTGATCAGCTACTAAATAATCACAGCAACCCGGCTGAGGTGGACACAACTAGGATATTTAGGGTACAGGAAAACAAAAACAAAACAAAAAACCCAGGATCTCCTCTGCCATCCTGATGTGATCTACCTGAGGCCTGGAAGCATAATTAGACCATTTCCTGCTCTGATGACCTAACGGATTAATTTTTGGTGTCAAGTATAGGGTCCTGCACTAGGAAGAACAAATTGGGCACTCAACTTTTCTAGAAATCAATATCTGGCACATTATTTAAGTGTAATATAATACATCATTCCCAGGAAGAATGAAAATGACAATGGTGGTAATAGTAACTTCAAACTTTTTTGAGACTGCAAAGATAGTCAAACAAACCTAGAGAGTGCCAGCTGTAACTGCCCTTTCCCATTTTATTTTATTTTGGACATATATTTTTAGGTATTTCTTTTGTCTGGTAAGACAAAGCTTCATTTGGAAATAAAGACCTAGGAACATGAATCTATTTCCATGATGCAAAGAAAGAAACATCAATGGTTCAAAGAAGTTGTTCTATACACACACAAACACAGGAAATAGAGTAAAAGGAATATTATATTTTTTTAAATAGCATTTTAATACCAAACTTAAAACAGATCTTTAAATACAACTTTTAAAATATTTCCAGTATATACCTTGCTCCTTTAAAGGTAATGACTGCTTGAGACTTCTCTGTGCAGCAGCACTTTCTGCATTAGCCTTAAGGAATATATCTGCAACAGTAAGTAGAAACTCCATGCTTGCACAAAGGTAGATCTCTTGAACAATCACATCAAGAACAGTGCCATCTCTTCCCTGCTTATAGCTTATATCCACCATAACTTTCTTTTCAAATCCATGTTTCATTTCCACCATCCTGAAAGACCATTAAGGCGGCATTTAATGAGACAATAAAAAAAAGCATCCAAGTGCTGAAAAACACTCAACATTCTCACTCCAGCTGCAATACATTAACAACAGCGAATATAAAAGCAACATCAAAAATTTTTAAAAAGAGCAATAAATACATTAATATAAATTCTATAAAACTTCAAAACTAACAGGACTCCCATATATTGGTGAAGGTGTTCATAATTTTAACAAGTCAAACCATCACAATTCGTTCTCTACATATCAAAAGTGTTATACTTTATTGAAGTTTGTTACTCTGCATGAAAAAAAAAATCATGTCTTACTCAGCCAGAGGCTTATTAAAGCTGAAAGTGAAATTTGCTTCTACATGCATTTATTAATTTCATATTTAAATTTTGTTTTATTTCATATTTAAAGTTTCTGTCTAGCATTTATACTGGTTTCTCAAACATGTGGAACAGAATGCAAGTAAGACACAAGTCTACTGTAACATGCACTTTAAGAACCGCCTACACAACTGCAGTTATAACAGAATACTAAAACTGAAACATTTGGAATTCTTTGTCAAACTACAGTAAACAGTAATTTATGTCAAAATACAGACCTTGGTGTAGCCTTCTGGATTGACTGTCTTTTATCATCTAATGTACAGTTTGCCAGCTTGACTGAAGCATTCATTGAACCATCTGATAACATTTTGACAGCAGCTGACATCAAAACTAACTTAAACTCTGCAAGCTTCAAAAGGTCATCTCTCTGATCCAAATTTGTAACCTGTTTAAATCAAATGAAAATATGTTTGGAGATTTGCTTCAAAGTAATGGAAATAATACATAGGTGTGATATACAAGCTTTATTCTAACTGTTAAGATTTCTAATAATGATATATGAAATAAACCCACTAGTGATTCAAAAGACAAATGTCCTGCTTTGAGGTAAAAAAACAATTTTTGGTTTAGTATTTTTACCCTGCAGCTAAGCCTCCTCTAACTAACTGAACTCTCTGAAATTAACAGCATATTGCTCAGACACTGTTCGCTCTCAGCGTGGTATGACCTACGTTTATAGTTGATGCCAAGGAATAGTATGGAGAGAGGCTCTCGCTTATACTTATTGCTATAACACCCAAGGGCAGACAACTTAGTTATTTGCCCCGTTGGAGGGTCAGAAGCAGAAAAGCATAGAGGGATCCCACCTGCGAGGAGGAGCGGACAGGACAGGTGACCCAAAACTGACCAACGAGGGTATTCCATCCCATCTGCCTCATGCTCAGTACAAAAGCTGAGGATCCCTCAACAACAACAACAAAAATCAATAACATACAGAGAAAACTTAAAAAAAGAAAGCTGTATCCTTCTACCAGCTTGCTAAAGCAAGCTTACAATAGTAAGACGGATACAATGTTTAAAAAAAAAAGTAGAATTGTCATATGCAATTTCAGTTTGTTTGCTGTTTAAAAATACATAGTATATGCAAAGACACCAAATAAGACATTAAGTTTTGTCTCTTATGACTATGTAGTGTTCAGCCACATACTGGAAAATTGTTCAAAATGTAGAATAACAGACTAGAAGCTTACCACAAAATATTACCAAACTTTCAATCAGAAATTTCCTGACGAGTTTTGTAAATTTAAACCAAGAAGAATAAAAAGGCATTCATACTGTAATACAAATTTAAAAATCTCTCTCCACAATTTAATTTATATATGTCTTTGTGCCCACAAGTGTGTGTAACTAAAGAATAGGTTGCATTCCTCTGCATTTTTTCCCCCCAACTATATTTTAAACTAAGATAAGTTTTCATCACATTTTTAGTCAGATCACAGAAGATTCCAAGTATTATGTGCTACCACTGGTTATTCTCTTTCCTGTAATATCTGCCTTGTGATTTAGCTAAAATAGCTGTTTAGCATTTCCACCATGTTTGTTACTATTGCTAGAAATCACTTTCTCTGTTTATAAATTAAATCATTCCTGTTCAGAATTTCTAGGACTCTAGGCAACCTTATAGCTGCTTCTTTCTCTTTGTAACCAAAATTATATTTACCTGTTTTGAATTTGGACTATATAATACTAAAGTCAGTGAGTCGAATCTGAAGTCCAGTTTAAGTGTTGTTTTTATTTTCATAGGTGAATGCAATTCCACCACAGCTGATGTCACAACAGTTACACCTTTCAGAAATTAGAAAAACATTTGATATTAAAGACTGCACATAAGAAAAACAAAAAAAAAAAAAAAACAAACCACACCACGCCCAAAACCAACATCTTCACTAATGACTATAAAGACAACTTTTCCTCCACATGTAAATCCATTCACACTTTAGACGTGTTTATCATGCTCTGTAATTACTTTTGGCAAAATCACATGATGTTTGAGAAAATAAAATACTCAGTTTATATCATACATGCAATTTTTACCATCTTTAAGACACAAATGTACAACTTCCCTTAATGTTAGATGGTACTGTATGCAAGAATGTTACAAAGAATACAAGTTTACTTTCATCCTCATTTGTTCATCTTGCCATGCTTTTGCCATTTCTCACATGTAATAGATTATTTTCTTAACCTTACTTGCTTTTTTTTTTTTTTAGTGTGTGCTGAACAGTTTATGAGCAATGATGTCTACTGAATAGGAACAAATTTTAGGCATGCCATCATTATAATAAGGCAAACTGATGTAAAACTGAACACCAACAGAATCAACATACACAGAAAAAAGAATGACATAGCAACTCAAAGTTGGGATATTACCAAAACCAGCTGACAGACTTTTAGGTGCTCACTGCATTATTGCCAGTAGAACAAGACAGTCCTTACATTACAACACATCACACTACAAAAATCATCACAGTGGCCCTGTTGCTCCTATTCATTACCATTACTGTTAGGTATACCTCAAACCGCAGTGTCAAGATAACAGAGCCATACTGTTAAAAACAACTGAATCTGGCATCCTATCATAAAGTTAATTCCAACAGAAATACTAAATTGACAGTAAAACCTAATAACACTATATCACATGTAATTTTAGGAAATGTTACCTGCAGAGTGCTGTGATGTACTATGCATATCACTACAATGGCTAGTCGTATCTTTTGGTTCTGGTAAGGAGGTTGACGCACCAGAGCTTCCACCTATATTTTCATTTAGCGTCCTCAGTATTGTGGTAATATCTTCCTGACTGAGAATTAGCTTAAAAAAGGATTGTTGTTAAACTCAGAACAACTCAGTTCATGAAACTTTTGGTAACTAAGTTTGCAAATAAACAGATAAACCAAATTAATCTCATCTGAGTCTCTGTTTAGGAGACTAAAGAACCAAATAAAATGTTTTACTCAAATCCACACAACACCTTACAGTAACATCTAGAAATAAGAAGTTGTTCACATATTGTTTTTTTGTCCACAAACTTTCTTTACAAAGCTACTATTTAGAAACTGAATGTTAAAAGTCGTATACATATGATTTGATTTATAGTCGCCCAAAATAGCTATCCACATTCAGTCACAAGGTACTTTACAGTAATGTTTACTAGTTCTCTTCCAAAATTTGCAAATTGGTTTTCCTCATAGAACTGACAAGCTTTCTATATATATTTTGCTGTTAAATTTAAATGAGCACATGCACTAACTCATACTCAGTCTTGTCATGGATATGAATACAGCAGGTGATTGTGCTACTAATGAACAGACCAATAAACCCCAACTTTTTCCATTCCTTCTTTGAAAGATAGTGACAGGTAAAAGAAGGCTGTAACAGCATTCCCACTTTTAATTAGCAACAGTAATATAGAGTAAAAAGTCTGCCTGTAGTTTCACAGATGAAATACAAAGCTTAGAATAGAACAGAAAGCCATTCGCTTCCTTTTTCCCTATGAAATCAAACAATACCCTAGGAAACCTGGGCTTTTTGGACAGCAAAAAATGAATCCATTTTCCACAGATATTTTAACAGCTGCTTTTAGAAATGAGTGCTTACATTCATAGGCTTGAGTCGGCCAGATATTTCAATGTCAGGAACTTCGTTATACCATGCAGCAGCCAAATTTCGTTCAACAGCTACTTCCAGATTGAGTGGTTGCAGCAACTGTACTTCAGTTTGCAATGAACCCTGTTCATAGCATGATCTGCGAACAGAAACAAAATACTCCCAGCTTGACATACTTCACTTACACGTTGTAACAAAGACACACAAACACATTTCTGTCTTTTCCTCATCTTTTTGAATAATACCGTAAAACAGTCTTCATACTACTCCCAGGAGCAGTATGCAGGAGGCACATAACAGGCACACAACATACGAACTTCTTGCAAGTCAGAGCCTCCCACCTGCTCTCTACTGGAGAGCAATTCCTTCTTTCTTCAGTACTCTTCAACTGTGTTTGAAAATCCTCTTCCCTTTCCTCTCCCCCTCGCAAACCCCTGAACCAAGGTCCATTTTCAAACACTTCTTTACAGCTGTCTCACTTGATATCTTTCCTGCTATGTATAGTTGAAAACTCCAACATAGCCATTTACAAATGGGTGTTAACCTGTCCCAAAGTAGTGAATGATGCATAAGTCTATTATTCTACACAGTGTCCCCTGAACAAACATTTGCTTCTCTTAAAAGATGTGTAGATTCCTACTTCTCCCACACCATACATTTTAATTGCTCTAACAAAATCGTTATTAATTTGCTGTTCTATTTCAAGATAATAGTGCTTCTATCAACCACCAACCATTAACTAATTATTTTCAAAACAATTTCTCAAAGCTCTCCAACTGAAGTATCCCAAAAGGATTACGTGAACTTAAAAAAAAAAATTTCTTCTACATTACCTGTATAACTTTAGTTCACTCAATTTCACCGTCATAGAGTCAACAACAGGTGGGAGATTATACCGTGTTTTTGTTTTAGCTATAAAGAATTGGTTCTTCACCGTGATCAGACCAAGATCAGCCACCAGGACATTTGCAGACATTGCTGACTGTGGAACTATCACAACAGGTGCTTTAATATTGATATCTAGTGCCAAACGGGAACTTCGCTCTGCTAGCTCTTTTACACCTGTAGCTGCTTTCTCTGCTGCTTGAACAGTTGCCTCAGTAAGAGCTTCCTTGGCGGCTTGAAAGTTATTTATAAAAGCCTAAGAAAAGAATACAGAACTTGGGAATTTCATTAAGAATTACACTACTTCAAAAACACTAAGAATCGCAGCTTTTTAAATAGCAAACCATCTTAGGATACTACTTTTGCTACACAATTTTTCTGAGTTCTTTAATAGGATAATCTCCCCCCAAAATATGATAAAGTGTATATATATATTAAAAAAAACTTCCATACTAAATGTTTGGCAAATCGGATGGCAACAGCAATGACCTTGTAACATGATTTGTATGACTTACATTTTATCTACTCATATGGAGAGTAAATGATAGATTTACTTAGAATATATGGAGAAGGCATTACATTTCATGGTTTATTACTTAAATTTCAGTGTTGTAAACAATGAACAGTCTGTATATCTAAAAGCTGCCACGAGTCATTTAAAATAAAAAAATTATTAACAATAATAGGACATATTGATGTGTAGCCACTGACTCCATTATAAAAAACATATGGAGAAGGAAAGTAAATAGCCTAACCACCAACCCCAGTAAAGTTTTTACAATAGTATATAACAGGCACCACCCAACATGGGATGCTTTATTCTTTTCTAGCTTGGACAATGTTATCTGAATGCTAAGGAACAGTACTGGGAAAATTTAACTTACCAAAATAGATGAAACAAACTTGTTGACAAAAACTACTTGAATACACCCAACAGTTAGGTAAATACGATTGTCAACAACATCCATATTCGTATACGCAATGCCATCTGTAGCATTCACATATGATAGCATTCTGAAGTTGAATACTTCTTTTCCTGTGATGTAGAGAGCCTTAGGAAGAAAAAAAGAGCATGTCTACTGTAAAAACTTTTGCTGGAGAAACTGAATTCCAAAATAAACTGTAGTACCTCACACTTCTAAGACATTTTTACGTCAAGTATCTCAACAATAAATGAAAAAAAAAACCCAATGAAAACCAAAAACCACCTTGAAATAGCTCAAAATACTCAGTTGGAATCTCAGCTTGAATAATTCTGTACATTAAAGTCAACAAAATAAGAAGCGTAATGAGCAGCTGAACATCACAGTTGCACAAAATCAATGTCGACCTAATAATCACCAGTTGTAGGGGTGAAATCAGTCTGCCTATAGAGATATAATTTGCTCTCAGCAAACACATAAAACATTATTTAAAAAAAAAAGATAGCTAAAGAGAAGAGTCCACAAAGTAATTTAGCATCTATATTCCATTCAGAAATCAATGACACGTGCAAATGCATACCTTTTTATACAACGCTGTCTCATCAGAATCCATAATGATAATGTTCTTTAATTTTGCAGTCACTTCTGTTGCTGTTTTCTTCATGATCACTTGGCTATCCAGACCTTAAAAAAAATAAGACAGGCAAAATCTAGAGACTATTCCGATTACAAAGTTTTGTGCTTTTGTGATTAAAGTTTTGTTCCTACCTTCAATGTGAATTTCAGCTATTCTATGTTTTTTCTCTCTAATAAAGATACGTAAACAGGATAAATCCGCGCAGATATTGAGGTCGATAACATCTTCATACTTTGATTTTTTTGATGCTGTGGGAAATACAAAACAATAAAAATTACAGTTATTCAAGGAGAAGGTGTAATGTTTTAGTATCCCTTCACCAAAGCCTAGTTTGTATCAAGCCTGCAGCACTGGCAAAGTGCACTGCACTCATACTAGCAAGTACAACACAAAGGAACTGTATATACAGGATTGTATATTTATTATCTGTAAGAAATACATTTAATACACATCTACACTACAATACAAGCACAATCCAAAATTAGAGATATATTACTAAGGACTAAGCAGTTTACCCCAAATAGTGGGAACATGATAGCTACATTAATGCACTACTCTACCTGGTCTGTTGATTAGTCATCTGCAATCAATGGTCTTGTTTACATACAGCAGGTGACTTTTTATTAAAGCCCCACAACCTATACTTTCTAAACTTAAGTTTTAAACATGAAAATACCATTAATAGAACTAGACACTGAAGAGAAGGGGTAGTGGGTGTCCTTCAAAATAAGTATGGGCAACCTTAAGACCTACAAAAGATAAAAGCACAAATATAGCGCCTGTCAAAACAGAGGTGTCCAAATATTTAGTCCATTTTTGGTTTTCTCAAAACTTAGTAAGAGCAAAAATATTCTATTTCACGTTAATAGAAATAATCTGTTCATTTTAAGTAAATGTGACTGATGCCACACAACATTATCTGCAGGTACAGTGCTAAATACAGAAGTCAACAGATAAGGGACTCAACCAATAACTTAGTCCATTTTTTCTTAAAGCCAAATCTGAAGTAATGTTACATACTACTTCAAATGGCAACGGGAAATATCATATCTTACATTCAGGGACTAAGTGGTAAATTCTTATATGTAATCTACATGCAAAGCTACAAGCAGCAAAATTAAAAGTAATAAACATTCAACCTGTTTTTCCACAGCCTAGCTTTTCAGATGAGAGACTACCCTTAAGTATTGTGTGTGAGTATGTTAAGGCTTTCTCAACCCTCACAATCAAACTACAGTTCCATAAATATGTTAGCTTCCATCACATGATTAAAAAAGGACAATTTATGGGAATTTTTTTGCATATACTTAGTGTCTTGAATACACAGCAAAGGTATGTTTGACCAATACATCAGAAAACAGCACATGGACAGAGATATTAACCTTATCAGAGCAGAATAATTCCTTCAGACTAATGTTGAATAACTGATTGGCCTGCACCCCAGCTACCTTTGATGAACATGAGGAGGCTCACTAGATTTCTCTCAAATTGCAAGAATTCATATTGTACTTACCTGTCCCTAAAACCAGATTAATTGATATTAATAGCTGCTATTACCAGCTTCCTGTAACAAAAGACTGAGAACACTCAAGCCATCTTCCACCATACAAGGACTTCCTATTTATTACACTTCAAGGTAAATCCAAATTCATGTTCCAGTTAAGAAACCCAAAGCAGCAGTTCCAACAAGTTATTCCTACAAAGTTGGTGCCAAACAGAATTTAGTCATTCAGCAAATTCATGGATCACTAGTAACCAAAACTCTCTTGGAGCTTGTGAAATGCAGTAGTGTATACAAAGTCATTGACAGGCTTACAAAAACAGAAAATATGTCTGTTCTTTCCCTTGAAGAGAGAGGAATGAAAAGAGAAAAAAAAAAAGGAATAAAGAAACTTACTTAATTTCTTAAGAACATCCTTCTTCTCCTCTATTTTTTCATGGACTGGTTCTTCTGCAACTTTAGTTTCTTGTTTGGGTAGAAGATTATTCAGATAGTTCATAGCATTCAGCAGAGCTTCGGTATGCAAATGAACATCTAGAGATGAAAAGTTCACCTAAAAGAACAAATTATGTTTATGCAACATGCCTCTCATCCCACAATGAGAAAACTATGTTAAAAAAAGACATTGTACCTTTATTTTCTGCAGGACATTCTGATAGGCAGTTTTCAGTTCTGGTCCATTAATATCAGCCTATTCCACCAAAAGTGCAAGTAAAACAAACAAACAAATCAGGAGAAGTTTGCAAATTTCACTAAAGAGAATTTATTTCAAAAACTGCTACAAATTAAGATGTACAAGTTAATCTGTTTAGGGAGCAGAAAGACTTTGCACATGACACTTAATATGTTAAAGGATGAACAAGTAAGGAAAAACCTTCAACAATTGCTCAATAATACTGTGCTGTTTATGACTGGCTTACAATTCAAAAGCAATCTCTGCTCTTTTCTCACCTTTATGTACTCCAGAGTGAGAAGATCATCTTCTACATTATCCAAAGTAGTAATTATGTAAACTGGCTTGTCATTATCATCTTAAAAAAACCCAAAATAATAAAAAAGATTACTTTTTTTTTTAATAAAAAAAGGTTGACAAGTTTTGTACAACTCTTTAATCACCTATAGACTACAAACTAGGCTACTAGCTGTCATTACTATTTAATCACAAAACCACTTCTGCAGACCCAAAACAGGTAGGTGTCTCTACTAAAATCATCAGCACTAGAATATATTTACCAAAGCATTACTAAGAG
>NW_009646459.1:835755-876440 GCF_000708025.1 Charadrius vociferus
CCCCCCCCAAAAAAAAAAATCAATTTAGGAAGCAAATCTTCCTCAGTTGACAAAAGAAAGCACTACAGGCTTTCTGAAGACAAATCCAGTGTTATCTGCACATAATTTTTTCATCAGACTACAGATACTTACCCATATACTCTGGGCACAGCAGACAAACTTCACGAAGGAAAGCATTTGCAGTCATGTCAAATGTTCTTAATTTAAGTTCAGTGCCTAAGCCTACAATATCAAGCTGCAGCACAGGTGTCTCAGTATTACCAGTAAGACGGCATAATTTAATTAAGACCTAAAAAATCCAACCGAACAAACAAACAACAAAAAAAAAAACACAGAAAAAAAAGGTAGGGGATTATCCTCTTAGTTTTTATATAGGATTATATATTTACATACAATTTACTGGTTAATGTGTATCGATCATTTAACTTTATACAGCAAATGCACTGGAAAAAATAAACAGTTCAATAAGCAAAATTGCTAGAACACTGTCTGCTGATATTTTAACCAAAACTGCAAACATGCACGTATGTAATATCGAAGTTACGCTTACATAAACTAATTTATTTTATAAGGATTTTGTAAGGCATTTAGTAATATTCAGCCCAGACGAAACCAAATTTTCAGTCAGCATAAAGAGTTTACTGCTTTCACTGGAATTTTTTTGAACTCTCCCGGTAAGAGTTAGATTCCCAAGCTGAATATCAGGCAAGAGGATTTCCTACTTTTTCACCCATGAATGAGAAAGATGTTGTTAAATAAATACCTAGCTGAGCTGCTGTTATCTGTCTTTCACAACCAAAGCAAAACAATGATACGTACTCTTCCTTTCCACATAATGCTCTCTACAAATAGGGAAAATCAAAACCAAACCAAATAAGTAATTTTAAACTACAAAGCCAACAAACTCAGAGATGGCGACTCTTAATAGATTCTCAATTTTATTTTTTTCTTATAGATTGTAAGATAGTTTCTGTTAGAGAAAAACGTATAATGCAGCATCTATCTTTAGACTAGTAGTTCTTAAGGTTTTGTCATCACATAAAAACCAGTACATTTCAATTTTATTTGTTTATGTTTTTTTCTGTAAGGTGTAGTATATAGTAAGATACGTAGCAAGCCAGTTATGAGGCGCTGAAGTCGTTCTGTAAGCCCTACCCTAAAACAGAATTTGTAAAATTAACTGAATTTGTATGGTTTATTTGTAAAGTTACACAGTGAGTAGCAGCAGTAACACTGTCATAGCCATAAAGGTAACGACAGGGGTAAGTGGCCTCCTCTTTTACTAGACCAACTGATGCAGTCAGAAACAGCATCTTGCATTTGGGTAAAATACTCTTCCCCTCCCCACCCACCCTGCAGCCCCCCTGTCTGATACAGCAAGAATAACACGTAAAACACCTCATAGTGAACATGTTACAGATTTACATGTGAGGCCCACAGAGTCTGGGAAAAAGTGCAGTGGAAAAATAGGGTGCTTGTTACAAGATGAAAGATTAATGACGTTTTCCCAGTGACTGCAGCAGTATCTGGAAAAAAGATGTCAAAACCTACACCTTAAGCCAAAACAAACACATAATCTGATTTTTGAGTGATAGTTAGGTAAAGGAAATTTAGTGATAAGTTGGGAAATAAGGTAATAAAGTGTATAAATCAAAGCATTTCAGTGATGACAAGGATGTAGAAGTAAACTATGACTTGGAAAAAAACTCTACAGAATAGTTTCAGCAAGAAATGGGGAATCAATACTTCTGTAGCCATGGATCATGAACACAACAAAAGGGACAAACTACAGTTCGGATGTGCTTCAGAGAAATTTAAAAAAAAATAATTCACTTTACCTCAGCTACTTCAAATGTTAGCTGGAATTCTGTCATATTTTTCAAAGATTCTTGTTTACGTAGTTTTTTTCGCCTTGTACTGCTAGCTCGCTTGAGTGTACCAGATGGGGCTTCAAAAAATGGCATGTCTTCTACAGGACTGCTTAGAGCATCATAAAATTCTTCTTCTGATTCTAAGGATTAATTCACAACAACATTATATATAAATTTTAGAAAGCCAGTATTTTGTAGCACTATGACCCAGAATTTTTATGTCTGCATCTATAAAAACTTAAATGTAGAAGTATGGGAAGATTACCTAGCTGATAATTAGCAACCAACAAAGTCTATTTGTACAATTATCTCCGTTCCTGCCTCCACAACTTTTCAATCCACCTACTGCTCCCTCTATCACATCATCACAAATCAGTTCTCACCAACTAACTCAGTCAGCATTGTCTCACTATTTGCTGTGCAAAAGACAGCATAGACTGTGGCTCATCTTGCCTTCAGCGTGTACTTAACTCTTTTGCTGGTCTGACTGCTGCTGACCGTCCAGAAGCCTTTGCCTCACTATCAGTGGCACTACTCTGGATCTCTCCCTGCTAAGGATCTCCCATTTCAGGAGAGACTCCTAAGGACTATCAAGCCTTTAATCCACCTGACATCATTACTGAAATGTAACCAAAGCAAATAGATTGCACCATCTTATGAGGTTCTTTCCCTTCACCTAAACCCCATAAACAATGAAGTTAAAGGTAACTGTGGAAGAGGTATCCTTCTTCTGACAAAACCAAACACATGACATTAAGAGGTATTTTCTAAGGTTTAAAAGCACACTTGAGTCTGGGGGGTGAGGACAGAGAAATAACATTAACCACTTAAAATGACTGTACAGCTGTATATATTGTATAAACTTGTTGGAACTCGATCTTCAAGGTCCTTTCCAATCTAAACCATTCTATGATTCTATGATTCATTCTAAATTAAAAACCAAACTTGATTCAATCTAAATCTAGTTATTACTTTCTCAAATTTATTGCTCCCATCTCACTCTAATTTTTAAGAATTGAAAGACACTTTCTCTCTACCTTTGGGGACTTAAAGGCACTCATGTGAAAAATAGATGTAGATGCACAGATACGTATTTCTAGACATACTGTACACACACTGAATTTAAAGTGATACAGTAGACATAAATATTAACTTTGCTGATAATTTCGTTAGTGTTTGCAAGCCCCATATATCATTAACTCAGAGAAGAAAAAATATCCTCTATTTCTCCAGTTGAGTGTTTTGGCATGACAAAGGTGATTGACATTGAAATAACATTGATATATTTGATTATTTTTTCAAATGTGACTACTAGATGGAACGTTATAATCTAGCTGTTTGAACAGCAAGGCAGTATTAAACATGACCAGTTTGATTCTGTTTGATCCTGATCCTGCAGAAGTCGAAATTATGCTTATAACAACACAGTAGTTTCTAACAGTCATCATTTCAGTGTTTTGTAATTTAAGTAAATCCAGCTAAGTAGAAGAAAACAGAAGAAAACAATTAAAACCATCATCAGAGGACTTAAGTACATACTGAAGTAAAAAATGACATACATACTACTTCAGGAAAATAAACAAACCCATCCTACCAAACAAACATTTTATTGCTTTGCCTTCAGAAAGGGAACAGCAAGAACAAGCATACAGAATTTTACTGCTATGAGAAAACACACAAATATTTTGTACAGAATGAATTATAATAAGCTGCACAGAATATAACACTACTCAACCTTCAAGAACTTGAAACAAAGCCACTTACTCCAAGAGAAACAAATTAATTAAATGAACTTCAAAGCTTGACTTGACCTGTTTATTAAATCAGACTTTAAAATAGATTATATTACCTGACTCAGCAAATGAATGAAGATCCAGAACAGGAAACACACCTTGTGACAAATGTGGTGCTGAGAGCACAGGGGATATTGCAGCCTGAAACAGGAAACACCATAACATTTTTCGATTTAATTCATTGGTCATGCTATTGCATCACATATGCCGCATGGAAGTTTTACAACTTAAGGAAATTGGTCTTTTTTTTTTTTTTAAGTGCAAATCATTACAGTTAAACACATTACTAAAATTAAAAGCATGAGGAGAAATGAGGCATAAATCACATAAAAGCAGCAGGTACTGCACATTCATCTAGCTATAGATAGAATACATCAGGAAACGTGAAAAGGCTCAAACATCCAACTTCACAGATCAAGAGATGGACAGAAACAGCACATCATATGAAAAACTCAGAAAAGACAAAAAGTAGTCCCTCACAGGACTACAGTGTGGCAACTACAGAGAACAGTAAAAGATCAACTGTTCTTTATAAAAATCACACGATACTGGTGGCAGGTGGGAAAAAAAGAAAACAGAACTAGAGAAAACATTAGAATAGACAGAATTGTTTCTAAATTTCATAGAATCATAGAATCATTTAGGTTGGAAAAGAGCCTTAAGGATGATCAAGTCCAACCCTTAACCTAACACTACCAGGTCCACCACTAAACCATGTCCCTAAGCACCACATCTATACATCTGTTAATCACCTCCAGGGATGGTGACTCCACCCTGGGCAGCCTGTTCCAATGCTTGACAACCCTTTTGGTGAAGAAATTTTTACTATCCAATCTAAACCTTCCCTGGCGTAACTTGAGGCCATTTCCTCTTGTCCTACGGCTTGTTACATGGGAGAAGAGACCAACACCCACCTCACTACAACCTCCCTTCAGGTGGTTGTAAAGAGCGATAAGGTCTCCCCTCAGCCTACTCTTCTCCAGGCTAAACAGTTCCAGTTCCCTCAGCCGCTCCTCATAACACTTGGTCTCCAGACCCCTCACCAGCTTCATTACCCTTCTCTGGACGTGCTCCAGCACCTCAATGTCTTTCTTGGAGTGAGGGGCCCAAAACTGAACACAGTATTCAAGGTGGGGCCTCACCAGTGCTGAGTACAAGGGAAAAATCACTTCGCCAGTCCTGCTGGCCACACTGTTTCTGATACTAGCCAGGATACTATTGGCCTTCTTGGCCACCTGGGCACACTGCTGGTTCACATTCAGCTGGCTGTTGACCAACAACCCCCATGTCCTTTTTTGCCAGGCAGCTTTCCAGCCATTCTTCCACAAGCCCATAGTGCTGCATGGGGCTGTTGCGATCCAAGTGCAGGACACGGCACTTGGCTTGGTTGAATCTCATTTCTTCACATACCCAGAAAAACTGATGCTAGTAGAGTCTTTAATTGTGAGATGCAGTTATGCATAACCCAGAGAAGGAATTGAAAATGTGTGAAAAGTCACTGTTTTGCCACTAGAGTGGACAAAAGGACAAGAATCCTCACTCCGTGTGGTATCACATGTGATAGAATAAATTCTCTTAGTGAAGGTAACCAAATGGTTTACGCAAAGTCAGATTTCCCACCACGTCTCAGAAAGTAGTCTCGGTGGTTTGAGTTTCTAAAGAATCCTCATCTGCATGTTCCACTTACTTATTTACTATATACATGCCTTGCACTGAGTACTAAAGTAAGGAGAGACATGTGAGTTGCCTGCATGCCCATTCTTCTTGCATGACTTTGGCTTAGGACTGCTTGGATGACAGTAGTCCTTATCTCCACTCACCCCCTCCCTCCAGCATTGCTACTTTCAAAGCCCAGTCTCAGACAATTATTGAATAACTCCTAGTATCTCACAGAAATCTAAGTATTATGGCAACAAAGAAACATTCATCTTTGAACTTTGTTTCCAAGGCTCCCTTTTTCATCTCACCCTTCACATTTCAATAGTTTCTACATAATTTGACTTTACTGAATATGTCCATGTCCATGAGTGATATATACACCAAGTCTCTTAAGAGTCTTGTAACTCAAAGTGTCTCACCTCTAACACTTTCATGTTCTAAGAAGACAAGGAGAAGAAACTGTGATACTTAAGTTCACAGTACCAAATCAAGAGAAATAAAGCCTTCCACACTGAAGCGGACAGCATTCTTGTACTAAAGTACAGGAAAGTGCAGGGTGTAAAAACCTAGAAGGATCTGTTCTTAAGAATCTTCAGTTTGCACAGCCCAAGAACAATTCCTCCACTACCTCAAAATGTAGATAACAAAGTTCACATGCAGAGCTCTGAAAATGGATTTCACATCCTTTTCAGTTCAGAAGTGATGTGATGGCAATAAACCTCAGAAGAGCATCAGCTACAAGGACGAAAGCATGGGAGTGTATCTGCCACCACCAAAGCAGGGAATCCACCCAAATTAACTAAAATTAATACCAGCAATTAGAGCCTGTCAGGCTTTGCAGTAGATGGAAGCTTGAGCAGACACATTTAACTATAGGTTTTGATATGGATGCTGCATATAATGCAAATACAGTCACACCAGCTAAACAGTCTTTCCTCACCTCATCTTGTACATCACAAGTAATGTACAGGTGATACTAAGCACATTTAAAATATTTTAAATGTAATATTTGAATTCTATAATTCAAGTATAGTCAGTGTTAAAAAGTACAGGATAATCGTCTTACATGTGCACATTTTATTTATGTAAGACTAAAATCCCATCACTTGTTCTTGAAAAAAGTGTGATTAGTTGCACAAACCAGAGACTCTGACCTGGAGATTTCACATATGATTATATGATAGGACTGCTTTAAAGACATATAAAACATAGCCACATCACACAGACTAAAGCAATGTTAGAAATTAGCAATTCAGAGTTCATTTCCCGGTTTTGTTAAAAACAGCTCATATCAAAAGGCAAAACATACTTTTCAGGAATAGTAACAAGAAAGTCACAATCCTTTGTCCCGAAGAACACATAAAACAGTGGCCTGAACCATTTCCACTAAGGAAGTGGGAAGAGAGCTCACTCCACACTCCTAAACCTTAGAAATGCAAGGTAGAACTGCCACCCACTTAGGTATGATATATATAACTGAATAAAGAAAATCTGGGAAGAGCAGTGAAGCCAGCTGAAATGAAGCTGCCTCTTTTGCCAGGCAGGCACTTATTTAGCCGACATTAGCCACAGACAGTGGGTAATTTTTGTTTTGTTTTTGAAAGTTAAACTCCTAAGATACACATAATACTTCAACTTTAAAAATTCCAAGGTTCCAACCTTTTCTTCACTAAACAAAACAGCTGAACCCAAACTCCGCAGCACTCTGATATGTGTGTAAATTTGAAGGTACAATTAAACTAATCCTCACCAAAGTGAGTATGTTTGTTAATAAAGACTAATATAAACCACAAAGTAATGCCCAGAGCAGTAAAAGTTTGGGGTTTTTTTTATTTTAAATTCAACCACTGGACAACTATTTCATAATTATTGGCTGAAGATCACAATAAACTGACTAAATAACAAGAAAAATTTCTATAGCTTTAGAGAATTAGCTAGGTTTTTCAAGAGATACTAAGTAAATTCTTATTCTCTACTTTCGCATGCTCCTTTCAAAACTGCAATGTTAACAGCAGGAAGGTACCTTTCTGATAATTATTAATGAAACATTTTTTAAAAACCTTACCTCAGTTATTTTTGGAGGAGAACTGGTAGCAGGAGCACTTTCTGGCTTAGGAATGCTATCAATGAGCTCCAAGATACTTGTCAGTTTCTGGTCTGATATTTGGATAGAAAGTAAAGGCAGCTGTCCAGACAGTTTGAACCTGTTTTGTAAACAATCACAGTTATCTTAAAACTATTTCATTCAAACTTTACATTAATTTTCTTCTGAAAACCACACAAGTCTTCCTGGTCAGAAAATCACTCATCTAACCATTGCATGTTTTTTATACATATATACAGATATGTGTGGGTGTGTGCACACATATGTAATGTCTGCTGTACACAGAAGAGTTACTTAACCAGCAAATACTCAGTTATTAATGTAATTTAAATTTCCATTTGATACAGTATCTTGCAGCTCAGGACTGCAAATAATGCTAATAACCACTTCTGATTTGGCTGCATAAAGCATATTTTCCTCACAATCAGAAATTGTTTCCTCTTGTTTGTATATTTAATTTAATTGCTTGTAATAAATCACATTAACTGAGCCTTTACACAGTATTTTACAGAAGAAGCGGGGGGCGCAGAGAGGGGGTGTGCATAAGAATGTTTACAGCCCAAAACTTCAAGCAAAGTATACAAAATACTTCCTAGATGTTATGTATATTTAAGCTGGCTCTAACAGTAGTCTAGATATTTAACAAAGAAATAAATGGCATAGCTATAAAGGACATAAAAGAATAAAACAACAGTCTTTAAAATTGAAAGCAGTAAAACATATTTTAAGCCTGTTTGAATAGACTTTGGCCAAAAAAGTAGAATCACTTCAAACGTAGACAGTAACCTAAGACCTAAACCTCCATCCCAGTTTCTCACTGAACTGAGCAGAACAGAAGCAGAAAACTGGATCCAATAACACTGTTATGCTTTTATTACAACACCTAGTTAGAACAGATGAAGAGGTCTGTTCAATAAGCCAACGGTCTCAAACAATGGGCAGCAGCAGATGCTTAACATGTGGGGTTCAAGGAACAGAATTATAATAATCCCAGGCTCACTTACACTGCTCTTAACAAGAGCTTTTAAGGTTCAGAGAACTTCTGGAAGTAGAATACAATTATTCCATATTTGTAAAGACTGCAGCATGAAGGAGCTAAGTACTTCAAATGATGAAGAAATCTATGCAGCAACTTCTTCCACATTCAGACGGGTTATATTTAGAGAGAAGGAAATGTTAAGGATGCAATTCACAAAGCTGCAAATAAGTACATTCCTTTAAATTGGAATTTGGTTTGTTTCTCTTTTTTTAGTGAACACTATTATATGGAAGGACGGTCTTAATATTGGTATCCTAATACTGGTTTCATACACCTTCAAAAACCAGATGACAGACTCCCAGACACCTCCTTCAGAAAACAGGGGAATCATACCACAGGATAAAACAAACATAAAAAAGCCCCAAACACTGTAGAAAACTACAGAATCATATTACTGCTGCCAAATGTGAAGTGACAGAAACTGTAACGAGCACCGCATCCTATTACCAGAAATGAGAGAAAGGCAGATACTCAGATCCAACCACAGAGTGAAAACCTATTTTAAGGGTTAGGAAATGAAAATACTGATGAAAACATAAGACAGCAGGGAAAGGCCCTTGGTACAGTTGTCTTGAAGGAACGAAAATTACATAAATTAGTACTCTCTTCAAGGCAGCAGTAAAGAAATGTGCCTTCTTAAACAAAGCCAGCACAAAGTCCTGGTAAATTCACTATTGGTTTTGAACAACAAAATCACTAGGAATTCAACTGGATTTGATGCTCACTCAAGGAATTACAAACATCAAAGAGTAAAAAAAAAAAAAAATATATATATATATAGACACCTGGTTACCTGCTTTTTGGATAACAAAGTAAAATAAGTGCCCTCCAAACTAAGGGACTCATTCATAAAATTCTACTACGGTAAACAAAGTAATTTTGGTACTAGTTTTTGCTGTAGAACAAACATTTTTCCACTCACCTTTCTCAACAAAACTATGCTGTTCCACAGCACAGTTCCAAACGTTAATAAAAAAAACTTCAGGAAAAAGACAATGCTGGCTTTATATGCAAGTATACTTATAAAATTTGGAATATAAAGGAACAGCTACATGTATACTAAAAATACATTCGTATATGCGTAATTGACGTAAGCAATACTGATGCTTAATACCCTCTATTCAACTATAATTACTGAAATTTACAGTTTAGGGGATTTTTTGTGTCAGCAAAGTGATCAGTTCATTTTTATCATTTCTGCATGATGTCATATAGAGATCACACAGGCCTAAATATTTGTACATAAACTCTAACTGATCATTCTTCGAAACAAAAAGATTATGCAGTGATAACAAGAGATTTGGTATTTGAAGCTATATTGATACTGATGGTATTGATGAGTTTCAGTAGTCAAAAGCTAGAGACGAACAGCAAATGGAACATTTGTAGTTTTTACTGATTTGGGAGATATATAACCAAACGTAAAAATTTATCATGTGATCCTAACCAGATATTTACTATAAAGAAGTTCATGATTTTCAGACTTCAGACTTTTGAAGAGCAAAAAGCAAGCAGGAAGATCAGCAAGCCCTTAAAGAAAAGGTCCGACCTCCACCATAAGTTAAAAGCTGCTGTACCAGTTATTTCAAGACTGGTAGATGACTCTAGTATATTGTAATACCATCTGCAGAATACACACTGGAAGCATTTGGAGACTGAACCAGGTACAAAATTAACAAGTTCAGCTGTTGTTGAGTCATGGTATCAACATGCTAGATTTGCAATGGTTACCTGCTCTTGGTGCAGGTTAGACTATTAGCTATGATTAGTAACTCAGTGTGGTATACACTTATCTAGTACCAAACTACTGTCCATGGCATTCCTAATGGTTGTAGACAGTGCAGGTACTCAGGAAGACACAGCAGCTGATCTCCAAGAAATATTACTATCTCAGTAGAAGAAAAATTTGCAAATTTCTAAACACGGGAAGAAACTATTTACTGTCAAGTAAGTGACTGCATGAGAATTCCGAATACGGAAATAATTTCCATTAGGAAAAAATTTCCCTGAATCAGTCTAGACACAGAAACTGCCAAAAGGAGAAGCACAGTTGATAGCCAACACCAACAGGCAGTACTCCAATACCGCAACAGGTGTTCTCATTAAGAGTAAACACTCCCTAATCCAGGTTATACTAGCATAACTTGGAGAGATGTCAATTACAAATCTATATTAAAATGACATTCTATATATGACCATAGAAATGAAATCTCACCTTGCCTCCCTGGACTTTTGGACATAAAAAGACAGATTCCTGTGAGTTGTATTTCCCTTATCTCAACTTCTCCACCAAACAGAGAAAAAGTAAGGAGGGAAATAATAAGATGTTTTGTAAAATCAAGCATCGAAATTCAGAACCTGGCCTCCCAGCTCTCCAGAAGGTGGCACTATTATACCATGCAATCACTGATCTGCATTCATACAACACGGCACCAGGGAAGTACATTACTTTTCGGGGTTTTTTTCTGACTAAGCAAATCCTAAGTTGTTTGTTGTCCTTTTCTTTCAGAAATTGCCTCTTGCGGATTGTACTAAACAATTTTCTGCAATAGCCCAGGTCTATTTTTACACCATTAATTTTCTGAAGTGCCTAGCTAAAATCTGAATTTCCAACAGTGTTAAGAATGAAATAAGCATATACTAGCTTGCTGTAGCGTAAGAATATGATTCTTATTAATGACTTCATAAACCAAATTACCTCATAATGCATTGATGTGCTGGTTTGCAAGTACTTCAAAACTGATCAGATTTTTTTAGGTAGTAGTGCCCTTATCAGACAATAGCGAAGACGTGCTTTCCAAAATACATGCAGAGTTAATCTTTGCCACTTTGATGCAGTGATCTTTAAGATCAAAGTTTCACCATTAATAACAACATACATTTTCTTTCAATTGAGTACAATTTCCGTGACCAATAGGTTTTTTGCTAAATATGTCTAAGTGCAAATTGACTGAATTAAGAATTGTTTCCCCAAAAAGTGATCTCTAGTAGGTAAACAAACGAGTAACCTAAGTGAAAGAGAGGGAGTATGACAGCACATTACTTTGCAGAATATTTTTGTGATGTTTATACATGCGACTTTGTAAATTCAGATTTTTTTCTCGTCAGTATTTCCAATGAGAATTGAACTGTAGCTATTAGAAAGACCTAATTAGAAAAGGTATTAATATCTTTAATAAAAATCTTTACATATATTACGCATACTTATTTTATAATAATATAATTATTCTTAATTATTCTTAATCTCTATTTTTCTTGATGAAGGTGTTTTACTTCCAAGATTCACACATGGCCAATGTAAAACAGCACAAACATAATTAGATCCTTGATTTTTTCTTTTTTTTTTTTTTTTCCCTAAAAAAGTAATTTACCATAAAATTTCAAAACAGGAAAAAACACATACTTGGGCATTCTTGCATCTGTAACAACCATAGCCCTGCTAAATTCCACTTTTACATCCAAGGGCTGCAAGATATGTTGGGATGAATATTTCAGCTTCCGAGCCTCCTGCCAGTTCTCATCTAGAAAAGCAAAGAAAACCTATGCTTTAAACATTGGAAGAGATCCCTTCTCGTTACACGTATCACAGAATTAAAGCAACTGATATTAGTTAGTATATATTGTTAAAAATTCAGGTGACAATCTCTTTTACAGCTCTATCAATACGTATTATACAAGATCCAAACTTCAGACATAAAAGACTACTTAATAATTTCTACTGTTCACATCTAAACAACTACCCCATCAATGCTGTAGAATTCTAAGGGTCCAATTCTTAACATGCATGGTACTGGGCATTTAGGCTCTGGATTCCCCTCTGGAGCCAGAGAGTTAAGGATTAAGTGCTTAAGACTTCTCTGGTTCTGACTCTTTCTACATTGTTAGTTCCCAAACTACTAGTAAAAGTTTCCTTCAATCAGGGATTCTGATTCTTTCTTTACTCTCACAAAGTTATCAAACCTACCACTACTTATGGATTTAGCTTTAAATTTGGAGGGAAGCAAAGAAAAGGCACTGAAAGAAAATACCATAAATAAACCACTTACACTCACATTTATTATGCAACAAATCAAATGAGATGTCTTAAAAAATAACGGACTTCCTGTAAGTTTCTCTATTTAGCAAAAGCTAAGATTGGAATCTAAGGCCTAAAGGTATGTTTTGGAAACTCGTAACGTTCATAGGACTGAGTTTAGAACATGAGTTTCTCCAATGCTTCAGTTAAAAATATAACAGGCACAACAACCACCAAAATATCTTTACTCACATAGAGAAAGATTACTTTCATGAATACTTACCATGTTTGCTGTACAGTAACTGTATACTGCTGAGCTGGACATCAAAACTGTCATAAGCTCTTGACATTATATCTTCAATAGTACTTTGTCCTACTTTGAGTTCTGATAAATCAGAACGACTTTTGCTTTCCATCTTAAAAAGAGTCACAAAAAAGCATAAATCAATTTAAAAAATATTCAAAGCGCTACTGCTACAAATACTTGATCCTACCATGACAAAAGATTAAACTTAAAATCCTCATTATAAGGGTACAGAGTCTTACAAATATCACAGCAGAGGAGATATCTAAAATTAGTAGCCTGTATCAGAACAAAAAATGGAGAGTATTAAACTCCATTTCTTCTTCAAGGAAAGAAACAAAATTAAAAAATGAATTCAAACCTATGAAGTTTTATATAATATATTTTGTACAAAATAATTTCCTTTAATAACTGTCTCGTACCCCAAAGTATAAAGTCTCAAATCCTTTGTAATCAGTAGAATAACTGTTCAGGTTTTATTTATTTATATATATATATATATATATAAATATTACTGTATTAATCACCTCAGAAACATGAAATCTATTTTTGAATCCCATTGAATTTAGTTGTGGCATTACCCTGTGATGTATTAGTCAAATAGAGTAAAAGGGAAAAGGGGGTTTGGACTATTCATCACCAATGTTCAATGTCTTTCCTTTAATATCCAGTCAGTATCACTTTGACTCAGCTTTGGGACGCCCATACTACTTTGACATTTCACATTTGTATGTGCCCTCTCTGCTATTCACAGAATCATAGAATGGTTTAGGTTGGAAAGGACCTTGAAGATCATTGAGTTCCAACCCCCCTGCCATGGGCAGGGACACCTCCTCCTAGATCAGGTTGCCCAAGGCCACGTCCAGCCTGGCCTTGAACACCTCCAGGGATGGGGCCTCAACAACCTCTCTGGGAAACCTGTTCCAGTGCCCAGAGACGCAGTTCATCTCCAATGAAATGTGGCTGTCCTTATCCCTAAATGTCTAATAATTTTGGATCCATACCTGCTTTTGTCAGACCCAGATAATATTCAAGATAAGGTTCATAACCGTGAAACAGGTTTAAATACTAGTGTCTAAAACAGCATTTCTTTTTCCAGTGCTACCGAACTATAACAACTTTTACATTAAAAACAACTTGCAGATTGAAAATACAGAATTACCAAATTAATATTGCCTGTGCAACCTTAATCAAGTCTGCTTATGTATCTGCATTGACATACAGCTTTAATTTCATAAGCCATTTTGCCCCCTGGGGCTTGACCTCATCCAGTACATAACTGAGGGAAAAAGACTATTTGTTTTGTACTAAACATACTCATTCAATGAACGACCTGCATCTCACTTAAGCATATGTCACTCAGTGTGAACAAAGAATTCATATCCTGAGAGGCATCTAACTTTGTTGTTTTGGTATTGCCCAATTTCTTCATCTCGCTTTGCAATTTCTGTTAAAGGACAGGAACCAATGAGAGAGTCCTATTCACTATGACAATTACTTATCCATTTCAGAAAAAAAATCCCACAGACATATTTACCGGAGTTTGATTTTGAAATGTATTCTTCTATGTATTATTTTGAGAGTAATTTCCTATGGCTGGAGTAGAGGAGGTGGGCTGTTCTATTTCCACCCCCCACATTAGATCTGTGAGGCTATCTCAAGCACCCAACCAACATACAGATTGATTACTGAACTCTACAAAGTGCCTCCAAGTGACCAGCATATTAGTCACTGAAATAAGCGATCTGGCTGCAAATCCAAATTATTTTAATATCTACACAATAGCCCTCTTCAGTAATTCCACTTTCTGAAGCACCTGATACAATCTTTTTCAACAAGGCCAACTGCACAGTCCTGCACCTGGGTCAGGGCAACCCCCAGTATCAATCACTACAGGCTGGGGGATGAAGGGATTGAGAGCAGCCCTAAGGAGAAGGACATGGGGATACTGGTGGATGAAAAGCTGGACATGAGCAATGTGCGCTTGCAGCCCTGAAAGCCAACCACATCTCAGGCTGCATCAAAAGAAGTGTGGCCAGCAGGTCGAGGGAGGTAATTCTGCCCCTCTACTCCACTCTCATGAGACTCCACCTGGAGTACTGCATCCAGCTCTGGAGCCCCCAACATAAGAAGGACAAGGACCAGTTGGAGCAGGTCCAGAGGAGGGCCACAAAGATCATCAGAGGGCTGGAGCACCTCTCCTGTAAGGAAAGGCTGAGAGAGTTGGGGTTGTTCAGCCTGGAGAAGAGGAGGCTCTGGGGAGACCTTACTGTGGCCTTTCAACATATAAAGGAAGTTCTCCGAAAGATGGAGAGAGACTTTTTAGCAGGACCCATTGCGGTAGGACAAGGGGTAACGATTTTAAACTAAAAGAGGGTAGATTCAGACTAGATATAAGGGAGAAATTTTTTTATGACGTGGGTGGTAAGACACTGGAACAGGTTGCCTAGAGAAGTTTTGGAGGCCTCATTCCTGGAAACAGTCAAGGTCAGGTTGGACGGGGGCTCTGAGGAACCTGATCTAGTGGAAGATGTCTCTGCTTACTGCAGGGAGTTGGACTAGATGACCTTTAAAGGTCCCTTCCAACCCAAACTATTCAATGATTCTAACTGAAACCCACATGGTCAGAAAGTCAGCCTGTGGCAGACATAGAAAACTCACTTCATTTTAGCAAGATTTTAAGCTTTGAAACAAATTCTTATTAAAAAAGCAGATAAGGCAATCTAAACAGATAGCAAGTGGCAGAATCATTCTCACTCATAGTACAAGTAAAAAAAATTAATTGCTTGTATACGTGCAAGATTATTTGTCCCGAAATAACACAAGTGTACCAATGACTAAGAAAATTGTTAATAATACGTAGAAACACTCTTGTATTATTTTACAGTGCTAAATTACAGTTTTAAATACATCATTAAACTACCTTTTTGACTTTTCCCTTTCATGAAGTATCTCAAACATACCTCTAATTTTATCTAGGTTATTTTATAAATCGCCAACTTGTTTACTTCTCTCACTTTAAAGCAAACTGACTGACCAAAAGGTAATTGACAACAAGAATAATAGTAATATTAAAAATAAGATGACCATTTAATCATGGAAGTAAAAGTCTACTATTTTATATTCTAAGGTAAAAAAATGTAAGACACTTTCCACATAGCAGTTCAAAGCATCAAGGGGAGGATTATTTTCTAACAGTTCTTTTTGGTTCAAAGAATCTACTGAGAAGAGTTCAATAATTTCTGCCCTGACTGGAAAGTAATATAAAATGAATATGCAATGCATAAACTGCAAGAGGAACCTTTACTTAACCAGTACCACAAAATACAAATTAAGAAACTGGAAATCACATAAAAGCCGAACTATTACTTTCAGTAAGTTACTCCATTAGGTAAATACATACCTTAAGACTACCAAGATCCAGAAGTAGTAAATTTGACGTCCGCTCATAGAATCCTTTTTGTGGAACAATGATGTATGAAGCCATGAGGTTAATTTTGAGGTCAAGCACTTTCTGTGTTTCAATAACATACAACAAACCTGAAAAATAATATAACTAGTAAATATAAACAAAGTAATCTATACAGAAGCTATGGAATTAAAAGAAGCTATAAAAAGAAATTCAAGTCTAACTTTAAATGAGCTGTGAATGCTAGATAACTAAGTTTAAATGCAGATACATACATTCTTCAGGTTTCTTGTGAACCAACAATTATAGACAGTCTTCAAAGAAGCACCAAGTGGATGAAATGATGATAGCCAACAACGCTAACGGACAAGTGGAGACAGGAACACAACACATGCAAATCCAAAAAAGTATCATACTGAGCACAGATAAAATGAGAAAAACTGTAATGCATACTGTAACTTGGCAATTGCTGAGTTAACTCATTGTGCTCCGTAGATTCAGAATTTAATTGTTCTTACTGGGAGTATCCAGCTGCACTGGCCAAACTGCTAGTGTTGTTACTACTGAAATACTGAAGTTCACAGTGATGCTGCTGACAAGCATCTCCACCTCGAGATGCTGAAGAACAGCAAATATCAGGTCTTAAAAAATTCTGTTTAAAAATGAAGCAATTAGTTGGGAAATTCAGACTGTCAGAACATCTGATATCAAATTTTACTTTTTGGTCATCTGCAGTGGAATGAATGGTCCTGCATCAAGCTACACTGAAAGCTGCCTTAGAATGCAGCCACAACCCCACAACCCATTAAATATTGACCCAATAAATATTGACAAGCTGATGATCACAGAACTAGAGATAATAAATTACGAACATGACAACATGACACTGCAACACACACACATTGGTAAGAAAGCAATTAAAACTGTTCCAACATTATCATAGGTTGTTCTGCTACAGAAAAGCTAGATTGGTCAATGAAGAACTGGATAACAACGCCATTTCACAATTTACAAGATAAAATAACATGCATTAATACTAAGGTTTTTTCAGTTTTCAATGCCTAACTGTATTTGAGTGATGTACAAAGTTCAGGAAAAAATTTATTTTTTCCTTCATATAGAAACAGAATGTAGCTGAGTCCATAAATTGAACTCTAGGGAACCACGCTTTTGTAACGTCTTTTAGTGGTGCTAAAAATTGTAACTATTTTGGTATAGCAAGTTCCTTCACTTCTGCAGTCCACAGTTCCCCAGTATTTTCCAGCTATCTTGTAATGCTTGAAAGAAAAGTGTTAAGAATTCTTTCCTAAGAAGAACTGCAAGTCTGAACATATTAACTGTGTTGGTATGATTCCATCTTTTTATTCTACCTCTGAGACTAGTGTAGTCTCCTGCAACAGTATATTCTGCAGATCAAATCTTCTTCCCCTAGTAATTTTCTAAGTCTCGGCCAAGATTTTACAAGCAATGCTCAGCATACTTTTAGAAAAATGTCCATCAAGCTTCTCATTTGTGAGTGGAACAGGCTTTCAGATTACTGTGGGCAACTCCGCATTCTTGTGAAGGTAAGAGTCATTGGGTATACCTCTAAAGTAATGCTATGCTTAAATTATAATAGACCCATAGCGTGATTTCATATTTCCTCAAAATAAACGAATCATGACCAGAACCAGAGTATTTGGTGGTAATGAGCAGAAAACCAAGCATTTTGAATCTAACAATTTTATCAAAATAATCTCAGGAATGAACTGTGGTATCAATATATTCAGTACTTCTAGAGAAGTTTTTGATAGAAATGACAAGCACGTAGATTGACCTAACTTTGACTGGTTAATCTGATATTAGTCCTTAATTAACAGTTCAGCCAAAGAAGAACTACTGAATAGAAATATAACTGATGCCTGATTTCATTCCTGATACTAGCTTGACAAAAGCAATCAATTAAATATACATTATGCTTGAGTTCTCCGTAACTTCTTTCACTTATTATCACTGAGTACTCATTTCTTTATACGTTCAATTTAAAGATGAACAGGTTACAAATTTAAATGAGGTTAAAAAAACCCATTCACTGATTATTTTTTTCCTTTTTAAAAAAATTTGTATTTGAAATCTCCCCATTGATTTTTTTTCTTTTTAAAAAAATTACATATTAAATTTCTCTTTAGCATCCTCTCCCACCCACAGCCAGACACAGGACACTGCACTGGACACACCTCAGATCTAGAACTCCTCAGACATCCTTACTGAAACAAGTTAATTCCACAAATCTCAGTGTTAGTCTTAAAAGCATTCACCATTTTTATTCATGTCTCCAAATGTAAGCTCTCTAGAGATAAAAAGCTAGGATGAAATTAAAACTAGAGGAATGGCTTTAACGGTAACTGGAAGAGAGATAAATATAGTTCATATGACTTCATCTGAGTCAGTCAAGATCAAAATCTACATTCACTGAGGAATAAAGGAAGTGGAAAACACCTACACAAAGGCAGATAGTGTCCTGGAAAGCAACAACTCTAGAAAGAATTTAAGGGTTTTGTTAGAGGCCCAGTATCTCCATATCCATTTTTAAAGAGTGTGAAACCATTATGGACCTTTAGATACCCAGATGAACAAAACAGAAAAGTTGGAAGTAACAAACTGTTTTAAACTCTGTATGGAGTACAACAGAATAAATACTGAAATACTACCTCAGGGTGTGGAATGTATTTTAAAAAGAAAGTTGAAGTTGAAAAGATACAGACATAAAATTATCCAATACCTGGAACAAATACTTTGTAATGCGATTGAAGAATTCAGCTTATTTAGGTGTTGTGTTAGAAAGCTATGACTTGTGTCCATGCATCTCCATATGGAAAGATACAGTATTTTCATACTACTAGAATCTAAAATTCTTCCGAGTGTGCAATCAGAAAAGCATGCAGCACTTGCCTGTTGATGTTTTTTCACGGAACTCTTCAAGCTTCATCAGAGTTGCTGATGTCAATTGCTCTAAATGTACATCTTTAGGAGGCCTGAAGAAATCCACTAAGCTGTTTATTGTCATCTGTTATAATAAAGCAAAAATGATACATGGCAAATTCACTATTAAGTAAGATTTTTCAAGTTTTGTAACTTATCCAAATATTTATTTACCGCATCATATACTATTTCCAGTGGCTGGGATTCAATTCGAAGCCTCTGATCAGCTTTCTCATCCAAAGGATTAGTCTCAAACATTATGCTTAAGAGTGAGGTACTCTTGTCCGAATAGACTGTTCGAGAAGATAGGAGACAGGGTATACACTTTCCTCGGGACATGCCTGTAACTTCAAGTGAGGTAATTTTTGTTTCAAATCTGTAGAGAAACGTAAACAGCATGTTCAGATGTAATATCCATCTAGCTAGGTACAACTAGATAATCAGAGTATGAGGAATGAGCTGAAAGTAAAAAAGCAAACCAAAACCAAACCAAACCACAACAACAACATATCTCTACCCTACCTCAAATATAAATAGCTTAGTCTAAGGATATAATACACATATTCATGTGCTAAGTGTTTTCCATTTCGTTACCTTTTGTGCCTATTAGCCACCCTTGAGTAAATAAGAAAGGGGATCCCAGTTATTCACTTCATACACTTTTCATGAGGACAGTTGTCAGGGGAGGGAAGAGACATGCAAATGGGAATTCTTTAGCACAAGCTCAGGAACAAGATGGCACAGTTTATACTGTGGAACAGAGATACAGCAGAGAGCGAAGGGTTCTAGTGCAGAGAAAGAAAAGAAACACCACAAGAGGAGCAGAAGATTAATAGCCTCATTACTCTGAGGAAGTATTTTTTAAGGTGTTGGATTTTTAGTTTTTCAATACCCTGTCCACCTCTTTAACAGCTCTCAGTTGAAGATCTCTATCTCCCAACACTCAAAGGAAAGTGTTTCACTGTAAAAATGTAACATTTGCTTCCACTTTTCTCAGTACAATAGCATTATTAGGGCCATTTCAATGCACAGGGGAACAAGCAAAAAAAACGGCAAGAAAAACTTTAAGAAATTATGCATAAAACTCAGCAAGACTCACACATAGCAAGACTCACACATAGATTATACTAATAGAGGGGACAAGGTTTAAAACAGAAAGGATACCCTCCAAATGTAAATGTCATTACATTTGAAATGGAAATAAAATATTTCATATCACTGCTTTCCATCACCTACTGTGAAAGCACAAAACAAAGCCAAAATAATCACTTACAGCTTTCTTCTGCAAATCTAAAAGCTCAACTGAAAACTCAAGAACTTTCCAATCATGTTAAATGCCTGTACACAAGTGGTTACCAGATCACCTTGCTCAGATAAGTTTCAAAAGGAGTAACAGTCACTTTTCAAAGCAAGAAACAAGTTAGCAACTGGATTGCCTGCATGTAATAATGATAAACTGAAAAAAAAAAGGAGAAAATCTGTATTGGCATATAAAATTATGAAGACGGAGAGAACATAATCATGGAAACAGTATCCATTCACTTTTTCCATCAGTTGCAGGATGATTCTGCTCCCAAACTGCACAAGAAATGACAGTGAGAAATGGAAGGCAAACATCATAACAGAGCCTTAAAATGCCTATTAGTAATCATCAACATTTCATGAGGAGCAAAAACATTTTGACAGAGAAAGTTCACCTTATTGCTTGTGCACCTGGTCGTTGGGTAAATACTGTGCTCAAGCCAGTTAACGCAAATGCTACCAGCTCAGGAGTTTGCTTGTTTTCTCTTAATGATATCGACATGCTTAGTAACTTCACAGAGAACTTCATGGCTTCATACTAGATATGCAGAAAAATCAACAACAGTGGATTATAAGATATGTTAATATACATTTTGATACAATTTATGAAAATATGAAAACCACAAATATCAGTTTGATACTATTTTTCTAGTGTTATAAATAGCTTGTATCACAGCTGGTATGAAAGTCACTCCCAAATAGTTATTATGAAGAGGCAGGGTTAGAGTAAGAATAGACCATGCTTACAAACATGTGTCTTTGATGCCTCTACACCACATTTTGAGATAAAGGGCTTCTGATGTAGAGCTGGAAGGCAGTCCATTGTACCGTGCATGGCATCTCACATAAAGATGACTTATCAGACTATTTCTCAATTGTTCAAAAACGTTGTTCTCCACTACAGTCCTTCAATCACCTCCTTTCTTATATACTCATCTACTCTACCTCATCTACTATCACTCATATTTAAGATTCCAGTGGATCACTTACTGCACTTTCTTTAAAAGTTTCTGAATATCGTAAGAGGATATATGAAGCATTTCATAATTTAAACAACAATACACTACTTATACAATTTTATTCTAGCCTGAGGGAGCAAAATTTCATTCTGAACTTAACATGCAAAGTAAGCTCTATAACCACCTTCCTGAAACTACATCTAAGGATGTTCTGTTCTGCACAAAGCCAGAATGTAGTAACTTAATTAAAAAGTGTCAGAACAGTATTCAAATATGGAGACAGAGCTTCAAGTAATTTTAAAAGTGATTTCCTATGATCTTTAGATTTTTATTAGTAGATAAATGTACCGACTGTTTGGTATCATAGTTGGTTATGACTTACTGATTTCGGAAGGGTTGGATCCACAGCTGTTTCACTATATCCAATTGCTGCATAAAGTTTAGCCTTCTCTTCACATGTCATCAGCTCTTCAAGACCTGTCACATTGCAAGAGATTAGTTAAACTCAATATAGGTATCTGAAAAATGAGAACACTGTTACACACTTTCCAGTGCTTGGTAGTAGATACTGTCAACATTTTCCTGAATTAGTAAAAAAACCCTGAGTTTTAAAGTCTTGAGTCTCCAACAGCATGCTTTAAAATGTAGTTAAAACTTTTATTCTGACCTACTCTGTTTCCTAGCTTGCTAACTATAGAAGCAACCTTCTTGATTTACTTTGTGTTCCACAGCTTTTACTAGACGCCCTGTACTTAAGTGAATCAAACTAACGTACTGCATGAAATAGCCAAATTATAAAAAAATGGAAGTAAAATTGTTTACATTCCATTAACTGCTAATGTTTTCTAGTACACTCTTCAAATCCCCATACACAATACACCACAGAAACAAATGCAAAAACCATGGCAGGAGAAAACACAAATTGAAGACAGTGCAGAAAGACCTATGGAAGGAATTGTAAGATACCTCTGTAACATGCAATTAACAACTTCATCTGCAAAAAAAGGCTAAGAGAAAATGTAACTGTCAATAATCCTATAGTCCAAATATTAAACAAATCTCAAGTTCCATTGCTAGGGACTTGTTATTGTAATAAGGCATTTTTAATAACAGAAAAATATACCAATAAATGAACATACTTGAACCCTTTACTTCTTGTTTTTGTTCATCCTTTTTTTCACCTGACCAGCTCCATATCCAACTAAACCATCCACCAGAATTTTCATCATCTTGTTTTACTCCTGGTCTGTAGATTTTTAATCCAGCCTTTGTTGCCTGAAATTTAAAAAATACTCAAACAAGTCATTTTCTTCATGCTTCTTTCTTCCATTTTCCTAAGGAAAAGACGTGCTCTAACACATCAAAACATCATTAGACAACCACTGAAAAGGCAACATGTTATTTTTTAGTTTTTCTTTGAATAACTTTTTCAAGTACACAGTGCATCAACAGACCAATCCTCACTTGCATAATATCAACCACCTTTATGAGCAAAACCAGCAAAAGATAGCTGATTTTAAGTCAATAAATGTTTCTCACATAGCAGACTTCCTCTCTAGCTCTCAGCAGCAAAAAAAAAAAATCCACATTACATACTGCACTACGTTGCAACAATGCACTTATAAGGATTCATTAAAAATACATATGTAAGCAATTAAATAGTTATCACAGGCCAAATTTTAAGTGATCCCTTTATTTTTCATTTCAAGACAGACGTCCAAAGCAATCATTAAAAAAAAAAAAAAATCACTACTCTTGTAATAGAATATTTACTATAAAGAATACAGAAAACTATTCCCGGATCTGACATATGTATAGCTATAATAATAAGGAAGCCGTCTCTTTTCCCACACTCATTATTTCAACAACTAGGGGATGTATCCTGTATGATGCCAATGATGATTCCAATACCGGGTCCTCATAGAAAGTGCAAACTACATCCAGACTTGACCACTGAAAGTTTGGCATAAGAGATGGCAAACAACCATCAAGCTGATTTAA
Source organism: Charadrius vociferus (assembly GCF_000708025.1). Taxonomy (NCBI): domain Eukaryota; kingdom Metazoa; phylum Chordata; class Aves; order Charadriiformes; family Charadriidae; genus Charadrius; species Charadrius vociferus. Next base: position 859,173 of record NW_009646459.1, read on the forward strand.
GAGACAGAGGGGTTCGCAAAACTGTAGTGGACCACACAAACTAATTATTTTTCTTCATGACTAATGCAATCTGAAGAGATACAAACACTTGCAGATAAGCCCTGAATTTAGAAATGCCCTAGTGAATGGGATACCCAAAGTGACTGAGACAGGGATCCCTTCACAGCATTCAAAAAACCCAAGATCTCTCTGCAACGCTATCAGGGAAAACAGCTAGCTATAAAACAGAACTTTTTAGGGACTTGTCACATCTATCCACCTACAGGCCAATGGAAGGCAGGACTCACCACAGAAACATACAGGCTTCTGAACTGATATTACTGATTCACCTCAGGAGATGATGCAGAATGACAGCTAAAGAACACAAGGCCTCAAAAAGTTTGAACAAAATCCTCCAAAGTCCTCTTTATAAAGGATACCAAGTCATCAAGCAGATGTACAGACCAAACAGTCCAAGGAAAGAACAGACAGAGCATTAGAAAAAAGGGGCCATTAAACCTCTGAAATTAGAGGATCCTAGGTCACCAAGGAGTTGGTGTTGAAGGAAAACCGCCATGGAGAAAAAGAAGTGATGCTATTCGTATTTAGTCGAATCATCTGTGAAGTCCTCTCTAGACTGAAAGCACAAAATTTCTCAAGCTACCTGATACAGAGACTTCATGCTTGCCTTACTGAAACTGGTGTTTGGTACTTAGTGTACTAGTGATAAAGATTAAAAAGTGGCCCAAGGTATGGAATATAAAGTCCTTGCTACAAAACTCCCAGAAAATCAGATGATATTGTGTCCACAAATGTGAATTCTTGGGGAGCTTAATTTCAAGATCTACAGAAATTCAACTCTAAGGCATAATTTTAAAAAACAAAAAAGCTTAACAAACAGTAGAGTCTTTTATCTGGCTTTACTCAGCCCCCACCTAAAGGGTGCTCCTTTAAATTCCTTGTAGATATAAGGCTAACTGTCAAGATACCAAGCTAGTAGTAGATTTGCCTCTTACAAGTCCTTGAGACCTTTTTCAGAGGTGTGACCTGATATGAATAAGACAGATGAGTTCTGACAGATAGCTGGACGTAGAACAGAGTTTAGAATCACTGTGAGCTGATTTTCATTACCTGGAAATATATTCAGAGAGTTAGCTAGCAGATCTTTCAAGATGCTTTTCTAAAACTTTTCAAATGGAAGGCTTAAAGCCCAAACAAATGAAAATTCATTTGCTTGCAACCTACTTCTAAGCACTACCTTTTAAACCTTCTTAAAACTCAGGACTGGAAAGTGGTCACGAATGCAATATGACATAACCTTTTGTAAGCAACATGATCATGCTGGAGGAAAGAAGACTAAAACTAGACAGGAAATTCTTTGGGATCTCCCTCACCTTGCAAAAAGTAGGAGGAAAAAAAGAAAACCAAAAGAAACTATACAGTACAAGATAAAAACATGCCAAAATTAAATGAGAACTAAAACAAAACAAAAAAATCCTTCTCATGAAAAGCACTCTAGTTCAGCCAAACAACTGATAAGGAAGGACACGAACATGTCTTCTGGTTCTGTTAAAGTCTGAGTAATGATCATACAAGCATCCAAATGGGGATGTATATATAGACAACTAGAAGAATTAAAAAAAAAAAAAAAAAATCGCATTTATGTAGTCCTGTTTAGCATTTTGGTTCAGAAGCACAATGTCTATCACTGCAGTAACTGCATTCATACCATACTTAATATACTCCACCAAAAAAAAAATAATCTAACTTCTTTCAAGCACTGCCATAAGAAATCATTAACATTCATGAAGTTTAATTATCAGTACATTTTTTCAGATTCTAAACTTCACATTCTGCTTAGTCACGTTGATTATTAATGGACAAAGACCACTTCACAGATTTTGAGAAAACCTATACAGATTTCACTTCAGTCTCCTGGAATGATCCTCAGAAACTACACTGAAAACTGAACAGTACACTAACCTAGGAAAAACAAGGCTAACAAATTAAGCATAACTACTCAAGTCATATTATCTTGCCTAATTGTGATTATCTACGTAAATGTATTCTGCATTTGCTGTACTCCAAATAACATTTGCAAATAGTAACAAAAGCTCAACATAATACATATAGAGGTGTTCAGCGTACATAACAGCATATCAGGAAGGAAAGGAATAAACTAATAGTCTAGGCTGTTGTCATATTTTCCACAGTAGATCTTCCTCAACAAAAGTGGAAAGAAATTTATCCCAGATCAGTTATTCTGAAAAAGCAGTATATGGAGCTATTTATTTTTTGCTTAATTGCAAGCTGAAACTAACTATGCCTTATAATATCAGAAGTGAAATACAAGCAAAATAGAAATATTGTATGATGCAAAATTCAATCACTAGAACTAAAATGTACGCGTGTAGTAAATCTCCTCAACCTCATGTTGCAGTTGTTCTTAGACTCACTTAAATGATGAAACATTACCTCAACTTCTGCTTGTTGCCTTGCCAGAGTGATGTTAAAAATATCCAAAGACTTTTCGAATTCCTAGAAAGGAGGTGAGAAATTATTTTTTTGACAATTTAATTTGGTTAGCTTTCACAACACAGTTTTACAGGAAATGACAGTAAACAACTCAGTGCAACCCAAGTGAATTTGCTCAAGCTGAAAACTTAAACTGGAAAAGAAAAGCCCATCAGTTTAACTTTTTCTTCACTGCTGTTTCTACTTTAAAAAATTAATACGTTTATTAATACTACTCAAAGAGAAAGGTACACATGACGTTGCAAATCTGGCCACTGATTTTATTATAACTTAATACTGACTTAGGAACATGTAAACATTTAAGTTTAAGAAAACGGCAAGACAAACAATACTTAAGCCTTTAATGGAAAATGGCTAACCTCCAACAATTTTAAGATTTCTTCATTAGGTTTTTTTGATGTTATCTTTGTTTTATACATGTCCTTATAGTTCTTCACTTGTTTCCTGTGGTGCCGAATATGTTCCCATGACCACATTTGGAGCTTAGGTTGAACGTTTACTTCAAGGATGCCATAAATAACATATTTCCACCTAAAAGCAAAAACAAATGAACTACAGTTTACATTTCTTCATATGAAAAGACACCTAGAACTATAGACTCTCACTAGATACAACCTCAAGTGGTGAAAGAGTGAAATCCCTTGTCTAATACCACACTTTTGATCAATAGAGGAACCTAAGGATTTTAAATTTTTTTTTCCAACACAAAGTTAACAGGTTGCTATTTCCTAAAATTAAAAAGTAACCTTCCACAAAAAGTGCCCACAAATATAAATATATGCGTGTGTGTGTGTAAATAATCAAAACATATTTGTAAGGAACCTTCTGAAAAGAAATTAAATCTCTGCCATCTGTGTTGAAAAGGTTTGCCTATTTTTAGATAATAGCTATGTTCTTGTAATAGAACCTAACATATGCGTGTGTATACACTATATATATTTTTTTTTAGATCTATAATTTTATATACATATGAAATCATATATATTATACTTCTGTATTTATATATCTAGAATTATGTATGTATATTTAAAAATATATATGTAATAATATAACTTAACATTAAAACAGTTAGGATATTAAAATACCATCAGACATAAGTTTCTGATAATGGTCTCTAAGACAGTAAATACAGGCTTTCAAACCATTGTTTTGAGGTCCTCACCAATGTTTTTTATAATACTCCCAGCTTAAGGAGAAAAAAAAAAGAGACGACTTTCAGAAGGAAATGAGTTCCAACCTCCTTAAGTAAGAAACAATCCCTTGGTAATTATTTCAAATTAGTAACTAAAAAATTATTTTCAAATTCTGAGGTGGCCTACCATGTCTTGGCATTGTTGTGCAATGGAACATCAGGTCTGTACTTCCTATATGGCAGATTTCGAGTCATCATATCAATAGACTCTAGAAGCTCCATAACACTGAAGTACTAAAAAAAAAAAAAAAACAAACACACCACACCAAAAAAATTGAAACTGAATGTTACTGTCTTTCTGAGAACAACATGAATCAAGCTTTTCTTTAAAAATAAAACAATTTACAAAGAAAAACGAGACTAAGAAGTTAATAAATTCTGTATGTTTATTATAAAATTTCGGACTGATTTTTACTATTCTCACAAACTAACTTTTTTACCACATTACATATAACTCCAAAAAAAAAAGTTTATACCTGTGGCTTATTGAATTCAACAGTTATATCCTGTAAATTTACATCTAAATCCATTTTCGGTGACGAGAAGTCAACATCAGATCGAGGATTCATAAGGAGTTTGGCTCTAGCTGAAATTGGGCGAAATACTAAAAAACAGAAGTTGATATAAAAAAATCCAATTAAATTATATAAGATTGCCATAAATGATACATAACGCTTATCAGCTCAAGTTATGCCATTTTATTCAAATGAAAGTGCCAGACTTCATAACACGCAGACTTCATCAACACAGCTTAAAATATAATACAATCTATACTGAATTTCCAGTTTCATTCTGGCAACATTTGTGGAACAAATATTTGTGGAACACTTTCACAAAATCTCCTGTATGAAGTATTAATTGGCAGATGTTTCAATTAGTAGTTTATATTTGCAACAAATCTAATTTTTTTTTTGCTATAAGCTATTTATAGTACAAGATAGTTTCAAATATAGCACCTATTTCAAGTACAAGATAGCTTCAAAAATAGCACCTATTTCAGTATAATAACTCTTACTACACAAGAATATTTTTTTTAATGTGAGTGATGTTTTACACTGTTTGATAAAATATACTCACAACAGTTGATAAAACCAAACATTCCACATTTCTAAATCCAAGCCCAAGTAAGCATGGGAAAAAACCAATATGGATCCTATGTAAAGTGAAGAACATCATATGAAAAATATTCAGAGCAGAAATGTTTAATTTATTCCATAATTTGGCACTATCAGGCATTCGATACAGCCTTCAGAAGCCATGTTTAGTTCAGTGTTTCCATCTGTTTCACCAATTGATCCAACAATAAGAATTTGCATATTACCTGAATTTATGTAAATTGCACTTTTATCAAATAAAATTCTTTTGATTTCAACAGAAATACTGAGATACCATCTACATACCAAATATTCTAAATTCACCGAAAGGTTCATATGAGTGGAAACCAACATTTTTGCAAGATGAAACCACGTTTACACCAATTTACCTTTGTTTCATTTGAATCCCTGTACTTCTTGTGAATCTCATTTTAATTTTATCTACACATTTTATGAAGTAGCATTTCTATTCATTTTCTCTGTATTTAGTTTCCTAAATTGTATTTTTCATCCTTCCTATGTGTAAGCATTATGTTTGCGTTTAGATCAAATGACAGAAGCAGACTTTGTGCTTACTACCTTTTTACCTGTCTCAATCTAGAGTTGCTCTAAAAGAGCCAGAATCTTCATTTACCACAGAACATCAGCATAATGTAATTCTTTAAATATCTGTGGTTTTGATAGCACTGAATTTTAAAAGCGTAAATCCTGAATCCTGCAATTTTGTGTACAACTATTTTGAACTTCTTTGTAAAGACTTAGACAACAGATTATGTTTAAACTTATTTTCTTGTAAAAAGAGTCAAAGCTAGCTACTGAAAAAGATAAGAAATCAGCAAAAATTACTAAATAGGTCTCTGGAAGTCAAATAAAGAGATACAAAAGGCTTCCTCTTTCAGGCAAAGGTAGCAAGAAAAACTAATAAACTAACAATGCCCTTTTTAACTCTGGCTATAGTGAACTGAAGACTGACTTGCTAGAGAGCAAGCCACTTCAAAGGCCATTTTGCCTTTTAAATATCTACTAAACAATCACACAGATGCACATGAGAAATAAAACCCATGTATTTTTCATAAATGAAAAGTAAACAACCACCAAGTTTGAGTGGAGCCAATGCAACTTTTAGACTACGGTAAGCAACGCTCAAAGCAATACAATTTGCAATACGGCAACACTAAAAATATAAAATAAAAATGTTGATGTTTCACAGTTGTGTGATTACTGTTTCCACCTCTAATGAAAAAAATACACTTCACATAAGGCAGGTGACCTCAAAAACATTAATCTTTTACTCAAGCCAATCTGATGCACATATTATTGCTAAACTTTTTAAAATAAGGAATTATCAATGGATGATAACTATAAGGATTTATGTATGATATTCCATTAGAATTAGACATGAGTCAAGATTCATTTTAACCAAAGCCTTTTTAAGGCTACAGATATGGTACAGTACACTTTGTCAGAGAGACAGTTATTTCTACAAAGGAACTAAACTGCACTCCTTACTAAGATTTTTTCAGTAATGGCCAAAGTACAACCTCTGAGAGGCATTAAAAATTAGAAGTAAAGTATACACGCATATTACAAATACAAATAAAATACCACTTACCAAAATCATAACCTTCTGGAATCACGTTGTGGCAGGCAACTCCCTGTTTTAAGTTAACCTACATACACAATGGAGTTAAAAATAAGTTGCATTTGTATTTCATGACAAAGTTTTAAAATATAAAATGTTAGCATTTTAATACAGGTTTCAGTTAGTCCCTCCGATACACAGTACAATCCAAAATATTTGCCCATTTAAAACACAGTAAGACTTCTATTTTTAGCTAATAAAATGACTAAACAGTAAGATGACTATATATTTTGTATGAAGTTGTAACTGGCAAAGGACTTTTAACCTCCTTAGATGGGTGCTCTACTTCCATCACATAAAAACCTTAACATTTGCTTTTTTTTTCCTAAAAAAGCTATTAGTAACAAGACAATTCTCCAGGACATTGACATAAATGGAAGCAGAACTGAATGTGAAGTATGCTCTACGCTTCACAGTGTGAACTAGAATACTAGATACATTATCTCATGCTTTACTTACCAACGATTCCTCACAACCACCGTGGTAGAACATCTCTGATTTCACATTCCAGTAAGCAAAAAGGTTATCCAGTCGTACAAGCTGAAAATACAACAGAACATATGTATTAATAGTTACAAATTGTAGATTAATAATTTGGATTTCACAAAGTCTGGATGAATAAAAATATTCAGAATGTTCTTGAAGACTACACTTCCTTTTATTTTAGAGCCTACAGAGTTACATGTTCTCTTGTTCTCACTTTCTGTGGAAGGAACTCTAATTCAGTTTGTTTAATTGACAATTCTTTCTTTAGCATACAGTTTACACTGTACCTTGTAAAACAACTTGGCAGTTTCATCATGTAAACATGGATTCCAATTCTTATCTGAGGTCTGAAATGAGAATTAAACAAAGTTATTCCAGTATCTATAATACACCAACACTTTATCATCACTGAAACAAACCAGTAAAAATGAGGGGAACATCGTCGTAATTAAACCCCACTGAAAATAATGGGACCACACCTTCTGATTTAAGATGATTAAGCCATTACTTCAAGTGGAAACTTGATAAGGCTTCTTCTCACCCAAAACACATAGATGTATGTGCAATGACTAGCATAGGAACCAAAAGATTCTTTAAAATTCTGTTTTCAGTATTGCAAACTGTTTTTCTATACACCAATATTATTTTTAAGCAGACTCTTTGGAAAGGGAAAAACAAGGGACTACAATTCTTTCATAATTCTGGAAGTAGCATTTGAGTTTGAGTCCAACAGAAATACCGTATGTTATTGTACTTTTTCAAGGCTAATATGCATTTCAAGAATGAAGTAGTAAGAATACAAAAGCTTTTGTTCACTATGCAAAACCATTCAGGGAAAGGGGCTGCGAAAACCTTTAAGTGTGCAAGGAACAAGCATTCATAAGACAACTATTACCTTCAATAAAGTAACATCTACCTAGAAATATTTTCTTTAAGATTATCAGACACACATGAAAAGCTACTGAATCAGACCAACTCAGCAGCATCAGCATATTGCTGCTACTAGGTAATCTTCCAGAAAAAAAAAATCACATACAATCTATAATGACTACTATTAACTCTTTAAAGTAGAGCTTGCAGATCAAAGAACTGAAACTGAGCTCCAGTTTGAAACAAGACACCATCCTCTTTTTTTTTTTTCCCTCCTTTTTTTTTTTTTTTTCCTTCCCAGTATCAAGTAGTAACTTCCTTTCCTGGTGCTCACAGCAGTTTCAGTGAAGTATTCATAGAATCTGAAGAGCCCAAATCCAGCAAAGTCTGGCAGCTGGCAAGCACAAAATGCAGCAGGGAGAAGAATTTCCTCAGAAAGGCCTGTTCTAATGCTAGCACTTTATCTTTAATGGCACCCTCACCACAATATTTATGCTGGATCTGACAAACCAAGCAGTTACCACCGTGCATTGCTCATGATTATAGGTATACTTTCATTAGACAGTATGTTACCAGACAGCATAATAATACATAAAAACGTAACTTAACCTATCAGTACATATCAAAATGCTTTTTAGATGAAAAATAAAATTACCTGCAAACTTAGATTCTGAAGTGAAATCCCAAAAGACAAGGGGTTATTCCGATTTGTGATCTAATAGAGTAGGGGGAAAATACCAAAAAAAGGATTATATTACTCTTTAAATTTAGATTTGGAAGTAAATAGCCAACAATTAAAAAAATATATACAGCAAAGAACTGACTAGCAAATCTTCTTTGTACACAATCATATGCCTATAAATCTCTTTATGCTTTGGTACGAGCTTTTTATGAGTTTTCTTTTTTAATTTTTTTTTTTTAAACTACAAGATTTCCAAAGATTTTCTCTCAATGTGGGAAGTAAGTAGGAAAAATCAGACAGGTTCCTATTTCATGTTACAGTGCACAACCCCTTATGCTGAGACATACAAAAATACTTACATCATCTTCATAGCGAATATGGATGTTGGAAATTTTCACCTGAAGATTTTTGATGACCTGAGTGACTAGTTTTTCTACAAAAGTGTCTTGTTTTTCTTCTTTTACTTTATCTAAGTTAAAGGAAAGCTAGTTAATATTTTGCTTGCATTTAAGTATTTTTAAAACTACACTAGAGAAAACAATAACCTAATAAAGTCTGTATGATCGATATTTAAGTTTTCAGTTACATTACTCTAGCTGTACAAAAACATGTCCTTTCAGGATAACCTATAACATTTGTATCCTCAGACTAGATGGTTTCAGCTTTATTACCAGCTGCAAGAAGAATCAGGTTGTTCAAAAGTATGACTTGTACCCACTGATACTCAAGGTAGCCAATACATATTTCTCAAAAGTACTAAAAGTCAAATTTAAGATGATAAGACTTAACATGTACCAAAGAACAAAAAAGGTGTAACCATAAAAATCCTTTGCTACTGGAAACAAAGTTAAACTGTTTCTTATGAAAGAAGAGGAAAGAAAATGTCAGACAACGTGTGACACAAGCAAGCAATATTGCAAAAGTCTTATTTATATCAGATCACACCAATGCTTGAACCTTTTTGTTTTCACGATGTCTGTTCTGCAATATTGATGGCCGCTACACCTGAAAATCTGTTACTAATAGAGTTTTAAGTATCAAGAGAAAAACAGGAATCTAAAACACTATGTAACAAATCCAGCACCATTCTGGATTAAAATAAAGAAAGAAATAGCATCAGTTTCATTAGCTTTTGCCACTCTTACCTTGGTCAGCTATTTTCTGCTTTGCTTCCTCAATCCTTTGCAATTCCCTTTGTCTTGCTTCCAAGAGCTGCCTGGCTTCTTTTTCAGCATCATATTTTATGCCTAAATACACAACATAAAAGGGTAAGCTACAAAAAACCTTCTACATTTTTGGAAGATGCAGTTTCAAAAGCAGTAATTTTCACATTTTGTTAATAATTACATAACAGCAAAAAATTAGGTCACTAGGTGGAAACTACAGAAAGACAGCCCATAACCATTATCTAATTGTATTTGCTAAGAGTTTCTACTAGGAATAAAGCTTGTGAAAACAACATCAACCCATTCCAGATACTTCCGAAATCCCACCAATCTATATTCACTTTTTTCTCTACATTAACTTACTGGCTGTGGGCACAATAAGCAAATAAACTCCATCAAGAACTGCCTCAACGGGTTGAGTATAAAGGTTTTGCCATGGAATCTGCAGGTTAAGTTGACCTACAAACACAAAAGAAAAAGGCTGAGGTATATAGTTAAATAGTTGACTGGGAAAAAAAAAAAAAGGTTTAGAAAGGTAATCAACATGAACCACAACAACTCTGAACAATTATTATATTGGACAGAAAACAGAGGGCATCTGAGGCACATGTCCTTTGGGATGTGTGTTTTACACAGCGCACAAATGAACATGAGGCAAGCTTTTCCATAAGCAGAACTATTGAGTGTACAGGTCCTCCTCCTTACTCCCCTGAATTATATTCCTTCTTCCTAACAGCAACCTCTGCCTCCTTGCAAGCCCAGGGCAGCACCCTTATATACAAGAGAAGACTGGGCAGCTCATATGTGATCATGCACCTAAATACTCCCAAACCCAGCATTTTTTAAATACGCATTTTTTCTTTTTTCATTCTTCTTCTGTGGAAGAGAGTCTTAAAGTAGTGTGTATGTTTTGTGAACATAGGGACCCTGATGTTACAGCATTGCTCATTCTTCACACAAGTGCCAATTTTAATAAACTATGAAATCAGTCACAGGAAAATATATAATTCCAGGCTAGCCTTAAGGAAAACTTAATGGCTTTAGACTTAGTTTCGTTTAAGAAACACTAACTTTTATAAGACAATCAACTTACAATGAGAAAACTTTTCATATTAGCAAAAACAGGGAAGGGGGATAGAAAGTGAAGTGAAAAGCAAAATCAGTTGTGGAGTCTTCCTAAGAAAAGGGATGAGATCCAGTACTGCTCAGTTGCTCACCTTTGCTGTGTTGGGTTCTTATCTCATTAATATTGAAGTGATTAGACAAGACTCCAGTATTTCAACTTTACCATCTCAGCTCAAGAAAAGGAGCTTCTAACAGTTTTTTTCAGATGAGACAAACTTCAGAGTCTACAAAGCATGGAAATCAAGGGAACTAGGAGAATTACTTGCTTCGGATGCCTAGAGCCACTTGCAAGGAAAAGTAGTGTGTTTAGTAACTCCTGCATAGGTGTATGATAAAATGTAACTTACCAATATGTCCTGCTTTAACTTTAAATGGCACATCCAGCTGACTCTGAAAGAAAGTGTTTTAGAACATTTAAGCTCATTTCAGCAACTTGTGAAATGCTCCCACTTAGGAAAAAAAGATGATGATAACTTTAACAACAAACTAACCTTTCAACCACTGAAAAAAAAACATTCAAAATAATGGAACAAGAAAGCGTTTCGTTACCAATTTAGAACATTAAGCCATGCTAGGCTAAATACATTCCTAAGAGTAGCTTGTTAGCTTCATGAGCTACAGAAAAAAAATAAGGTCTTTCAGTATTGCTTTTGACCTAAACACATTCTTTTAGCAATTGCTGAGTTTTGCTTTTTCAAAAAAAAAAAAAAAAAAAAGAAAGAAAAGCTAAATGAAGCCAGCATACACCTTCATCATTAAATTTAATCTCAAATTCATTAAACAATTCCCACAAGTGCAGAGAAAACAAAACAGTAAGTTTTCGCTTAAAAGACAGTGTATCCTAAAATAAGAACCAAAAAATGCAAGTACAACCCAAAACATTTCTCAAGAATAATTTTTGCAACAGTTTTATTTCTATTTTCACTAACTTACCAGTGCATTTTCTTTTATTTCAAGATTCTTCAGTGCTACAGCTCCTAAAAGCAAAGAAGCAAAAAAGTAAAACTACAATAAGCAAAGTAGTAGCGGTGCACACTAAACATCCCAAAGTCTGAGTCAGTGGTCCCTGACCTGTGGTTCTTCAGCTCTTTGCTGTGGAAGACATCCACAACCTACGCCTCAAATATCCATGAAAGATGATTAAGAGCACACTGTTCATTCATGCTATAAAAAAAAAATAACTGAGACTTTCTCACGGAGCTCTCAGGTCCATGAAAAAGAACCTAACATTCCTCAAAGTAAAAATGTTGTAAATTACTGTCACATTTTCTGAGGACCCATTTTGAAATTAAAAGTTTGCTTCTTTTTCCTCAACCATCTGCTTCCTATGCTTGTGGAAATCTAGCAACATTAAATTTAGAGTGAATTTTTAGCCCTCAAAAGATGTTACATTTGCAAGTTATATTTATAGGCGTATAAAAGTCCACAGGAAGCATTTCAGTAAATCTGATTTTAAAACATTTTAAGACAACAATAAATTCAGTACCCTGTACACACAGAAAATTTGAATTGCAAGATCTGTTTTTACAACATACTTGACATCAGACACTTGCCACAACAAAGAAACATTGGAAGGGACCAGGACACTCATAAGTCAAAAACATGCACGTACGCTGAAGCAATGTTTTCTGCAAATGCTACAAGAAGGATGGAATACCTGCAATGGTTCCCTTCGAATTAGTTGCATAGTGTTAACACATGCACATGCAACAGACACCTGATACAGCTGAGCAGGGGCATAAATGAGATTCAGGAAACCAGAAGCAGATTACAGCCCTGGAAAGGAATACAACTTGAGATTGCAAACGAAGATTTGATTGACCAAATAATGCTTTCCTTTTGGGGACACAAGTTAGAAATGGCCAAGCATATAGGGAAACAGGAGCCCCAACTGCAAGAAATATTCTTGCAGTTATAGAGAGTTCTGATGGCATTGGACTGCTGCTCAAAACACCATCAGTTTTAGGAAACTGGATCCTAATCTCACAAATGCATTCATTAGAACAGTTGGCTCAAGTTGTTGAACTGCTGTGGTAGAGCTGGTCAGGTAAACTAATCCATCAGTCTTGTAGCACTCTCAAAATACTATGAAGTTTTTAATGATTTAATTTATTCATTGCAACAATCTATTATCACTGTGCAGTAGAATTCTATACATCTGACATGTGCCACCATCAGACCCTCCAGAGAAATACTACATGCAGAATGATGTTTTTTGAGAGCTAGTGGTTCTACTTTTAAGCCTTACAATACACACATATTAACAGGAACATTAGAAAATGAAAAAAAAAAAAAAAAACAAAAACAAAGAAACCATTCCCAGCGGTTGTCTATAACTACTCTAGTAATGATAACTAGTCTACATAGTCTTTGTAGGTAATAACAAGGTGACAGTTTTTAACTCTAAATGTCAGATTTTTTTAGTCTAAATTTATTCCCTGATAAAGCTGGCTGTGCACAGACCATTTTAATGCTCATTACAGAAAGTTTCTTATATGAGACATTAAAAAAAAAAAAAAAAGCATTTGCTTTTCCAAAAAGACAGCACTAACTGAAATTGTATTCATGGCAAATAATTCTAATGGTACCCAGAGCAAAAGTTTAGTTTTGTAACCACGTTACCATGCATGACATGCAATTTTTGCACATCAGTTGAGCCATAGTAAAAATGTTCACAGGCAAACTCTAAGATTACGTGACACATGAAGCAATTTAACTGGGTTTAGTTTCTTCACTTTCACTGTCAGTTAAGTAAACATACCCTCTCATAGGGTTTGGCATATGCCACATTATCAGCTGAGGCACAATGACTTTAGTTGCAATAATTTGGCAGCCCTAATGCTTCTAAAAACAAGGTACTGCAAAGCGAGCGAGGATTATTATCTCAAGCACTGAGACATAGTATTTTGTGATAAAGAACTACAGCTCATTTTACCTGGGCACATCATAATGGCAGAGAATAAACATGGTATTGATACTCTTTCAGAAAAGAAAGCTTTGCAACTCTACATAAAAATTTGGGATGAGGAAGTGGAGTAAATAATTCTTCATGATTTTTCCTATGCTTATGATTTCACAATCAATAAGTCTAAAGGTTTTAGTTAAAATCATTATAAGATACATGAATTAGGAAAACTTCAATCAATTCAATTTTAGTATAAAATTAATGATCCACATTCACTAAAATACGACAGTTTACTTAAAAAACCTTGACTGAGGGTCTGACCACAGTGAATGGACTATCAAAGCACACAAAAGGCTACTACTGAAGCCCCATATTTTGTATATTTAAGCAACCTTTCTTTTTCCAACACTTGAGAGAGAGTGCAAGAAAGAGACTGACTAAACACTCCTGCAAGTAAACATGAACTATTTCCAAATTTACCACACCTTAGCTGGGAACCAGTTCTAACACTCACTATTCAAAATGCAGTAACTGACCATGTCAATATTCTCTTTCATTGCCAAAATTTAGTCTCTATCACACCCAGCTGTTTCACTTGCAATGAAACATAGCTCCAAGCGCAATTGCACTTGAATTTTCTGTTATGGAAAAAAAAAAAAAAAAAGACGACCTCACAAACAGAAGCAGAGAAATCAACAAAGGGAACAAAGTACTGTCACAGGACATAACACAGTTACTGAATTTTACTGTCTTGGAGCACTGCCAATGGATTTAATTGCAACAATTTCAAAATACTTCAAGATTTGGTTGTTTGGTCTCCCTGTTGGAGGCAACTGGATGTTTCTCTGTTTTGATGACAGAAACACATCCAGATAAAACCCCATTTGATGGGTTAAAAATTGCCCAGCTAAGCAACCTTGAAAACTGTATATACAAGTAGTTGGAGTTATATAAATATCTGGGGTTAAACACGCAGACTAACAGCCAAAACAATAATAGAAGCCAGAACATTTATAAATACCTATAGCACAGTCTAGGATTTATTTAGGCTATATTATAAAGCAAATTCTTAGCTTTACTGATCCCTAGATATTGTAAATAATTAAACCAAATCCAACATTTGTCAAAATTCTGGAATAAACAGGTTTATAGTTTTAATTTTAGATACTCAAAATAACTTCATAAATTTGAGCGCATGAACCAACATCTACTATCAAGGACTTTGCTCGCAAAAAGAGATCTAGAAAACAAGATAACACTCAGTAAACCATTTCACCAAAGAGACCTAACTGAAATTTTGCTATGGATGTCAACAGAAGTTAAAGACTGAGAAGAAAATTAATCCACATAAAAATCCCACAGATTTAACTTATGTATTAATCACATCTCTGCTGTCTGGTAAATAAGAACGGGTGGAAGGGAATGAGGTCAGGAAGGTAGATGAGAGAAAGACAGATGAAAGATGATACGCATCAGAAACTGAAAGTACCTCCTCAGCTGGTATCTGACCAGTACTCAACACGCCTGCTCACATATTTTAACACAGTTTCTGCTTTTTAGCGACAGCATTGTCAGCTTGAGAACCCGTTTGATCACTTTATACAAACTGCTACCTTTGCCAGTCATTTCCCACTTGTGTTGGTGCTGTTAATTATTCTTGTTTAAGCATACCTTCTGGAGACAGGCTGTAAGTCTTTGAGGATCAGAGCGCCTGCCAAATACCTCCTCTATTTACATCTATTGTAAAATAGGTCATGAAAGGCTGCAGAAACTACTAGAATTCCTCATCCCTCAGTCAATTCAAGTTGCTAATATGTAAGGGGGGTGATTGTACCTGCCATATATATCCTTGCACCTGCTATACCTAGACAAGGTAAGGTATGAAAAGGTAGTTGCCTTTCATTATAGCAACATGTGTAGCCAGAAAAGAAAGTAAAAATCGCCTGTGTGCTCACAAACTTGTGTCAATTATCTGCCTGTATCACCCCACTAACCCAGCTGCCCCAATAAGAGACACCAGCTACTCAAAGAACAGGTGGTGTGAAGTAGGATATGTTTGAGACATTACCCAAAAAGCAGGTGTGCCAAGCCAACAGATAATTAAGTATTTTAAAGGGCAGTACAAAGAGTCTGACCAAGACACTCAACTTTGGTGAAACAACTGTTCGGTCTCTCATAGCGTTTGGAAGCCTCGAAGACACTTCACTTCTCAAAGATAACTGTCAACATCTCACATTACTTCAATCATTTCTTCAGGGTCTAGAGCAAGCAAAAATATCTAACTTGTCTAAATACTTATCTAACCTGTTTATCCAAGCCAAGTACTTACACATTTGTTAGCGCAGCTCATTGAAACTATCTAAGCGAAGACCAGAACAAGAGCAGCTTTAAAACACTGTCCTTCCCAGCATTAGCCATCCAATAGGTTTCCTTGATGACTGCCTAACACAGTAGCCTTCTATTTTGATTCATACTGATGGTGTTCTTAAGGAATATGATTTTCCTTCCCTGTTACACTCTTTTCTGAGCCTTGGCCTTTCCAATATTGGCCTTACATGTTCAAATTACCTTTTTTACTTGTATAGGTTGTCCTACATTCTCCTTTCTGCATTGCCTTTTATATTTTAGGTCATTCAGTTCTTGCAGCTCTCAGCCATGAGTCTGTTTCCAGACATCACATCTTTCTTTAGTATTGAGACAGTCTATATTTTTACCCTTCAATATGAGGGGCTTTTTAACAAGGAAAAAGAAAAAAAAAAAAAACCACACATTTTAAGACATTTCTGTAGTTATTACTGTGTTCGTGTATATTGTTTGGAGCAGCAGCATCGTGCTACTTTACTACACAGATTAAATCTGGATAGCTTTAAAATGGCATACTGAATACTTTCATTATGCAAATGAAATGAATGTTAAGCAAGTTCATTAAAAAGTCATGAATAAAGCTCCCAAATTTACAGAAGATTAACCTATATAAAGTACATTTTTATACATATATCCAGAGTCTACCAACAGGTTAAGAGTCTTAATCTAAAGAGGCTAGATATAAATTATCATAAGGACATAACCTGTTCCCTACAGCATCTAAAAAAGCTCCCTTGGGTATTTAATCATTCAGAGGCGAAAAAATATATGCCTTTTAAAATTTAAGATACAGATATATAGCACATGTGCAGTGCTATAGCATTCAAAAAGCACTGGCCATTTGCTAGAGGGAGGACAAAACTTTCCCTTTCATCACTACTGAAATATTGAAAGGATTTAGGACTATTTAATTTCAAGGCTACATGACCTATGTAAAATTTTGCAAGTTTACCATGACACATAAAGACAAACACTGTATGAAAACACATAGCTGTAATGGAAATGCTTTCAGAGCATGCAGACCAGCACAGAAAACTATTAGGTTTAGACAAAATGAGAAAACAAAAAAAAAATTACTATTTTTATAAAAAAAATAATTTAGTTCCACAATTTCAGTAATTAGGAAGCCAATAAGATTATCAGGAGACTTCAGACATACTCTGAGTGTAGGGATCTCCCAACCAATGAAGCCTTCATATAAAGACAGTAGTCTGCTGCTATTTATACT
>NW_009646459.1:876461-877915 GCF_000708025.1 Charadrius vociferus
ATGCCGTTTCTGGTCCTCCAGAATCTTTGGAATGAAAGAAATATGGCAGATGCACATGCCATTAAACATGGTTTAAGTTGCAAATACAACTGAAAGCATCATGCAGTAGACCAGGAAAAACAAACCTGTACAGGTGATGCTTCAACGACACTACACGGTAGCTCTGAGCATCTCAGAGCAAGACGCAGCTTCATGTATCAATTTGCATGCTAAGCAAGTAAACTGACTACATACAGAAAAAACTAGTTTTATTCTAGTACAACGGCACTGTACCAAGGGGAAATGGAATTTCATTTAAAAAAAACAGTAAAGCCTCTAAAATAATAAAACTCCTTGAAGAGGAAACAATGGAAAAGTCCCGAAATCAAGTTCCACATACATAAAAAAATTGTAACAACTGAATATCAAAACTCCAAAGTAAAAATTAGCAAGATCTATTTTGTTTTTTTTAAAAAGTGAGAGAGATAACGTGCATCTAATCTGGTAAGAGTTCCCTCATAGAACCATAAGCTGCCAAGAGCAACCACCAGCAATTTACAGAGCTGGGAAAATAAGCTTTTACCTTTTTGTAATGTATAAACATTGCCCAAAACATTTACAGAATGTTCCTTATTTTACATTAAATATTTTGCTTGCCTTCTCTGAACAGAAAGAAGAAACTGAATCCCTGAAGAACTTGATAAGTACACAAATCAATTAGCTTGACACACTTTTGCTGGAAGATGCAATAACTCAATCATTCCAAATAAGACATGCACAATCTTTAATAAATTTGCTGTACTGGGCCTTACTGATACAGATCAAGGACTAGTACTTTCTCTCCAGCCGTCACATGTGCTGTTGCAGTGTTAAGACTCCCTATAGAGACTGAACTCTGCAAAGATCCTACGAATGCCTTGCCTAACTGAAGGAAAATTACTGCAGAGATGAAACTAAATAAGGACGCCATTTCTGAAAACAGAAGAGCGAAACAAAAACATCCAAGATGCAAAAAACTCCAGGAGCAGCTTCCAACATCTGATTCATGTACATGAGTACCTAAGAATGGAATTGTAGGTAGGGAATACCTGGATGATGCTTCACCCCCCCAGACATATGAATCCGCAATGTAAAAAAAAAAAAAAAACTCCTGCACCTCTGTGTTTGCTTTCGCTGGTGCAGCAGACACCTGGAACGCACATTCAAAGCCGAGCCAGCAGTGGTCACCACACACGCATCTGTTAATTGTATGTGTCTCGCTCTTGTTAAGCCACCTTACTTTGCCCAGACATACTGGAAAGCGAGACCTTTGATGCTGTGTTCGTGTACTAAAGGGAGCTCAACAGAGCACATTCAAAACAGAATCAACCCTTCCCTCCCTTCAGAGCTGGCATGCTCGCTTACTTCTACAGACCGATGCTTCCTTTGCCTAGCACAGCTGGTCACAGCCTCTGCCAACACCTACAGCGGTCCCT
>NW_009646459.1:879269-886943 GCF_000708025.1 Charadrius vociferus
GGGCCCCCCCAGGGGGTAGCCGCTTCTTTTTGTTTTTGCGACATCAGCGTGTTTAAACGCGGTAGCCATTACGATTTTTGAATAATTTTTTTCTCCCCCAGGCCGGGGAAGCGTAGAAGTTACTACATCCCGCAGCTGCCTGAAAGTGGCTGAAGCATTATTAGCACAAAAACTAAGACAAGTTGAATTTAAGACAGTTCTCCAAGGGGATGGGCGCTCATGCCGTGTTCTGTCTCAGGGATCTGCTGAATCAGCCTGAAAGATGTGGGTCATGGCTGCCCCAAGTGCCGCTGTGACAGGGCCTCGCGCCCCCGCGAGCTCCTCGTCCCGCCAAACAGCCACAGCACGCCTCTTTCATGATGGGCAGGAAAAACGCAATTATCCTCCAGCTTGTTCCTGGAACTGCAACAACTGGGTTTGAAATTAAGCTGTTTTATGGGTGAGCAAGCCCTTGACGTTTTATGGCATGCGGTGTTGGGTTTGCGTGGCAAGTTTGGGGGGATGAGGTCAGGCCTCTGGGAGGAGAGGAGAGGGGCTGCCCTGTGCTGGGTACAGCTGGTTCAAGCCAGGTCCAACAGGCCCACTGCAGGGCACAGCTGAGCCCCTCAAAAATGCTCATGGCACCTCCATGGTAACATCTTTAAGAAAGTGTAAAAAACACTGCAGAGCAGCTGTGAGAGAAGTGAGGAAAACATGGGAGAAAGAGCCCTGCAGACACCAAGGTCAGTGAAGAACAAGGGGGAGGAGTTGCTCTGGGTGCCAGAGCAGAGATTCCCCTGCAGCCCATGGAGAAGACCATGGTGAGGCAGGTTGTCCCCGTGCAGCCTATGGAGGCCCACCGTGGAGCAGATATCCACCTGCAGCCCCATGGATCACCACAGAGGAGCACATGTCCACCTGCAGCCCATGAAGGACCCCACAGCACAGCATGTGGACATGCCCCGAGGGAAGCTGGAGCCCAGGGGAGGGCTCACACAGGAACAGGTTTTCTAGCAGGACCTGTGGCCCATGGGGTACCCATGCTAGAGCAGTATGTATTCCTTTCTGTCAGTGTCACCAAACCTTTGTATCTAATATAATAAATTAAACCATTTTAATTAGAATGTCTTACCCCTGGGGGGGATAGGAATGGGAAGACTGCCAGAGTTGATACACTGTTTCATTCCTTTTTATAGTTATGAAAGAATGCTACTTGCCACTTCCGACTGTTCTCGTCACTGTGGCATGTATTTGCCTACTTAACCACCGCCTACCACATCAGCAGTTCCTCATCAATCCTCAACATGCAGAATTTAATAATTTACAAAGAAGTAGCTTGATTTAAAGAAGCACGATTTTATTAGGGATGTCATTGTTCTTTGATTATTAATACAAGGAACAGGAAAGCACGAGTCTGAAGGATAACAGACAATGAAAAAACATACTGTTTCGTGACACTTCGGTTCCTCTGAAGTTTATTGTGCGTTCTTGGAAGAAACTACAATCTATGCATTTCCAGTTGTTGGGGTTAGCACCTTTTTCTCTTAAGAGACAGAAGTAACATCAAAATAAACACTGCATTAGGAAGAGATAATTTAGACCAGTAAAAATGAAAATGTGATCAGCAACTTGTGCACATCAAATGTAACTGTGTCTATGCACTAATACACATACATGAGAACATTATGCAGCAGGCTTTCTGTAAATTTCGTACACAAAGTATTTCTTATAAGCTGTCTCGAGAAAAGTGTCGACACAGGGCTTTTCTTATATTGTGACTAAACCACATATCTTCCTATTTAGCTGTGGGAAAGCTAGTTGTTAAATCTATTTAAGTATAATCCTGTCCACTTACTCTTCTGAAGTCAGGCCTTGGCAGCATACATCCTCAGGATTCTTTTCTACCAGTTAGTTTTCCAAACTGACTTTCTTTTGTAAGTCTACAGCTCCTGAGGGTATAGGTAAAGCTTCTTTGTCTTATACAAATATTCTGCAGAAGACATTCTTAAGTCAGGGGAACAGAAGCGTCCTAGGTGAAGTAGCATTCGTATTGATCAGAAGGATACAATTTTCATTTTGAGAAAAAAATTTCTTTGTACAATGGATCTTTCTACTGCACAAAATAGGGGTAAATCTTCCCCAACAGTCAGCTAGGCTTGACGCTCTCCACCTGAAAAAAACTGCTTACTGTTGATGAACTGCTAGGCCTAGTATAGGCGACCATGGATAAGCGTGTGATTTCTACTAGCTGCTCTTATATAGCTAGAAATCCATAACATTTGCAGACTTAGCAAGGCAAGGGGGTTCAGTCCTTTTTCCCTCATCCCTCTTCATGTCCCACAGCTGGCTAGGAACCACCAGGTGCAATGTGATTTTGAGCCTAGTTGGGGCAGTAGCTGGGAAGAAAGAAGCAGGATACAGCAAATAGTGGAGTATCTGCGGAGCATCTGTCCAGTCACATGAACCAAAATTTCTCCCTGGGATTTCCACAAAATTTGAGAACTGTGTACACACGTGGCACAGTCACAGTCACCTGAACAGCAGTTTTTCCACTGGGACTGCTGTTCTGTGTGTTCCTGCAGTTCCCATTGAAATCCATTAGTAATCTCTGTGCTTTTCCCAGTTTTATGACCAAAGGTCCTGATACTTTGATGGCACTTCACACCCATAACAAAACTGTTTAACATCTGCCTGAGTATGTCTGGGCTCATACTATTTCTTCAAGCTGAGCCTGGAGGCCACAGTCTTCTTTGTGCCAAAGGGGGATCCCAAGTCAGTTTACTTTTGGCCTCTGTGCGAACACTGCTCAGATTTCTACTGAAGTGACTCAGCCCCTCAGGTCTGCCAGGATAGCAGGTTGTCCTCAGGGTAAAGTGCTGTCCTCTGCTACAGGACAATCACAGGCAGCCTTCTCAGTCCCATATTGGAGTTCAGGGAGGTAAATTTGCTCATAGAAAAAATGTAAAAGATGTTTCTGCTTGTTTTTATTTGCCTCAAAAACCTCTAATTTCTGGGGTCTAATGAAGTCCAATAACTTTAGTCATACTGCCATGATTCCGTGTATTTTCATGTTCCTAACTGTGAAAATTCCTATCCTTGTTTCTTCCATGTTGCAGATACTGCTTTCAAAATGGGTTTGGCTCAAACAAGCATGAAGGGTGGTGAATAAAACAGGATGACCTATGAAGCTCATTTAGTGTGTCCCCCAAACCAGAACTCTGTCAATCTTACAGTGATGTCAAAATTTATTAACTATTTCATGGACTATTTGAGAATGCACTCGTAACTGCACTGAAACCAGACATCACAGGGATGCCTTATTTCTAAATCTTTCAGAGCCACAAGGTTTTGAATCTCCTTCGGAATCAGCTGAATCATGGTTGAACAATGTTTGCTCTATTTATACAACCTTTTCTTCAGGAGAAGGCGAAGTCCTTCTAAGGACTAAGTCCTAAACTATAAGTCCTAAACTATTTCAATTACACATGCAGCAACGTCATAACTGCTGAAAAGTGTAGTAATCTTACTTAGTCCATAGTACTGAGTGCAAACTGCTTCAACTCTTTGAAACTCAGAGACAAAACCACTCCTGAATTTTCCATGTGATCATGGTACATAGTAAAAACTCCAAGGTCTGCTTATCAATAAAACAGTTTAGCTTAATTTTAAAGCCTGTTCTTGCAGTTCTAGAAGCAGACTAGAGAGTAATTGTATTCTTCCTGCCGTCATCAAATAAATCCATTCAGCAGTTTGGCAAATCAGAAAGTTTAAAAGTCCAGTAGGCTTCTGAACACATTTATCAAGAAGACTCTGATCATCGAGTTTTATTCAGCAAATCCCAAGCAGTGTAAACTGCAGCTTTTCCCTTGCTAGTTGTGAAATGCTCTCTCTTGCTGAAGTCTGCTGGCAGGAATTACCTGCACGCATCAATACCATCAAGTATTTATTTTTTGGTGCCTAGGTGACAGCAAATTCTGGCCCTATACGTGCATGGTTAATAGAAATAGAACACAAAGTAGAAGCTTCCTGCTGTAATTGAAGAGGTGCCATATGGCAAAAGCAGGGAAATGAACAGCTTTGTCTGTGATACCGAGGATGCTAATTAAGCCCAAATACATTGCATCCACACTTTGTCTCTCTTTTACTGTAAGCACATACAAATGAGAGTACCTATGCAGACAGTTTTAGGTGGACAGTCACCTCAACTGGAAGAGTAAGAAAAATATTTAGTTGTTTGCATGGGTGGATCTCATATACTTGTATTAGAAAGTAAGTACCTCATGCTTTCTGCCTCACCTACAGTCATTTCCCATAAAATCAGTGATGAATCTCAAAGAGATTTGGCAACATAACCTGGATGTATATTTTTATGTTGCATACAACATGAAAGCATGTTTCTAAATCAATTTATGACTACAGTATTTGCACTAATAATACATGGATGTAATTATTTCTATTTCAAATGTTATTTTTAAATATCATATCTGAAGTCCTTAAGTTCTTCAGTCATTAGTATTCTAACTGACCATATGACCCTATTACAACTGACTTGCAATCCTTGTCTTGTAATTTTGCTGTCACAAAAAAGCTGTAGTAGAGGTATCAGTTAAAACTATTTTTGCTTAAGACTGTGTCAATTTTCATGGTAGTTCCTTTATTAAGAACTTTAATTTTAAATGACAAAACTTTAGATCTCTTTTCAGCATCCTATGAAAAAAGAAATCCTCATTAAAGCCAAGAATTTTGCCGGTTTTAACAACTGCACTTCACTGCTTTTGGCATTTCCCTGGGCCTAGGGACATGACTATACTACAGTGACCATTTTTTTGCTTTAAATAAAGCTTTTGCTTATCATAAACGTCCTCAACTCCAATGACATACATTCTAAGATTTGCATTATCTGAATTATATTTAGTAGCTAGCCTCAGCAGGCCTTTTTTTTCCAAGCCACACAGTATTCTCTTTTTGCAGTGCTCTATCACACTGGATTAAATTGAGAGATAATGCAGGAGCAGAAAGCAGCATAGGGCATGAATGTGTAGATTTTATCAGTTACTCAGGATTGCTGTCTGGAGACAAGCATTTTTTCTGCAGAAGACGCAGATTTGCATTGCAAAGTCTTGGTGGATGTTGTTTTGGAAGTACTGCTCAGAAAAGTATTGGTACTAATAAATTGAACCAGTGATGATCTTGAAGCTGACTTCTTCATAAATGGAGAACAGTGGTACCTTTTTCTGTCATAATGGGCAGTACTTTCTTGTAAGAATATATTGTAGTTGTTACGTGTTTCATGTGAACTTAGTGGTAGTGTCCGCAAATGGTTGTTTTCATATAGATTTGCTTTGAAGTTTCTTTTTGTGTATTTACTGTAATTGTAAAATTAATGTGGAATAAAGATTCCTTTCCTGTATGCAGATACCCCAGGAATTAAAAAATACCATGTTTTGACAGTTGCTGTGCAGTTTTTCTGTGTCATTCAGTATGAGCCTTGCCATTTAGGCTGATGTCCATATTTCTGATTTTATTTTGGTAGTTTGATAATTGAACAATATTTTTATCATCATCATCATTATTATTACTAGTATTGTTATTATTTATGCTTTTTCTTTCACAATCAAGAATTGAGACTTTTAAATAAAAATCTTTTTTTAATGAACACAGGATATTTGTCTAGAGGTTAGATATATTGGCCAGGTTATTACAGCATTCACTAGTCTTGATAGTTCTGGAGGAATAAAGATCTGGCAATCTTTTCTAGAGTCAAGACATTTCTTGGCAATTTGGAGTTCCTTTCTTGTGAACTAC
The DNA here is from genome assembly GCF_000708025.1 of Charadrius vociferus. NCBI lineage: Eukaryota > Metazoa > Chordata > Aves > Charadriiformes > Charadriidae > Charadrius > Charadrius vociferus. The sequence continues at coordinate 885,054 of NW_009646459.1, forward strand.
CATCTTTGTTAGTTGATATTCTTTGATTTTCACCAGATGGGCATATTGCAGTGTTTTCATGTTTTATTTTAATCAACATAAATATTTGAAGGATTATCTGCATTGATAGGAACCTGTTTTGAAATGAACCAAGCAAAACAAGAGAAACAGTTATGACAAATCAGGACAAACAATGACTATTTAAAAGCTCTTTTTTAATTTCTGTTAGGGTATTTGAAGCAAATTGCATGAATAAAAAAACCCAGCACACAGCAGAAAATACACTAAACAGAATTGTAGTCTAACACAGTGGTAGACAAAAGAGGTTCTTCCAATATGTTTGGCATATTGGCAGATCTTCTAGTTGATTAAAAGAACTGATGACTTACTATGCTTAACATTGTATGTACTTTCTTTATACTTCATATAAATAAATATAATTTACACCAGATTTTAGAATTTGCATTTCATTTTAAATTGTGTATATCACTCATAAACAATGAAAAGCAACATGGCATAGACATAAAAATAGAATTGGAAATACTATGTTTGCATGTACAAAGTAACACACATTTGTCTTACCATCTGGAAATACTGATGTGGCACTGTTGGCAGGATAAACTTAAATTTGACACTGAGCTTATTTTGTTCTATGTCTTTGACTTTTTCTCGATTCATGAAAGTGGTTGTCAGGTGACAAAAAGCATCAGAAATAAAGCCCTGATTTCAATCAAAACCAATAGACTGGTCTAAGAAATTATTGTTGGTGGAAAAATTTAATCTTAGTAAAAGGGCACCATCTTCCCTTTGAGCAGAATATGAAGTAGAGTAGATAACTTAAGTTTCTAGTAGGCCAGGGTCTGCTTTATTTTAGACAGGGGTATTAGGATTAAACCTGCATATATTTCTTGCAATTGGGGGGGTGGTGGTTTATAAGCTATACACATTCAGTATGTCATCTGTATTGATAGTGGCATGAAAAGTAGATATACACAGAGTTGAAGATGTGTTATATCCTTAGCTAGATTGCGAATATTTGCTTATATCCTGCATTATGGGATTTTGTGTTGTTTTCAAAATCAATATAGATTTATTGAAATTAAAATGTCTTTTATTTCTCTGATTCTTCATGCCTACTATGTTGGAAAAAGTTTGAAACCTTTCTTCACTTGAGACATGTTATATTATTATATTGAAGTTACTTGAATTTAATCTTTAAATTTTTTAATTTAAATGTAGTACCTACCCTACTATCTGGGAAAAAATAAGGCTAGTTCAAGCAGTGTCTATGACTTTTGTAGTTTATCCATGCTTCTTAGAGCTGATGTATAGCCAGGTTTCATAAGTGATGGAGGGAGACATGTTTTCATTTGTGGGACTAGTGTAGAATTTGTTGTAAATTAAGAATCCACAGAAAGTGGCTGGACTGAAAGCAAGCCTAGAGAAAAAGATCTGAAAGGAGACTGAGACAATATGGAGAGGTCCAATAGCCATATAGCTATTTAAAAAATAAAAATAAAAATAAGCGATGCTGAGGTACACTTCCAAACCTATGAATTACGATTTCAGACAGACAAAAACCTTTTTAATAATAGCAATTATTTTTTCCAATAAACAGGTTTAAGTGATTTACAGTTTAAAAATAAATATCATGAAAGACTATTAACCCGTACAAAAAGTTCCTGGATAAAGGATGCATTCTTTGTTTTTAACTTTTTGGGATGTAATTTCTCTACCTTTAGTTCTTGCTTTACTGCTTTTCTAGATCTCTGTTTAGTGGGGCCAATCAAAACATTTTTCCCCCTTTTTACGTATACAATTTCCCTGAAGCCAAATATTCTGCAGAAATGCATAGTTAATTATAAGTTTTATCTGATAAAGTATTTTCAGATAAACTGAAATTTTGAGTTG
>NW_009646459.1:886972-910118 GCF_000708025.1 Charadrius vociferus
CAGCTTGAACATACATGATATGACAATTGCTCCTCTACTAAAGCTCTTGAAACATTGACACCTTTCATCCCTTGAGTTGTTAGACCCATTTCAAACCTATTCCTACTGTACTTCTACTATAACTCACAGGATTTGGGGGCTCTATCCTGACCCTTAGTATTCCAGTGTAGATAAAATATGGGGAAAGGATCACTCCAGAGACTTCCAATTGAATAAAAGAAACATGAGAAAAAAAGGCAGCAACTTTAGCAAGTCACCTTAAAAGTGGCACTTCTTGGATCATCACATACACTCTGAGTTGGATTCCCAGTCAAGTTTTGCAGTAGCATTTGTTTTTACTCTCTGGTTTTGGAAGATCAGCATTAGTGTCTGTCGTGGTTTAGGCAAAATCGGCTACTGGGGACGTGGGGGACCCCAGATGGGACCGACAGATGCCTCTCTCCCCCCCTCTTCAAAGAGCGAGGCAGAAGAGAGAAAAGACTTATGAGTTTAGAGAGAACTAAACTACTTTAATGAAATATTAATAATAAAAAGAAATAATGAAATATATACAAAATCGTATGTAGCTCCCAAGATGACAATCACGTCACCGGCTGGCACTGGGGCAGTCCCAGGCTGGACTTACTGACGGACGGGAACTGGATTCCAGATCTGCATTCAGGATCGGGATGACAGGCAGATGAACAGAGTCCTCCTCAGACATCGGCTATTGAAGAAAGAGAGAGAGAGCTGACCCTCTGATCCCTCAGCTTTTATGCTGAGCATGAGGCAGATGGGATGGAATACCCCGTTGGTCAGTTTTGGGTCACCTGTCCTGTCCGCTCCTCCCTGCAGGTGGAACCCCACTGCGCTTTTCTGCTTCTGAACCTCCAACGGGGCAAGTAACAAAGTTATCTGCCCTTGGGTGTTAAAGCAACATGTATAAGCAAGAGCCTCTCTGCATACCATGCCTGGGCATCAGCTATAAACGTAGGTCTTACCACTCTGAGAGCGAACAGTGCCTGCACAATAAGCTGTTAATTTCAGTAGTTAGAAGAGGCCCAGCTAAGAAGCGAAGTTACTGAACAAAACTGGTCCTGTTTCACCTCAAACAAGGACAGTGTCATTAAGTGATCTTCCTATTAGCAAGGTGAACAGAAGTGTTACCACTGATTCCAGTAGAAGTAGCATCAGGGCCCCAGTAGGGCAATTCTGAATGCTGGAAATACAAGTAATCTGTATTTGACATGACAAATTTACACAAGAGAAACCAACATTAATAAAATTATTCATAGGATACAGATGCTATTGACAGAACTCCTCAGGGTATACTACCTGCTATTTTGTATAACCCAGACCTCTTTTTGACACAAATATAGATCTAACTTCCTTAAGACATCACATCACAGAACTCATAGGCCATCCTCATCTTTTTCTTTACTCCTGTCCTCTGTGGGTGAAGCACAGCTCCATTTGTCCAGCTGCAGTGTACGTTCCTACTGTGCTGCAGAGGCAAATATCCGCAGTGTGCTGCATGTCCTGCTCAACATGTAGCACTTTGCTTCTATTTATATGTAATTGTTGCACATATTATTTGTGTTTTAATTAAACACTGAGAACTAGTCTTCAATGCAGCCTGCACTTCCTATGCTGCATTCATGCTTCTGCTGTGATGCTGAACCTCAGCCAGATAATATAGTTGTGCTATTGCAACCATACTGATGCAATGCTGAAGGTTAGTAGTAGGAGGAGTCAAACGGCGGTTTGTACACCAGATTTAACCTGTAAGACTGTTTAGTCTGCTAAATGCATGTCTCTAGAGGGTTTTTTTGGTGTGGGAAAAAGTAGGAAGGGAAATGAGACAAAGCAAGCATGTGGAGTCAGGTCTGAAGGTCAGTGGGTGGCTAAGTATTTTTTCATCTGTTTCAGTTGGCCGAACCAAAAATATGACTCCTTCTTATGAATTGTGCCTTGCTGGGACTGTTTTGCCATGTCTGTATTTTTAAAACTCTCCTGTGTCATGGGTCAGCCGCTAGGAATGTAGTAAAACCAAAAAAAGATCTTAAAAGGCAAGACTACATATGAAAAAAAAATAAAAGAGTGGCAAAGCTCAAACGCTAGTGGGAAGCGTTAACTATAATGGAACCTCTGGATTTTGAACTTGGCACTTGGTGTTTTCTTCACAAGATTGCAGGAAACGGAGTGAATGAGCAGTTTAGGTAGCAATGTTAAGGACACTGAAGAGTTACCAGCCGTCTTTGTTAAATGACGGAGACAGCACCACCTGGTGGGTATATGCAGATTTCTCAGCATAGTACTGGATTGATGGGCTCGTGCGTTTTCTGGTAGTATATATTCAGCAAATAATTACAATTAACATGAATAATTTCAACTTATTTTATGTCCCTTTTTAAATTAAGCGCGCAGGGCAAACGTAAATTCTCACAGCAGAAAGACAGTTCCATTTCACGTGGAGTTGGCCTTTGGAAAGAGCCCTTGGCAGCACAGCAATCATCTAGTAGAGTGGGTGAGTTCTATATGGACGAAGGTAGAGAAGACTATGTGATCTTCCCATATTGATTATATCCTTCGGTACTATAGGTTAAAGGCTGAGAAGAGAAGATAGAACTTGTTACTGAAGGCAATATTGCAAGTTTTATCTTTGTCCACAGGGTGGGGAAGCCAAAGTGGATGCTAAAAATAATTTACAGAAGTCCTAGGGGTTAATGCCACATTTCTATCTCCTTTTAAAAAGCCATTGATATTGTAATCTGTGGAGAGGCCCTGTAGACAGGCCCCGGCAAAACAGTTGTTTAAGGAAACATTTGGATGTGGACTGTGACTACTGTTGCCGCAATGGGGTGGGGACTTGCCCATCTCTGCTCAGTCCAGAGGGACTGGAGCCATCCCTGCTATGTCTCAATTCCTGGTCTTTTTGCACAGGTACTTGCTCTGCAGTTGTAAATTAAGATGTTTCGACCCTATGGCTCAAATGGCAAATCTGAAGCCAGTAGTTCCCCTGTGTGAGCTTTTTCTTAGGAAGAGGATGTATAGGCACTTGTACTCCAGTTAGAGGAGTGGTGGACCACTGTAGTTAAAATCCATGTGACACTAGAGCTCAATTAATTTTAAAACTCCTAGCCCAGGTAGTCTAAAGTCCATGGTTACTTTTATCATTATATGAGAAAAGCGCTAGAGTGCAAACATACACCAAAGCAGCTGGTAACTTGTGGCAGGTAACTGTTTAGGAGGCCTGAAGTCATCACTGCTGAGAAATAGAAGGGCCGTGTGGGAAATGTAGTGAAGAAACATGGAAAAACAGACACACACACCCCTTCAAAGCATAAATTTTGCATGTATATATTGTTTGAGCATTGTCCCTTACAACTTGATACTGTAGCCAAAACCACTTGCCCTGTGCAAATCAATGCCTAAATTGGTATTAGGCAGGTTGAGGTTGTCCTTTACTTTTTATACATTACAGTAAGTAGTTAAGTATTGTTAGCATGATTTTTCCTCTTTATTTGTGCCATTAAGTGTTTTAGGTGTCAAAGTGAGAACTCAGAATGATGGATTATTTATTTTTCTTATGAAGTGATGAATGAAAAGTTAGTGACCCTGTTTGTTTAGATAATTTTAAAATTATTTCTAGTACTGTGTAGTCCTGATTGTAGCACATGATTTGGTGACCAATATAAGTGTACTTTTTGATTTATTTGATCAGTAGTAACAGTAGATTCATCAACACCCGTGTACATCTTTGAATCGCCTCTTCTTTAAACTTTCCACATCTTGAACAACAATTATTTTTATCATTTTACATCTCTTACCTTCTTTTCTAATATTGCAACAGTATTTCATCGCATGGTCAACTAGGAACCTAAGTATTCTCTTGTAAGAGAATTTATCAAGAACTTTCAGCCCCTCTAGGTAGTGGAAACCCTATTATCTGTTTATTCTCTGTTCTAAGTTTTCAGACATCTGTTTAAACTGTTCAAAGAATGGGCTACTGATTTGAAACAGACATTACTAGGCTGCTTCTTGGTTTCTCCCTGATAATATGATGTAGAATTCTGTCTAGCGATTTTTTCACTTATTTTTCCTTGTACTGAATTGAGCTTATTTGTCTGCAGACCCCTGAAGCCAAGTAATTTTTTCAGTGAGGAAAAAATGTGTGTTATGAGGACCAGAACTCAAATAATGGTCATCTGCTTGTGAAATTGTCTCTCTTCTTAGTTTGACTTCCACTGGGCAATCCTCTGTAGTTGGAAAAATAACTCTTGAAAAAAGTTTAGCTTGATGTAGGTACCTGAAGTTGCGCAGCTCAACTTTGTAACTCTTAATCTACGTGCCTGGATGCCTGTTGAAATCCTCCTTCTCAAGACATGGCCACAAGCTGGCCATACATTATTTGAAGAAGCATAGCAGTAAGGAAGGGGGTGCTTAGGAATTGAACTGAAGTTCTAGGACACTAAGTGCACGTTGAGGTTTTACTCTTTAAGCAGGTTGGCCAAAGGTAGGCAGCTTGCTCTAGGCAACCAGCAAAGCAGACTCTCCCATGCTTCAGAGCCTTCCCAGTGAAATGTATTTAAACCACTCCTACTTTAGGGAGTTTCTTGCATCACAGCAGGGAATCATAGAGTTTTAAAGGCTTAGACAACTAGATAACAATAGTTTTGTGAATTTCAGTGGCATTTAGTACATTTATGCACATGCAGAGGAGGTTGCTTAACAGGCTATGAACACCAAGTCAAAGGATTTATTGAAAATGACACTTTCAAACTGAACAAGGCAGATCTGAAGTGATCACCATGCTAAAGAAAATTATATATTCATAAATTGTGGTACAGTATCATACGTGCATTTTGGATTACCAAACCATTAGCTTGGTTGTGTGTCCAGGCTAACTAGTGTCTTTTCCTAAAAAGTTCCTTGTCCGGTTCCAGAACTAGCTTATTTGGAGCTAGCTTGCGAACCCTTGTGCCATTGTTTTGTACTTACATGTCTTTTGGTGGTTTTAACCTCAGAATTGAGGGTCTTGTCTCCCATTTCATACCTCTGTGGAATTCTTGTTGATTTGTGCCTTGGGACTTGCTTTAGAATTCTCCAGATTCCCTTTCCACTTCTCCTAGGACTGGATTAAGGTTGACTTTCAGTGTCCAAAAGGGTAATATCAGTGTTAAAAGGGCTTAAGCCAAAAGCCTATTTAATGTCCTATTTTTTTTTTTTTGTTGTTGATATATCTGGGTTTTATACAAACATAAAACTTCTATACGGCATAAAAATACAGCACATAATGGATCGGTAAGAATAGACATTTATCATATAGGACATTATATAATGAAACATAATGTCTGTCACTGGTAGTTTGCCAGTAGTAAAAATCTCTTCTTTCTAGTATCTATAAAACATAACTGCATTATAAATATTTTGCCCTAATTCCTTTTTTTGTTGTTGTTGTCAAAACTCAATACTTCACGTGTGCTTTTTATGGATTTGCACCTGTGAGATATGAACGTTGCTGTGAATTTGGAGAGTAGGTTTTTTTAAGTGTGGTATTTCATTCTGTATCTGTCCCAAAGGAGTATCTTCGTTTGCAGAGAAGTCGTTTTAAAATACATTTGTGGATTTTTATAAAGCCAGAAGATGGCAGCAAGTGTTGACTGAATTTTTGTACCACTAAACCACTTCACACCTTCAGAGCAAATCGACATCCTTTGTAATGCAAGCATTTGCTTTGAATGTAATGTGTAACAGAAAAGAGCTGATTTACATTTGCATTAGTACCATTATTCTTGCACAGGGAAGTAAGAGGGCTAATCCATTTCAAACAGATTTATCCATTTGAAAAGACTGATGCTGTGAGGGGCTGTCAGTGTGTTTATGCCAAACAAATAATGCAATGATTTGTCTAATACATTCGCTGATAATACAAACCCACCTGTATAATGATGTATTTTCTGCATACTGCCATCTCTGAAGCTTTCTGCAACACGTGTTTGGAAGATAGATGCTGTTTCTGAATAAGCATATCAACTGTTGAAAGTATTAATGGTGATGGAACATACATCATATGTTGACTACAGAGTGGCTCAGAATGAGGGTAGTGCTTCCATGGAGGTTGGTGGGAACACTTAAAACTGAGGTCTGATTCTCCCCAGTGTATCAGCCTGTTTCTAGTTCTGCAGGGCAGATGGGAACCTAGCTTGGGACTTGAGCAATGAAGCAGCAAGTAGAGGTGCAGGAGGTTTAACGCCGGATTCCTAGATTTTATATTGGGTGTTGTAGATAATGTCAATTTGTAGAAAGGCAGGAGTAAATGCAAACTATACTCTCTGCACATTTTTATTTAGAATAGCACACTTGTGTACAGCAGCTCATTGGAATAATTTAAAATCCTTTCTGGAAATCACATACTGGGCCACACACTAAAGCTAGCTTTGAGTAGATAGCTCAACAGATCTTGCTGAACTTAATGAGAGAAAAAGTGCTTTCTACTTAATATAAATTATAGTGGAGCAGAGAGGAGCTGGGAGAAATATAATGAACCTCACACATCATTAAATAATATTTTTGTGATATCAGTGTACTTCAAAGAGTTTAAATTTAAAGAATTGTAGTGTAGCTATTTTGATGTAAGGTTTAGGTATCATCAGAAGACACCTGGAAGCCACTCATTATTTTAGAAGTCTTGCATGTTTTGCCTCATCTGGGCTTTTATAAGCCTGAAAGATATTAATTTGTTTAGTTTCTCCTCAAGACAAGCCATTCCATAACGTTAATTATCCTCATTGTCTTTATTTTGTTTTTCCAGTTTATCTGTTCAAGATTGTCCTGGTTGGGGCTGGCATAGAGTTCATTTTGTTCATAGTGGCTAGTATGAGGCTGTGTTTTGGATTTGTGCTGAAAACACTGTTGATAAAAAACTGCTGTTGATAATATAGGGAAGTTTTAGTTATCGCTGAGCAGTGCTTACACAGTCAAGGCCTTTTCTGCTCCTCACACCGCCCCACCACCCAACAAAAAGTTGGGAGGAGACACAGCCAGGACAGGTGACCCCAACTGACCAAAGGGATATTCAGACCATGTGACATCATGCTCGGCATATAAAGATAGGGGAAGAAGAACAAAGAGGGAGACATTTGGAATTACAGCGTTTTATCTTCCCAAGTAACCGTTACGTGTGATGGAACCCTGCTTTCTTGAAGATGGCTGAACACCTACCTGCCCATGGGAAGCAGGGAATAAATTCCTCGTTTTGCTTTGCTTGTGCTTTTGTGCGTGGGTTTTGCTTTACCTATCAAACTGTCTTTATCTCAACCCTCAAGTTTTCTCACTTTTACTCTTCAGATTCCATCTTCAGTCTTCCATACCACCGAGGGGAGTGAGCAAGCAGCTGTTTGGTGCTTAGTTGCTGGACAGGGTTAAACCATGACAAAGATGCAGGTGAGCCATAGGTTTTATGCAGTGGTATACTGATGCTTATTCAGTGACATAATGATGTTGTCTGATGTTCTTTTCCTGTTAAATCATAACGTTTGATTTGCTTATCTGTAGCTGCTGATAGTCAAAGAGTCATACAGTGAGGGAGGGAAATGAAAGAAAAATACAATTGAACTGATAACGATTTTTTGTGTGTGTTGAAACAGCATGTTAAGGAACCCGCTTCACTACCTTCTAAATATAACAGCTGTGAAGCTTTTTTTTTTTTTTCTGCTGTCCAACAGGAAGAGTAGTGAAAAAAAAAGGACAAAAATTGTGAACTCCAAGGTGAACTAAGTGGCTGCAATAAATTTACAGGAATCAAAAGAAAAAAGACCAGATTTGTTCGATATTTTCTGTAAGAAAGATTCTGTGTTGTACCGATCGGGGAATGTTGGTGAGAATGTTGGTCAGGGGTCTGAATGCCATCCGACTAGTAGAAGAACAGAACACAAAATTAGTGCTTTGAAAAATGCAAATATCCAAGTGTCTTCAGTGGAAGTATCACCCATCAATACTATAAGATTGAACAGCAAAGAAAATGAATTGTTATACCTAGCTGTCTACTGGTCATTGGATACTACTGAAAACGGTACGATTTATTTCCAAAATTAAATTCAGTTCAGGAAGTCCCACAGCCTTTTTAACTGATCCTGCAAGATTCTAATCACCTTTCTGGTTTAGAGAAAAGTTAGATAGAAATCGGAATTTAGACAGGAAGTAATTCTATAATTTTTTTCTGCTAGATCAGTTGATCGGTTTGATCAACTGATTCTCTGAGTCATGAAGTGACTGGTGAATTCCACAAGAAACATCACTAGTTTCCTAATATAAATAAGCTATAACAATGAATCTAAAATAAACCCTTTACCCCAAATCAATATGCAGGCCTAAGAATACTTTGTTCTTCCAGAACATTTTATACACAGTGTAACTTATCCTCCAAACAAGTCTACCTGGAATCATAACAAGAAGAAATGTGAAGAGGACAATTACCACTTTTAGTCATCTGCTACTGCAGATAGCCATAAGTTAAAAGTTCTTTTTTCCAAACTAATTACAATATTCTGCATTATTGCAACAAAACAGTGAGTGCTTTCTTCAAAACTAAATATCTGAAAGAGTGGAAAGGTGCATTTTCAAAAGTCTGTGGCTACTGTCAAATATAAATTAGCATTTAGTGCTTTGCTGGCTAACTCAACTTCATTGAAGAACGAAGCACGCTGCTTACACTGTGATGGGTTCACAAAATCCACTCATTTAGTTGAGATATTTTGTAGTGCTGTTCAATCAACAGGAGAAACCAGAGATTGGTAATTGAGAATGAATGTCAAGTAGTGTCAAGACTCCTCAGTTCATAAAGCTGATAACTCTTTGTGTGATTGCATTTATCTCTTAACAGCTGATATGTTCTCCCTCTTTACCAACCTTTGAGAGAACATGTATTATTCAACTGCTGGCACAGCTACTCTAGTGCTGTGGTATTTGTTTCTGAGGCTGAGCAACTCTGTAAAATGATATAAATGAAAAAATTAAAATTAGACTTCGATTTTGAAGGCATTTTGCATCTAACAAAAAAAACCTGTCACATAATAAATGCAAATCGTGAAGCATGAGAACATCTGATTGGTTTGTTGACTATATGAGTGATGAATTCTCATGTCTAGTAATGTTTCATAGTTTTTATCTCTTGCTTTTATTTTTGGTTTACCTTATCTATCATTACCATTAGTGCTCTCTTACATAGTCTTCCCTAATCCCATTCAAATTAATTTCTTAGTACACAGTGGAAAGTAAAGCCTCCTGAGAGTGATTCACTGTTGTAATATCACAATTTCTTGCTGGATTGCTTAATCAGTAGGGGGATAATCATGTAAACCAATGCACCACAGCTCTGACTTATTCTGTTATTCAAAGACATCTACACAGTAAACTGGTTTTACCACAGCCTGAGAAAACTATACTTTTGAAAATAATTTTTAAAAATGTTTTAAGATGTTGATGTTCTATTAAATGTATGGTAGTCACATTGAAATAAATTAATCATCTGTATTAGAAAAGGCTATAAGAGGTTTGCATCTTCATATAGCCTGAAGAAGTACCAAAAACTGCAAGAGCCCCTTTGGTCAATATTAAAACTCTTCTGTATTTTCTTGATACGAAATTTATCTCAGTGAGAAGGGACACTTTAAGAAACACTACTATTATATATGCATTCATATTTTTTAGCTTCTGCTTTTTTTCTTAGCATGCCAGGTACAAGAGGAAATCTCAGGTTTGCAGCTCAAGTGTGTTTTAAAGCCTGGCCTTATTTTTGTCAGCTCTTTAATAACATACATTTTTCATTTTAAATGCATTTCCATTGCCCACATCTCAAAAAATCTCTGTTATCAGTCAGCAGAAAATTACACTTACTGTACCAAAATTCATGTCCTCACACAGGGACTTCCTTCCTCAGCTCCAGGCGGTACAAGATCTGCAGTATTTCTGCTTTTTCCCTCTGCTCTCTTTGTCTCTTCTTCAAGTACTTTTCTTCACTTATCGTGTGGGGCCTCTTTCCTCTTTGTATGCTGTTAAATGTTCAAGGGTTCAAAAGCATGAGTGGAGTTGTCCTCTGTAAGTCTATTCATTTATCTGCAGCTTTACTGTGGATGTCTCCTTCCAGGGAGGTGGATACAATACCAGCGCACAGCTTACAAATTGCAGTTACTGATCTTCAGATAGATGTGAAACAGAGTTAAAAATAGTTTTATGACTCTTTTTGCTTTCCAGAGCAAAATTCTTTTGACTATTTTTTTTTCCATTTTCATGTGTTTTTAGAAAGGAAACAGAAACGAAAAGTTCAACTCTTAATTCTGTAGGAGGATCAGGTCAAACTACTGAATGACACCATGAAAGAAGTTGTGCTAATGGAAAATTCTTAATGAAAAAGGGTGAGGGCCTGATTCTTTGCAAATTCCTTCTAATTCACAACACTTTTATTTTTCAGAGTTGACAGTGCTGTTATCCCAGCACTTGTTATTAGGAGTTTGGTGGTTGTTTAATTGTAAAAAATTGATAGGATTAAATGATTGGCATTTGCTACGTCCCTCAACTACCTTTATTAGCTCTTCTGTGTACTTGTTTTTTACCCTCATTCTGTGTTTGCATGCATTCTTGGTAGTTCCTGCAATCACTTTGCTTACAAAAGGACTTTGTACCAGCTTGCCAACTTTGCGCCAATTGGTGCTGAAATACATTCTCTGGCATGACCCTTAGACTGTAGAATACATTCTTCCCCAGCAGTGAAACCTTAAAATTAGTCTGCATTGATAAGCATGTAATAAATTTGACATGGATATATAAGGATATTTATTACCACTTCAGTTTTCCAAAGTTTCAGCTTTTGTGTTACTGTGTAATCTAATCCGAGAGAGGAGAAAAAGTATATTGATTTTACATTCGTATATGGTCTTCCATTTGACATACATTTAAATACAGCTTTTGGACTGATGGAGTTTATGTAGTCTCTACTGCTTTTAGGTACCTGTTGAATCATATCACCAATAGTCAAATTACGGCTTGCTCTGGCAATAGATAGAACAGTCAGACATGACAGCATGGAGAAATATTGTCATCTGACACAAATCTTGCCTGTCTTAAGATCTGTGACAAATACAGATTAAAATGAAACTTGAATTTGTACTTTTCTTTTTTTTTTTTTTTTCCTGACATAACTTTACACTGCTAAACGGAATTCTTCATGTTTACTTTGGAAGTATTTAAGTATGAGCTTCCTCTGGCTGTATTCTAACTGTTGCAAATGCAAGAATGTATTTTGTTGCATCTCCCATAAAAAAACCTCTGGAATTCCTGGAATCTCATGTTGAGAAATGCCTCGCAAATTAATTTATTTGGATTTCAGATTTACTGAAATCGGTTTTCCTTAGGACAAAAAGAAGTATTTTTTTCATAACTTCAAAATGTGTACCTGTATCTTCTAACCTGAAAACAATGATAATCCCCTACCTTCCTTCCCATAGCAAGGATTCATTTAGCGGACATAACCATTAAGTATATTAACGCTGAAAATGACAATATGAGCCCACAATTGTTGAGAAGCTTTTTTAGAACTTCAGGAATTAGAAAACCACTATATGGTAGGTTGACCTTGGCTGGACACGAGGTGCCTGCCAAAGCCACTCTCTCACTCGCCTCCTCAACTGGACAGGTAGAGAAAATATGACTAAAGGCTCTTGGGTTGAGATAAGGACAGTCAGAGATCACTCACCAATTACCACCATGGGCAAAACAGACTCAACTCAGGGAAATTAATTTATTGCCAACCAAAAGTAAGAGTAGGGTAATGAGAAATTGAACCAATCTTAAAACACTTCCCCATCCCTCCCTTCTTCCCAGGCTCAACTTCACCCCTGATTTCTCTACCTCTTCTCCCCGAGCAGCGCAGGGGGATGGGGAATGGGGTTTGTGGTCAGTTCATCTCACATTGTCTCTGCTGCTCCTTCTTCCTCACACTCTTCCCCTCCTCCAGTGTAGGTGCCCACCCACGGGAGACTGTCCTCCACAAACTTCTCCAACGTGGGTGTGCTGGGTTAAGCTTGGCTGGATGCTAGGTGCCCACCAAGCCGCTCTATCACTCCCCTCCTCAGCAGGACAGGGGAATGCGAAAATGAGATAGAAGAAACTGGTGGGTCAAGATAAAGGCAGTTCAATCAAGTAAGAGCAAAGGCCGCATGTGGAAACAGAGGAAAACAAAAGATTTATTCTCTGCAGGTGATGTCCAGCCACTTCTCAGGAAGTGGGTCCTCAGTACGTGTAGTGGTTGCTCCGGAAGACAAATGTAATGAGTGCCCCACCCCCCTCCTCCTTTCTCTTAGCTTTTATTGCTGAGCAGATGTCATATGGTATGGGATATCCATTTCATCAGTTTGGGTCAGCTGTCCTGACTGTGTCCCCTCCTAAGATCTGCCCAGCCCCAGCCTGCTGGATGAGGGGAAGGAATGTTGATGCTGTGTGAGTGCTGCTCATCAGTAGCCAAAACACTGATGTGTTATCAACACCTTTCTAGCTACCAATGCAAAGCACAGTGCTGTGAGGGCTGCTGTGGGGAAAGTTAACTCCATCTCAGCCAGATCAGTGGGTCCTTCACACAGGCTGCAGTTCTTCATGAACTGCTCCAGCGTGGGTTCCTTCCACGGGGTGCAGTCTTTCAGCAATAGACTGCTCCAGTGAAGGTCCCTGACAGGATCACAAGTTCTGCCAGCAAACCTGCTCTGGTGTGATCTCCTCTCTCCGTGAGACCACAGGTCCTGCCAGGAGCCTGCTCCACTGTGGGCACTCCACAGGGTCAGAGCCTCCTGCTCTGTTGCGGGGTCCTCCACAGGCTGCAAGTGAATATCTGCTCCACTGTGGACCTCCATGGGCTGCAGGGGGACAGCCTGTCTCAACATAGCCTTCACCATGGGCTGCAGGGGAATCTCTGCTCTGGTGCCTGGAGCATCTCTTCCCCTCCTTCTTCACTGACCTTGGTGTCTGCAGAGTTGTTTCTCTCACATATTCTCACTCCTCCCTTTAGCTGCTGTCATGCAGCATTTTTTCCCCTTCTTAAATATGTTATCACAGAGGTGCTACCACCATTGCAGATGGGCTCACGTTTGGCCAGAGGCTGGTCTGTCTTGGAGCTGGCTGGAACTGGCTCTACTGGACATGGGGGAAGCTTCTGGCATCATCCCACAGAAGCCACCTTGTTACCCGCCCCTGCTACAAAGATACCTTTGTCACACTTAGATTGAAATGTGTCCTGGTCAAGTTTCAGCAATACGTGATCTGATACGTACTTATGTGTATTTTTAAGTAGTCTTACATACCAAGAAAATATAAGTATATGCAAATAAAAATACTTGTTCAGAGTTTTATTTCAACATGTTGATATTTTGGTCATCTTTGTAGATAAAATACATCTTTGTAAAATAAAATATATATTTTAAAGACAATAATAATTTCACAAGCGTGTGAGTGTGTGTATATATATACTTCAAGGGTGCATCGCATGCCTTTTGAATAAACAACTGTTATTCATATGTGAAAGTGAATGTAATGATGCTTAAATGGAAACTTGACATGTATAGTTGCTAATTCCAAGCTGAACATTCGCAGTACCATATAAGTAAAGAACATTGAACTATAGCATTAATGACATTAATTCACCATAGCAATTTGAGCAACTTTCAGCTTTTTATTACAAAGTGAGAGAGTAAGTCAAAACTGAGGAAGACTTCAGCCGTTAAAAGTTGCTGGAAGCCCATTGAGCATGAACCAGGCTTCTGAATAATGCAGACAAGATAATGAACTGGAGATAAATGATCCCAAGCGGGCCCCTGCTGAGTGCCAGGAGAATATGTTTATTTGGTAGATTTATTATCTTAACATCTTTTTGCAGTGACCTCCAATTTAGAGAAAATACCTGAAACATTTATAATGTGTGTGGGTTTATTTGTAATTGCAGGACAATGTTCTTATTTATCTGGAGCAGCCGTGAGTAGCTGTCTGTTGAACATGTAGAATCAGTTTGCTAAACTCTTCTTTCCAATACGTAAAAGTAATTAAAACAGATTTTGAGTAGGAATCTCAGTCAAATCTGTTCTTGGACAAGCAGTTAGGACCGGCCATTTATCTTCAAGGCAACAAACAGGCAACTTCTGCTAAGCTTGTTTTTTGAGGCTTGATCCTCTTTTTGTAGAAAAACCTTACTTTATAAACATTTTTACTGTTCCTTGTTTCATGTCTACACCTACAACTCTGATAAAGAAATACAGGAAATTGTAAAGAGTCACTTAATACAGATCATAAGAATTAACAGCTGTTGCTATGCTTGAACATTGTGAAGTATAAGTGTCACCGGCTGCATCAAGGTCACAGAATCATAGAATGGTTTAGTTTGGAAAGGACCTTGAAGATCATTGAATTCCAACCCCCCTGCCATAGGCAGGGACACCTCCCACTAGACCAGGTTGCCCAAGGCCATGTCCAGCCTGGCCTTGAACACCTCCAGGGAGCTCCATTCATCAGAGGCTGTGCTGGAGCAGAAGCTCCTTTACTTCACTCTTCCCAGGTACATTGTAAATAATACTGAGAAAGTAATTTCAGATTTGAATGTCAATTGCTTTCATGTTTCTTTTAACTCCATAAACTACTTGATGTCCACTGCTTTATAGCATTTTCCACTCTCAGACATCTCCTAGGTGTACGCCACCTTCCTCTTCAGTTCCCAGAAAAGCTTTCATCCCAGCAGTGGGACTCTTGGCAAGGGAAAAAAAAAAAAAAAAAATTGCATTTAGGCCTTTTACCAGTTAATGGTTCATCAGCTAGAGAGCTGGTCTTGAAGGTCTTCAGTGGGTCCAGGAGATAAATTTTCTTCAAGTTCTGCTGTACACTACAATCACATTTCCATGAACATATGGGATTAGCTCTAGGATTTTAGATTTTCAGAGAAAAATTGTTGCAGGACATCTTATCTTTTAACAGCACCATTTAAATCACAGTTTTAAAATTTAATCTTCGATTCTTCTTCCCTAGGCTCAGACGCAGGAACTGTAAACAAAGAACACATGCAAGGATCACAATACCATTGGGTTTTTTGCTATTGGGTGTTTTTCTGCTGCTAGTGCAAAAAGCAGCAGAGGGTTACCAACTTTTCTTCTATACTCTTTCAACCAGTAAAACCTGAGAGCCTTCTACAATGAGGTGACTACCTTGGTGGACAAGGGGAGGATAGTGACTGTTGTTTACCTCAACTTTAGTAAAGCATTTGACGCTGTCTCCTGTAGCACCCTCATAAACAAGCTGACAAAGTACAGGTTAGTCAAGTGGACAGTGAGATGGATTGAAAACTGGGTGAACAGCCATGCCCAGAGGGTTGTGATCACTAGTGGTTTACCTCAGTGGACAATAATGGGGCCAGTACAGTTTAACATGTCATCAATGACCTGGACACTGAGACAGAGTGCACCCTCAGCAGGTTTGCAGATGACACAAAACTGGAAGGAACAGCAGATACACCAGAGAGAGAAACAGGCTGGGAAGAATCTCATGAAGTTCAAAAAGGGGTAATGCAAAGATTTGCCCTTTGGGAGGAACAACTTCATGCACCAGTACACGCTGGGGGCTGCTCAGCTGGAAAGCATCTTTGCAGAAAAGGACTTGAGGGTGCTGATGGACACCAAGTTGAACATAAGCCAACAGCCTCCAGAGCTGCAATAGGCAGAGTGCTGCCAGCAGACTGAGTGAGGTGATCCTTCCTCTCTACTCAGCACTGGTGAGGTACACCTGAAGTGCTGGGTGCACTGCTGGGCCGCCCAGTAAAGGAAAGATACGGACATACTGGAGTAAGTCCAGTGCAGGGCCGCACAGCTGATAAAGTAACAGGACCACCTTTCATATGAGGAGACTCTGAGAGAGCTGGGACTGTCCAACCTGGAGAGAAGGCTCAGGGAGATCTTATCCATGCGTGTAAACACCTGATGGGAAGGAATGAAGAAGAGGGAGCTAGACTCCTCTTACTGGTACCGCTGACAGGACACAGGGCAATTGGCACAAATTAAAAAACATGGCAACTCATCTGAACACAAGAAAGGATTTTTAGACTGTGGGGGTGGTCAAACACTGGCAGAGGTTGCCCTGAGAGGTTCGGAAGTTTTCTTCTCAGGAGATACTCAAAACCCAACTGGACACAGTCCTGGGCAACCTGCTCTAGGTCACCCTTCTTCAGCAGAGGTGTGCACAAGATGACCTTAGTAAGGCCTTTCCTGCCTCAATGACTCTCTGATTCTCAGTAGTTTCTGGGAAAGGCAGGAACAGTATACATTTTTCCTTGGTTATATGCAGTGTGTGTATGTGCTGCTATTGTTTTGGAAAACAGAAGCTTAGCTACTAACTTCTCTGGGTAGTAGTGATATAGATACTTATGAGGGTCTGGTTTGGTGGTGAGAAGGAGGGAAGAGGAGAAGAACAATGAAAAGGAAGATGTATTTGTTAGTTCATATTTTGTTTATTCTACACAAGGCCATCACCAGTTTTTATCAATAAGACACACATTTCAGTAAATTAATGGTACGAACTTGTTCATATGAACCTGTACATACTGAACAATTAATAAGTTTTAATATTGAAATGAAAAAGTGTTATATTATGCGGCACTTAACATGTATTCATAAATAATCATGCATACAAACATATTAAGTCACTTAGAACAGTAATTAGTAATTTTCAAGTCCTGACAACCAGCAGGATTCAATTGGAATATACTGTTTGGCCTACTTGGCCTTAATAACACTTTCAAAGAAGGGGCAGCATGTCTTTTTTAATCTGCTTCTCAATGGCTAGTAGTAAATAAATGAACATGAGATTGTGGGTATGACAAATTAATATGCACACTGGCAACTTATAAACACAGAATCGCTTAGGGAATTACTATATGAATATATACAAGCAATTATATGTTTTAAATTATTTATTTCGTTTTCCAAATAATATACCACTGAAGTGGAAATTGATAAAAAAGAGAATACAAATACAATATTATATCAACTTTTTACTGAACTTATTAAGTGGAGGGCCTCTTAATGAGGAAATTAATGAATGAAGCAGTTCATTATGGCTAAGCATTCTTTGTGGTCGTTAAGAATTTGTCAGCATAGACCTGTCATAGTCAGTTTAATTATGATTAATAACTTATCTTGAATTCCATCTCCATTCATATCTGAGAAACAAATGCAAACGTTATTACATGATCAAAGTTCATCAAATAGGGTGAGTTGCTGATGACCTGATATTTTATTCATCTTCACATTCATATTTATCAGTTTTTATGAGAACTAAAGTCAATCTTGCAATATTTTTTTTAAATAAATAAATAAATTTATTCATGGTGTGTTGTAAAACCTCTTGTTCTTCTTAGAAACAGGACCTAATGTTCAAGATGAAACATCTCAACAGCTTTATTACCCTTTTTCAAAGGCAGTTACCACTATTTTATGGCAATTTGAATAAGGAGAATGACTGTCTTAGTCTCTAAGATTTACTGTAAGTAAGACCCACTAGACTGTGTAATTTAAACTGATTTTATTTAGCCAAAGCTCTCATAAAAATCAGTGCAAATTGTGCTTCAGCTGTAATCAAGGTTTAGTCTGTTAGTTGTGTGGTTTTATTTCTGTGTGTATGTCCATGAATTGATGTATGGGGACTATGGTTTAATTAGTTTGTGTTTCTAAGGGTCTGTCAGTCATCAATGGCCCATAATTCCCAGTATTTGACCCTATATTAAATCAGTTAAGTCTTGTACACACTAATAGTTCAGTCTGAAATAGTTGATGCACTGTCTTTGGCTGTGTTTTACTAGTTATATCAATGTTATGACTTTATTCTCTTTTTTCCTTAACAAAATAACTAAAAAATTTATGTGGTCGGACTCGTCATCTGTAATTCCTCTTCCCTTTTTTTAGTACCTTGGCTAATTTCAGCCAAGCCTCCACCTTTCCAGAGAATTATGGGTCTCAAAAGTATGAAATTTCTTCAACATTCATGAAGACTGGCGGCTGAGTGGAAAAATGAGTGAAGATATGGGAGTGACAGGCTTTAGTGAATATAGGATACAAATCTGTAGTGCCTCAGCTTTAGTGTTTCTAATGCTCACACAAAACTTTGTTTTGTCTTACAGAGTTTCAAAATAAATTATTTTGCCATTTCTAAGGAAGGGACCAGGACAAAATATGCTGGTTTATCTCTGTTAAGGAATTTAATGCAAAGTTTGTTGGAGTAGAGGTGATTTTTGACTAAACTTTCTGAAAATGCCCATGTTGTCACATGATAGCATACCTTTTAAAGTGTATTTATTTTCATCCACTGCATTAGTAGCATGTTCCATAATTGAATCGAGGTTATATGGTAACAGATTGGGCTTGCTAAACCTCATCCTCATTAGCTGCAGAAGTTAGGCATGAGTTAGGCAGATCTTCAGGACCAGAAGAGGTCGTTGCTAAGTGAGGAAAAGAGATTTCCAGGTCAGAGGGCTAAATTCCATCCTGTTCTTTTTTCTGGAGCCTGTGAGATGACGCTGAACAAAACCACTAAGCCAGCATCTTCACTGATGGCCGTTCACTAAGGGTTCCTCACATTTGAGATACTTAGGAAAAATTTTGTTGAAATTTGAGTCTGCTGAGAAGATGTAGGATGATTTGGAAACACTAAAATAAAAAATTTTTATCTAATTCTCATACGTGTTAGCATAAGCCAACAGTAATATGAATATAAAAATACAGTCTCCTAGACCCCTTGAAAGAGCCACACTCTAACTGTAAGGGGAAGTGGGATCTGCAACTTCATTTTCCTGTAACTTCTAATCACTTTTAAATTGTTACCAAAATGAAAATAGTGAATGGATACTATCCCATCATTGTCTTTAACCAGATTGACCCTTTGGTATCAGTATTTAAGAAAAGGATCTTATCTAACTGAAAACTACTTTACCTAAATTTACTTACATAAGGACAATCTTTTTCCATCACAAGCATCTACACTGTTCTTCGTGGTTTTTATGATGTGTTCTTCAGCACCAAAATATTGTGAGTTCAGTTTAACTTGAACCAACTGTGTGAGTCGGGGGAAGGGGGGGGACGGGGGGGACACGGGACCGCGTGCTCCCCGCCTCTCCAGGCGCCAGCGTGATCTTTATCTCCTGTGACCCTGCCCAAGTGATAACTACCCATGGTGGTCATAATGGGTACATCTAGTCATGATGGCATCATCTGGGGCTCAAAGGTGGTCTCAGGGAGACAGATAACAACACAACAGCCAGACTTGAGCATTGTGCCCACCTCACCACAATACTGGTACTACTATGATCAATATGCAAATGTGACTATAAGTCAATCATCTTATGCCCATAAATAGTAAACAGCCCGAGAGCCTTTGGAGCTCTCCTGCACAGCAGTGAGCTGCACGCCAGGATCTCCCCTTGAGTAGGGATGCAGCTCAAGATTCCTCCTCAAGGTTTGGAGATTCCTTGCCACAACAGATCCTCAGTAAGTGGTTTATAGCACGCTAAACTTTGAAATCTTAGCTAAGTGATATAAAAGATTGATTGTGCACATATAATACTTTAGATGTAAACCGTTGACCAAGTCTGGAACTAGGATTGGATCCACCTGCACCCAGACTCCTCTCTGTGAAGGAGTTTAGAAAGCAAGGGGGTCCTTTCTGCAACCTTGACTCAACGGGAGGGTCTTCCTGGCAGTTCTGTCTGACCCTGTCCTCTATGCAGTAAATAACCACATGTGCCTTGCCATCAAATCTTGTTAAACTGTCAGATCTACTATCAACTTTGTTAAATCGTTGTTTCATATCTATAAATATATTGCTGTTTCTCTCTTACGAGTGAAGTGCGTCATTCTATCCACAACAGGGCAGGGGCAAAATCTTGTGAAACCCAGAAAATCATTCTTTCTTGTGCATTTTTTCCATAGAAGTGAAGAATTTTAATTTTTCTGACTATTTGAAGACCATCTCGTTTCACTTCAAATCCCTAGTATAACCAGAGACAAGAGTGCCTCATCAATGTATGTCTGTGAAATCAAAATAAATAGTCTGTGTGAGTGAACGATTTGAAAGACCACATTTTAATTATGATTTCCCATAGGTATTTGGGGTCATATGTTTAAGAGCATGTGATGTACTTAAAAGTTATGTCTTTCAGCAGTCTCCACTACTGACTTCATGAGTCTGCCCTTTTGAAAAGCACCCTCTATCATATTTATGATGTTGTCTTACTTAAACTGGGTACTAATCTAAGTCTGCTGAAGGCTTGATGATACTCCTGTGACTGTTACAGCAGTGAATCCCATGGGACAGCATGGGTTTGAGCAACAGTTTCTATGCCGTTTTGGTGACTTTGTAACTCCCTTCCAGGTCATATCTTAGTCACTCTCCCTCCGTTGGTATTTCCAAGGTACTCTCTTTCTACAGCTGTGTCTCTTTCTTTCTTCTCATTCATATTGATTATCACAAGACCATCTTCCTACTTTACTTTTCTTTAGTTTCTGCGCAACATTGATGCTAACCTCTGCTTAAAAAAGTTTAAAATCTCATCTTAAATTCTCTGTGCTTTTTTTCCACTCGCTATAGCAAATCTCAAACCTCTATTTGCTTACTCTTTTCCTGTATTAATCCTATTTGCTTCCACTCTGCCAGTGCTCACAAGCATTTATATTCATCAGATTTTGATATAATAATTCTTTCTAGTCACAAATGTATCTCCCTGTATGCATGATTCAAGCAACATGTTACAACCCATGAGAATCCTACCTTATCCACGTTCAGGTTACCTCTAAAACTTACTCTGGCTATTTGGTTTACAGCTATTTTTAATACATTTCAATTTTATATATTTTATAATTATATAGGTATTATTTTATTTGTGTAAATGGTATGCAATTTTTATATTATTATTCCCCTTCTGATCTCTGTCTGTAGGTAACAGGCTCTTCAGATCAAGGCTGTCTCAGGTACCCAGTTGGCATTATTCATCCTATTGCGGGAATC
Organism: Charadrius vociferus; assembly: GCF_000708025.1. Lineage (NCBI taxonomy): Eukaryota > Metazoa > Chordata > Aves > Charadriiformes > Charadriidae > Charadrius > Charadrius vociferus. Next base: position 908,027 of record NW_009646459.1, read on the forward strand.
ATTTTAATGTCAAAGTAACTTAACTATCTAATCACACCATCACCACTCTATTTTTATGGAAATATGAAAAATATTATGCTAAGAAGCATTTTCAAAAGATAAACAAAATACTTAGAGCATGCACCCTTTTTCTGTTTGTTTATTCATGCAAGATCTCTAGTTTATAATAGCTTGTATAAAAAAAAGAAGTCCATCTGTAATGTTAGTCACAGACCATTGAAAAAATGTACAGGCCTAAAGGTGATTGCAAGTTAGAAGGAAATAATTTCCTGGGATCAGATTCTCCCTTCCTAACAGTTACTGTAGTCACTTACATTTGTGCAAGATAAGCATGAGCAGGCACCTAAGTAAAGCTCTGCATTCACTTTCATTGATGACCGCTTGTACCGTATTTTGTCCTGGAATAAATAGCTTTAAAATGTCATGAATCAACACCCTGAAAAATCTAGATTATCCTCGGTGATCTAGTACTGACCTGCTTATGTTGACAGTGTTTTCATTCTGAAGTCCCTTTCTGTGTAACTGAGACAAGAACAGAGATAACCGAGTCTAAAGGGAAGCTCCATGTCTACAGCTGCAGAGGCAAGATTTATTGTATTGGCAGAACTATTGGAAGTGAAAATTCCTGTATGCTTCACTCGTATACTGATACTTGGATGTAGGTGATTTTTCACCTCATAAATAAATATTACAAAGTGAGAATGATAAATATGGCTGGATAACTGCAGCCTAACTTTTCAGTCCTTGCTCAAATAGGACTCCTGTTTGCCTGCTCAGTATTTACTGGGATTGTGAATTATCTCTGCATTATTCTGGTTTTAGCATCTCTTTATTGATTTCTGTGTACACAGAAAGAAAAGGAGCAGGGAATTGAGTATAAGAAGGTATAAGTATTTCAGTATTATTTAAATACACATAGCTAGGAACAGTTTCATAGAAGAATGTGTGTGTTTGGGCCAGGTAGCAGAGTTCAGAGCCCTGTATTTAGGTGTCCAGCATCCCCACAAAATATATTTGCTTCAAAATGGGTTACACCAAAGTCTCTGTAACAAGATGCCTAACACAGCCAATGATGACTGAGTGGTAACCCCCATTCCTTTGTTCTGTGGCTGGAAGTGATGCATGCCCTGGTTTCCAGCGACTCTGTGATATAGCATCCACTCAGGCTGCATGAGGTCTGGTTCAATTCCCGTGTAAGGCGAGTGAAATCTCACATCTTCCTGGAGCATATTCTTAATTAGTTGTCCCATGCCACATAGAGCAGTGAAATGTTCTCTGAGTGGCTAAAACTTTTTTTAACTAGAAATTAGACCAGCCAGATGCAGGGACATGACAAAGTGCTCGGTCCAATCCCTTGCCATCTTTAAGGACCTTGCTTCTTTTTTATTATGTGCATAGAGACTGAAGCCCAAAACCCTTTCTCTACTAGGCAAAACATTCCCAGACTCAGTCATACTGTTAACAACATCTCCTAGCAGGCAGGGCTCGTGACAGAAACAGAAGACCTTATTGAGTCCAAGAAGAAAGTGACAGGTTCACCCATTAAGTGGAAAAGGAGGCAGTCCTGTGGAGGCAGTAGAGTTCCCAGTTATGCTGCTCTGCTCAAAGGAAAAATCAGCAGCTGCAGAGCTTGCTGCCATCCCCTCTCCCATTCCCTGGGCTGCCACCCCATGTGTGACAGAGACCAGCCTCTGGGACGCTCTGAAGAGGTCCCTAGCCACTAGCAGTGCAGCTGTTGTGGTGTGAGAGTACCTGCAGAATTTTTTGCTTTTGCTGTTTGATCAAATCTTCTCATGAAATCACATATACTATAAATTACAATGAAATAAACTGTATCTCTGTATACAATATCTATATTATTTTCATAACAGGATGTAGGATAGTGTAAGGAACTAGCATAATGCCAATGCTAATATTTTCCTGTACCTATTAAGAAGGGATAGCTCTATTCCTTATTCCGAGTGGCTGATCTACTTTCATGTTTGATCCCTAGGCAATTGTGACTGTGTGCCAGATACGCAGAAGGTACCAGCAATTCTGCATGTAGAACTGGCAGATCTACAGTTTTTCATCAGAACAGGACATTGATCCA
>NW_009646459.1:910150-924866 GCF_000708025.1 Charadrius vociferus
CAGCAGGAACAATAGCTATGACATTTCCTTGCCTGGAGCTTTTTTTATTCTGACTATTGTCAGAACTTCTGTTCCAAACAACATGGAATGACTGGTAAAGACTGGCACAGATGGGCCAGTGCTCCAATCTAAACTTTTTTACATCTTAAAGACATAGCGGTAAAAGACAGCACAGGATCTAGGTTGGACTTAGGCAGCCATTCCCCAATTTTAGACAGACCTTTTTTTTTTTAAGCTTCCTTCATTGTTCAATATTTGTTTTATGATCATCAGGAAGATAGTTGTGGAAGCCAGTAATGTTTCTCATGGGGATGCAGTCAGAACCATAACCCACTAATAAACATAAATTAGGGTATAACTCATGTTAACCTCACACCAGAAAGCAGAAAAAAAACCTAGAGAATGTGTCTCTTGAAATAAACTTTAATAGCCATAAAAAGGATTGTAAAAGGGGAAATAGTGTAACTGAAAGAGCCTATGTATAACTTTTATTTGTGCTGGTAATATGAAATAGATGTCAAGCACTAGAGAGAAAAAAATTATAGGAAAAAATGAGATTTTCTGCTTCAAACTCATTAACTGTCAGTGTGGTGCCTTAGCCTGCATAATATTTAAACGTGATAAAAACAGGGGTTTGGTAGTGGAATGGTAAGAAGTGGTAGTAGGAGCAAGTTTACAAAATTTCCAATAATGGGTACTTTTTGAAGTCTCTTTTGTCAAGTTAATGAGATTATAAATATGGCATTTATGAGATTGCATTTTAAAGATAAACAAGTTTCAGATTTGTGGTTATAAAGAAGGACTTTGAACTTTGGCAGTTCATATTTTCAGAAGGCAAAGAGCAAGTTTTGTGGGATGTGGGGAAGGCGGAGCTCAGGAGTTTTGAAGGGCTCCGGTTAGCAGTACTTTGCCTTGGACCAAGTATATTTTGTTCACTGGTAAGGCAATAGACAAAATGGAAGGTTTATCCTGTATATTGTGTTTGGATGAAAGTGGAAGAGCAAATTGCTCTGCTTTTGGTTCACGGCAATGATCACTAAGCATAAAGACTGCTGAATCAGTAAGGTATGTAAGTTTTGCTTTTGGATACTCTGGTTTTCTTTTGGTGAATCCATTCCATTACGAGACAAAAAGACCTGCCTATTTAACTTTCACCTTGACAGGCTGTTTTATGTCATGTTTCGTATTTCTGCAGCACACCTCTATTCTCCACGCACACACACACATGCACACACACACACAGACACACACAGAGAGTTTTAATTTGTTTATGAGGAGCACCAAAGCCTACTGTTTTAATAAACATTGGCACAAAATTCTTAACATTACAAAATTCACTAGAAAATAATATGTACAATTTGTTTGTAGACAATTTGAGGCTAGCTGTTTTGTGAAAGACTAAATTATTGACTTTGCAAGATAAACTATGCAGAAGTTATGTCTCACAATCCCTCAGTTAGGTGTTTCAACAACTTTTTTTTTTTTCATTGTTACATTATTTCTTTACAGACCTCTTGTTCCACCGCTAGCCCAGTGGAATTTTTCAGCAGAGGTGCTTGCACATAGGGTCAATCCCCATTTTTATAGCTGTCGCCTCGCTGCAGTTGCAAGAGGAAGATTTTGCAAATGTAGCATATCTATACCCATTTAATTCTCATCAGATAGTCTCCATGCTGCAAAACAATTCTTTCATACCACCTTATAAAGGTTTGTTATTTTAACTGCAAGACTACAGTTCTAGTTTGAAGACAAATGCAAAATATCATGTTCATGTTTGCTATTTGTCTCATGCGTCTTACCTGATTAGTTGCTGTTAAAGCCAGTGTATTACAAATACACATCCTCCAAGCCAAGTGAAAAGGGTAGCCTGTAATTTCAGTAGTGCCACTGGGAATATATTTGACCTCGCACCTCCAATCCTGACATTGTTTAACCATATCCCACAACTAGTGAATTTCAATTATTTGTTCAGAGGAGCCATTCATAATTGCCTGGTGTAAGCCTGCCTTTAGGATGCAAAGCAGAAAACAATGAAAATGCTACACTGGCGAATTAGAACAGCAGCACTTAAATGTATAAATTAAATGAGCCTCTTTTCACAGCTTTCTCTTTCTATTCTGAGAGGCCTCAGTCTGGTGACATCAAAGACAGGATTATGTGAGAAGATAAAAACTTGATCTAATGTCCATGTTTGAAGTCATGAAAGTCCTCTTCTCTCCAAGCCAAAATAACCCTCCTTGTAACACAATGAGTGAGGGTCCAGGTGCAGGGGGGGAAGGTTTCAGCAAGGCACTGGGGATATCTCAGAGAAGCCAAAGAGTTGTATATTAAGCCATAATCTTCCCAAATGTGCTAAAAGATTGTATGTAGGCTTTGGAAGCTTTGTCCTGTCAATTTATTTGTTAAGTCTTTCTTTTAATTGAAGAATGCTATTATGCGTGTGGCTGGATTGGCCTTTAATGAGAGTTTAACCTGTTGCACCTACTTACAAGGAAATCTACAACATGATATATGAGGAAGAAACAGGGAATGCTGAAATGCAATGTCATCTAAACGTACACCGTGACCACATGTTGTTAGTTTCTGTGCATGTTTTGTTCCATTTCTGATGTATCTGATACACTGCCTATGGATTACGAAATGATTTATAACGTAGGGAAAACGATGGGCATTTTACACTTTGAAACTTGTTCCTCTCAGTGAGGGAGTCTTCTTACTTTCAAATGTTTTCTCATGTGTTGAAATTGTGTGCTCTGAGTGTCTAAAAATTCTCCGAGACCAAGAAAAATTTTCACCTTGTAAAGATGTAGGGCTTCAGTGCTTCATAAAGAAGACTTTTGTTTTAATGTCAGCATCACCAAAACACATGCCCTTAAAAGTTCTTGCTCTTAAAACAGTGAAACAACTGTCATGGGCTTGGACAGTCTCTCAACAGGCCAAAGCAAGTGTTTCTGTCCAGCTTAATGCATGCCAATTGCATGTAAGGTTTTATAATCATCAGATATTAGTGAGAATGTTTGCCATTTGTACAATCTCTGATCCTTCTATATGGTCCTCTCTTTGCCCTGCATTTTCAGCCTACGATGCATATTCACCAACAGAGGAGATACAGAGATAGCAGTCTTTCAGATCGTAACTATGGACAATGAGATGCAACAACCCATCTGAAAAATAGGCCATTAATATATCATATGTCAGATATTCCCCACATCCTCAATTCCAGCATTGGACAATTTGCAATAATTTTAACATACTCAATTCTACTCCAGTGGTGGAAGAAGATTTCTCAGTGGTGTATTTACAATAACTTTAAAAAAATGTATCCATTATAGGTATTACTACTGTTTGTTTACCTTATGTGCATGCTTCCAGACAAATAGCTATGTTTTTTGTAGAAGTATTGGACCAAATATCTTTCCCTCAATTTGAATTATGATTGCAAACTGAATAATATTATTCAACAATCTGATTTTATACTGGTTTTATATGTATGATCTGTGTAGCTACATATTTTGATGGCTATAAAGTAGTTTAATTTCTTGATGTTATAGTTGTATCCAGGTACACATAATTTCTAACTGCCAATTCCCAAACTCCCTGCCTAGCTATATCTATTAGCTTGTAAGGTCATTTCTCCTTTCTCCTACGGAGTTTAAGTCATTAAATGCATCCTGCCCTTTTCATTTGTAAAAGGTTTAGAATTGCATACTCTGTTGAATGGAAAGCTTTATTAGTGCAAGACTCACGGGAGAGCCATGAGTAGCATCTTTGTTAAATTAGTCCCTGGTAGACAGGGTAGTTTTGAATGTTTCTTCATGATGCAGGACAGACAAATCAGTGCTAATTCTATAGCAGGTACTATATTAATTAAATTTCACCAGGATACATAAAAAATTAGAATATGTGTTTTCCAGTGGTCTTACTGCTGTGACATAACACTTATGTCAAGTTGGTCTTACAGGTGGATATTTTCTTCCGGTATAGCTTTCAGCCAGCACAGTGATGCTAAAGTGATCGGATAAGTACAAAGAAAGGTTTTCATTAGTTGATGATGGTGGGAAGGCCCTCATAGAATATTTTCAAGATTTTAAAGGGGGAGCAACTTTAATCCTGCAAGAGGCCCTTGAGGCTTCTTTTAGCATTTGTAGCTCTGGGTGGTCCCACTGAATCCTTTGTGGTCATTAGGGTTCCCCTAAGCATTTTGATGACAATGCAATTCATGGAAATTCTTGGGATGAGGGCCTGCTAGAATATTTAACAAGCTCTCAGCATCCTTTACTGCTTCTATGCAGCTTGCGTCCCCCCATCTTCCTGTGTTTTGGCTCTGCTAGATATGGGAGCAGGAAAGGTTTGGTGAGCAAAATAATTGAGAATAAACAGAGAGTTGCATAACCAAGAAGCACAGGGTAGTGTCCATGATAGGGCTGAAAGCAGTTGCCTAATTTGTTAGGTGGAAAACAACAAAAAGCTGACATCCATCTATCTATCCATACTTGGGGCCAGACGCTGCCGTCTGCCAGCATCAGGACCTCAAGGCACAGTGACGCAGTTCTTCAAGGAGCCAAAGCTCCATGGCCCTTGGAAAAGCGACAATGCTAATTAGAAACCACAGAGCTCAAAGGGATGAGGAAACCTGATTAGCTAGCTTAGCTCAGTAAGAAAATGAATTTTTTTTGCTCAGATAAGGCTCAAAGAAAACAGGAAATTTGTCTGAATTCAGATGTCTCTGAGGTAGATCTGGGACCCAAAGTTTATTTTCATGAAAGTGCAAGTGGATTTTATTGCTTTCTTCCAAGGAGGACAGGTACCAGGAACTACTCCAGAGTTTTATCAATGCAATGTGCTGTTTCACAAACCTTGAGTTGTTTTCATCTATGCATTTCTGGGAATTGAATTCAAAGGAAACTATCAAAATGAAAGGGTCTTCCCATGACAGAGAAGAGAAGAGGAGCTTGCAAGTGAGACTTGAACCAATATTTGTGAGGTGTAGCCTCTGACTCTGCTACGAGTTACCTGAGCAAAATTAAGGTTTTCTTTCTGATCTCTGCCTGTAAAATAAGACAGTGGTGTCTTTTTTTCTTCTATATCTCTCTCTGTTCAACACCTAGTATGAAAAAAATCTTGATCTTTACTGGACCTCCTGATTTTCTGAGTGTGTAGAATGAAAAAAAAAAAAAAAACTCCTTAACTTCTCATCTGATTTGCAAGTTCCCAAAAAATTAAAATGTTGTGGCTTTGATTTTTTTTTTTTTTTTTTTTTTTTTTTACCTATTCCTTTGTTATGGTGGTGCCTTTCACTAAGGAGATCCTGCAGTGTTTTCATCATTTGGCCTGGTGGGCTAGAAAGTGGTGTTTCTATAAGCATAGCAACAGTATTGAAAAGTTTGGGAACCTATAGAGAAGTCTCTGAATGTCCTGTCTATATTGGGTCAAAGTAATTTAATCCTTTCCTTTCATTATATCCACCAGAAAGATGTGACTAGAAGCCATGCGAATCTACCCTTCTTCTTAGCCTTCTGTAGCTACTGGAGGGATTATTACCTGGATGTCAGTATCCTGATTAAATATTTCATGAGAAATTTATAAAGCAAAGAAATATCAAAACTAAAAAAATCTTCAGCAGCAGCAACAAAAAATAACTTTGTGAGTCATCTTCTATGTGCCCTCATTAATTTTGCTGGAGTAAAAGCCATTGAACATCCCTTTCATACTTAGATTTCATGTAAGAGCCCAAAATTTATGTCTGCACAGCTTGTGCATCTTTCTCCATTAATAAGCCAATTTATGCACAATTCTAATTCCTTTGACATGTCGTTTGTATTATGTGGAACTTCAAAATGACCTTCCAAAATTTTGAGGTTGAAGTATTACATTTCACTAAACACTGGCCGTCTTGGGAAATTTGTCCATAAATTTCCAAGATTCTTGCATTAGATTCTCAATGTAACTTTTGGTGTTTTAAATCTGACGTTTTCCTTTCAACAGCATTGTTGGAAAAAAAAATGTCAGTGAAGGACAAGTGAAATCACTTAAAGCAAATTCTGTTTACCAACCCTGTAATTTTTTTGGTAACACTTATCAGTAAAAAAACGTATCTAATAGACAACTAGGATGTTCCCACCTATACAATGGAAATGATTTATTTCAGGCTGCATTGGTACAGGTATCTTGACTTTAGTATTTCCTTAAGTGGTGAAAAAGTGCCAGAGATTTTGTTTTCCTTGACTGAATCATGTGACAGTAAACAATGCTATAATACTATGAAATAAAGAAAAGGCATACGACAATCCCAAGGCAGGGATTGTTGACACCAGGATGAAAAAGTTCAGACTGAAAGGGTATACAAAAGCCTTCCTGTTTTGCAAAATAGTCAATTTCCCCCCCAGGAGAAGACAATGAAACCTTAGTAGAGATATTGCATCTACCCTCTACACGAAAATTTTTGTGCTAGAAAAATATGCCCTTAGCAGCCAGTAGTGACCAATCCCTTCCTGCCTTCTCCTGCCATGAATTCAAAAAAAAATCCCCACTCCCCACTTCTGGGGCTTCCAGAAAAGTGCTGGTAGTCATAAGATGCCTCTCTGATGGCAGCAAATCACTGTCACTACTGTGGTCCCACTCTTCTTCGCTGCCATCTAAATAGGGAAGAGTTGCAGGTGGCAATTTTAATTTTCAGCAAATCAGAGGAATGTGGTTGAGTTCAGCAGTTTTCTGACCCCAGACTGGGAGGAATGTGTGTTTGTGATGCTTCTCAGGCACGATTAGGAAAACTAAATCTGTTGACAGCAGGCTTAACTTTGCAGCAAAAATTTTTCTCACTGAAGAAATGGTGGAGTGTCAATAGCTGAAAAAATGGCATAACACCACAACATCTGCTAAGCTGGTATTTCTTCACAATGAACAGAGAATTGATTGCAAAATTTCATACTCCAGGAGAACTTTGGAGGAATTTGCTGTCAAACTGGGAGAACATGGATTGTAGGGCAGACGGTTTTCAGTTTGATATCATGGAGCTGGAGACATGATCAGAAATGAATAAAACTCATAGTGCTAAACAAAAAAGGACTATGCAAGGAAGGAAGAAATGGGGATGATAATAAGAGTGCCATACGTATGCTAAAGGTAATAGGAATCCATGAGAACTTTCAATTTCTTTCTTGGCCTTCATTCATATTCTTACATATTCAATGAGTTTTCTACTGATTTGTTAGAAAAGGGAATCCTCTGAGTTGCTTGTATCTGGCAAACCTCCTCAGATACCTTTGCTACAAGACCTAAAATGCATAAATTTACATGTCACGTTACTTAATTTAACATTATTTCAGTGTATAGTCAGCCCTTGTGCGAGGTTCTAGTCCTCCTCTAGTTACACTGATGATTTGCCAGGCACCGTGATACCAAACTCTTTCCTGAAGCTCTGTTCAATATTCAATCTATCACACTACTTTTATTTTCACTAAAAAACAATTACCAGAGAGAAGGATCAAGCTATTCTCTCATAGCTTGCATTTGATACATGCAAGTTGCATTTACCCCATTTTATGCTTATATTTGTTATTCTTGCCTTCACAATTCCTGTTCCTTCAAAATGAAGTCAGCCTAATAGGCTGAAGTTTTCCCATATATTTTCCTTTCATTTCTGTCTGGAGGTTTGCCGATTAAATACGTTGATGACATAGAAATGCATTTTTAAAACAGAGAGTATACTGAAATGTAAAATCTGGAGCAATATATATGTTGACCCCATTTTTAAGCCCATGGTTTTCCACCTGCTTGTTTGGTTTTTTGTTTGTATTCAGCACTGCAGTTAGTGAGTAAACAGGGGCATTTGCAGTTTTTAAAAAAGCTTACAAGCAGATCTAATGTAAAGATACCAGAGTCTCAGTAAGGATCTCAGTTCACTTGTTATTTGTTTCACTGGTTTAACTGGTGTAACTTCATTTTGAGGATGTGTCATATTCATCCTTTTATGGTTTTGTCTTTATCTCTGTTGCAAGTACTCAAAGAAGAAGCAATAAATTGATTCTCTTTCTAGGTCTCATCCCAACGGTCCTATTTAACTTTGAAATTTGTATATTGTAATAGTCAGCCAGCAATGTACCGTGTTAAGTTGCATTTTCTTCCAAGATCACATGTACCAGGAAAGATTTTCATAAGCAGTCAGTAAGAATCAGTTAAACAAGGTGTAAGCACCTACCAGTTACAGCCATACATTTTATTAAGCATATGAAGTATCACAATAATTTGCGTATTTACTAATCTGTTATGGTTCAAATTCATGCCAACCACAGTTAAAAGACCACATGGGAATTAAGAAAACTCTAATTTCAAGTCTTAGGACAGGATAAATCCAGATCACACATCCCACATTAAACAATAGGTTAATAAAATGCAAATGGCTACTACAATGACGTTACTGAGTTCTCTTACACTTTTCCCAGCAAATTATCATTTTCCAGTAGCAGTTCTATGGTGCAAGCAGTACATGAAAATACATTTTTTTCCTTTCTTTCTTTCTGCACTTTTATCCAGAATTGATCATTGAATGAGCTTCAGATTATTCAGATCATCATGAAAAGAAGACGTGATCCACACTGGGAGTTTGTTGTATAGTATGTGGAGTTAAAAGCCTTTTTTTGTTAGATTGAACACTGATAATGAATAAAAAATAGCAGCCCTTACCAGTAACAGAACCTAATAATTTATTCACAGGGTAACACTGATGTTCAGCCAAAAAACCTACCTTTTGACAGTAAGGGGCAGTGATTAGTTTATAAAGGACATCAAGTTGGTTTTAGTTTTTTGAATGACTGCTTTAAGATGACTCCCTGGCTTAAGAAGCAGGGCATGCCTGGTCCCTGTGGTTGTTCAAAGGGCTGCTAGTGTCTATTGTCCAGTGATTATTTCAATGATATATAGTGATATATATTGCAGTGTATGCTTACACCTTTCTCCCAGGTGTTTTGCCTTAAAAACAGATTTTTGTATCATTGAAAATAAGTACCTCTCCCAGTGTAGATTAAGCATCCATGTGAAGTCTAGAGAAATATTACACGATTCTGTGGTATACTATGGATGTCAAATGCATTAAAACTTATATTTTAAAGCTCTGTAAAGCTCAGCATCAGAGTTAATTTTTTGATGTGTCACAATTTGATTATTTTCTCCTTCAAAACACAAACAGTTTATTTTCACTCATCATATAACCAGAGAAGGACATACAGACAAAAGTAATACACTGACACCTCTCTCAACGCCTAGAGCATCATGGATGCCTCACACATGCATGGCATAGACATGCACAGTACGAATGTACAAGGACACAGACATTTGGAGTTGCTTCTCCACCTTAGAGGGGATTCAAATACATACCTATACTCAGTCTACTCTATCCATTATGCTGGCATAATATAAAGAGGGTTCTCAGTCTCTTTTGCTGAAACTTTCTAATTGTTAAAATTGATTTCACCAGAAAATGAGTAAATTAAGCTGGTCAGTGGGGCACTTTCCTTGAAAAGAGGGAGTATTTTTCATATAAAACATAGGCAGTTAGCCTTCAGAGTTTGCATTCTTTGCATCTGCATCTCTGCGTGCATCCATGATGTCTACTCTCATGTATCATACACTGAAATAACTTTAAAGAATTGCTGTGATTTAGCACACTTGGCTAGGAATAGAAGTCACAGACCCCAGTCCCCTCTCTGATTAAGAACAATTGCCATAGGCCAGCCCAAATGCTTATCTATCCCAGTGTCCTGTCTCCAAGAGTAAGCAAACAATGGATGCTCTAGAAAGAGTAGGACAGGAGAAACATGTAATGATACTTTCAGAAATATATTACTAGCATAGCAAATCTGAGCAGGAGGTAGCAACTTTTTAAGGAATGACCCTCAGTAGATTTATCTTACATGAATGCCCCAGTTGTTCTTCAAACCCATGTAAAATTTTAACACCCTCAACATACTGCAACAATGAATTGCAGTGTTTAGTTATGTGCTGTGTGAAGTATCCCCTTTCTGTTTGCTTTGAGCCCTTTTGATGACTCCCAGTTCTGATATTAAGAGAAAGACTGAGCAAGTGTGCCTTAGTCGCCTTCTCCAGGTCCCTCATGATTTTGTAAATTTGGGTCAAGCATCTCTGTATAGCCTTGCTTTCCATGCTGAAGAATCTTAAGACTATTGAATTGCTCCTCGTACAGAAGATGTACCTTTAACTATCCCATCTGATTATCTCTGTATCCTGCCAGTTTTAATGTATTTGTTTTCAGGTGTGAGGAACACACAGAACATCCTAATGCATTCCAGTCTACTTAGGATTTAAACAGGGACATGGTATTTTCTCTCATGTTCTCTGTCTCTTTCCTTGTAATTTTGCTTTTTTTCACAGCTAATTACCATTAAGCCAACATCTTGAAAGAGCTATCTACCATAGCTTCCTAAGATTCCTAAGTTCAGGACCTACTGTTAAGTATACAAAATCAGAATTATTTTCCCTATGCATATCAGTTTGCATATATCAACAATGAATTTCACTTTCCATTTTATTATCCTGTAACTCAGTGTGGATATCTTCCAGCAACTCCCAATTTGTCAGCTTTTTTTGTTTTGTTTTGTTTACAGTCTGAATGACTTAATATTAGTAAACGTGTCACTTCCCTGTCCATAACTCACCTTTTGCATACCACAATTAAAAATTTCTGGGACACCCAACACCAGTCCGTGTGGTACTCTGCTGTGAAAATTTGCCATTTATTCCTACGCTTCCTTCCTTCCTTCCCTCTCTTCAGTCATTATGAGTTTTGTCCAATGGTTTTTGGGCTCTGCCCTTTCAGAAAAGCACCCAGGACTGGTGGCTTATTTGGCACTTCATGAAGCTTACATTTGTTGTTGCAATGTAATGACATAACTTTACCAAAAAGCATAACTCTTCTCCATGTGCCATTTTTCAGCTGCCCAGTTCTGGTACAGGGATGTGAATTGGAATCCTTTTGAGCTGAAGTGGTCTTGATCTTGGGTTTCCTTCAGGGGTTCTAAGAAGAGTGCTCTAACCATTAAACATCCCTACATGGGCAGTGCCAGTGGCCACATTGTATGAGCAAAGAGGGAAGACCACTTGTTCTTTAAACAAATTAGTAACATACCTAAATACGTCCAGGGTAGAGGCCTGTAGGATTAAGTTTTGGTATTTAGCATATAGATGTCTAAACTTATACATGGTTTATCTAACTAAAGCTGATTAATCTAACCGTATGTTCAACAAAACTCCAGAAGCAGAGGTGGAAATTTACATTTCGAAACTGACACTATTACAGATTTCAAGCACTTACAGGGATAACTATATCTTAAAATAAGGTTTATGGATAATAATTTAAAATAGTCTTACAATAAAAGGGAAGATCTGATCCCACAAGCAGCAGCAGCAAAATTCCAAGCAGGTTTGGCTGGCCAGTTTCTGGCTGAGGAGACTTCAGGATTGAATCAATAGAGCCCAGGATTTCAACTGTAACACTGGTAGTTACATTGTAGCAGGTATAGCCACTGAAGCCCCCCTATCATATTTCAGACCATAAAATACATTATTTCTGGAAGTCTTCCTGCATTTGTTTGTCTTTCTTGACTTGCATGCCCTATGGACTCGTAACACACAAAGCGATGCATCGGTTAGGAATAGTTTCCCATAGGTAGAGGTAATAATCACTACAATAGCTAATCACAATAAATCAGAAGCATACTGGGGTGGGATCAATGCCTTTTCTTAGGCCTCCATTCTTCTCACACTTTTACTTTGCTACCTTTGGCAGTCTAATGATATGAAGATTAAGCTTGCTTGTCCTGCTTGCATCTGTTTCTTCTGTTTATAACCACCCTGCCTGCACCCACTCGGTAAAGGCTCAGCTGCCTTTTCTGTGCAGAAGACATATGTGCTTTAATCTGAAGGCAAGCGGCTTCTGCATGAGGGGTGCTGGTATAGTAGACAGACAAAATCTTGTAGTTAGCACAAGACTGTTTTCCTGTTTGATTTGTCAAGTGAAAACCTTACCCCTCACCAGTTCACACCTGCTTTTCTGCTTGGAGGAAAGGGTGCTTTTTCATTTCTCTACATCTTGTACCATCATCTGTTTTTAAGCGGCACTGGGATTGGTTTTTTTCATATATTGTTTGTTGATACAAAATTCGTGTAACGTTGCAAAGGCTACATTTAGAGATGGAGTCCTTAAAAAATAAGGGGGAAAAAATGTATAAACTAGTTAGAAAATATTTCTCAATTAGTTAATTTTCCCTTTCCCTCTAACAGTCTGAAGTTATCAGGTTCTAACCCTCTATAATTTTCATCGTATGAGCTATGGAAAAGGGGCACTGTCTTTTGGTCGTACAAAGTATAGGCAGCTGCCTTAGGAGTTACACCAAACCCTCTGGGCGAGAGACCGGTACCCTAAACTCACCAGAGCTGCTGCTGACGACAAAAGCCTCGTGCAAACACCCCATATTTACCCCGAAAATGGCTGTCGGAGCGGTCACCCCTGGAGCGCCTCCTCCCAAGGCCCTGGGTGAGGGTCGGACCCTCAGCCCCACCTCGGCTGCAGCCAGACGTCTTCTCCCGTCGCGACACCCCCTTGCGCCGGGCGGCCTGCCCCGGCACACAGGCTCTGTCGCGACACCTGCCTTGGCTGCCCGGCCGACCCCCGCTCCCTGCCCGGGGACGCCGGGTGGTTCCCGGACCGGCCTCCTTACGCCAAATAAAGTTTTCCCGCGACGAAATTTAGAAGGTTATCCAGAACCTTAAAACTGTCCCGAATCCTCAGAATATTTTCCAGGGGGATTACCTCTTCTCCTGTTCCGTATTTTCCATTCCTCTTGCCCGTTAGACCGATGTGAGGGGAAAACTCAGCTTCCCTAAGATGCTTTGGAGCCCTAGACAGCAGCCACGTTGAGAGTGGTGGAATATGTTTAAATATGTCGAGCTATATAGAACTAGTGCTATTTGCAATTTATTTGGGGGACTGCTTTCTTTATAAGCAACTAGTTTTTAGCAGCAGAAATACTGTCTTGACTCCCTGCCTAAATTGGAAGACAGCAGAGTAAAGAAAACGCGAAACACTCTTTTTTTTTTTTTTCCCCGTTTTTTTTTGGGGCACCGAATTCCTGCTTGGTTTATCTGGCTGCAAAACTTTTGAGGCAATTCCCCTTCCAATCCGATTTCCAAACCGTGATACCCATCCGTGCCTCATTAACATAACATTATTAGTAGTATTTTTTTCAGCGCTAGGAACGTTGTAATTTTGGAAGCTGAAATGCAAACCTCCCCCCCCCCGCCCCCCCCAAGAGCAAAGGGAACAATTGAAAATTCAACAGTTCGCGTTGAATTTCAAGTGGTCGGGCAGGCCCCAACTTTGTACAGCCGGCACTCGAGGCCAGACAGGTTTTGCTTTTCCTAGTGATCGTGTTTCCCGGGCTGGAGGTCCACCAGGAGGGACCAGCCTGACACTGGGTGCCCTTCCCCAGGGGCTGGGACTGCGACCTGGCGTCTCGGGGCACGGCGAGGTCCGCCGGCATCAGGCGGGTAAATCTCACCCGGCGGCGCGGATCCAGCACTCACCGAAAACAGCGGCAAAACCCCAATTGCCTCCGGTGGGATCGGGATCCGAGCCGGTGCCCCCTCCTCACACCCGACCGCCGGCGCTTCGCCCTTGAGCTGCGGGTGGCGGCGGCTCAGAGCGTCGGCGCTTCGCCCTTGAGCTGCGGGTGGCGGCGACTCAGAGCGTCTCTGCAGTCGGCGATTTACCTGTAAGAGGTTTTTTTCCCTTTCCTCCCCCTGCTCTGCTGCCAAGGAAACTTTTGGGTACTTCTGTCAGTTTATGGGGGTGGAGTGCGAACCTACGCTACGAGCAGGCGTTTCTTAACCGGTGTGAAAGGCGAGTATTTTAAACAGCAGCACGAGCAGAAGCAAAAATGAATAGATGGGCTTTAATGAGCATTGGTGTACAGCAGGACAGACAGGGTACGGCAGCAATCACTCACAAACCAGCCGGGACTCATCAGCCAGCGCGTCGCTCTCTGACTTCTGGTCCCTCTGCTTGCCACCGACCTCTCGCCTGTTGCTTGTTTTCAGTAAAGTGCTTTCCCGAATAATTTTTTAACCGTTTTCCTGTTGGCTTCCCCAGCTCCCCCCTTTCCCCCCCCCTTCCATCTCCCCTCGCAGATTTTAGTGTTCACACTCACGTGGAAGAAACGCCAAGCAACACATACGAAGTAGCGGTATCTGTGAGCAGTGAAAGGTGATGTGAAAAGTACAATCTACGAACCGCCGGACTGGTTTTATTTTAATGAGCAACTAGGGATTTCGAACACTCAATCACAGCTTGAGAGGTCAGGTCACACTTCAGGCCATCCTAAGGTATTGCCCTCAAATGTGAAATATTGGGATGGACTGTAAAAGCATGAGCGGGAAGGAAAAGTTATCGTTAGTTAAAGAAGCCCTTCGCCGTTAGTACCGTTGTCATTTAAATTCCCACTAATTAATTGAGCTATTTAAAGCTTACTCTTTAAACAGCGAGCGTTACACGTCCCGGGGTCCCGCAGCTCGCCGAGGTCCAAGGTAACCGCTTTGCCCACCTCTCTCATAGCAAGACCTATAGGGCGGCGGGGCAGAGGTTCCCCATCCCTCGGGGTGGGGGAGAAGCAGAGCTCAGAGCGGGGTTTTACCCTTCTGCTCTCCC
>NW_009646459.1:924990-925432 GCF_000708025.1 Charadrius vociferus
GGGTGGCGGGGAGTCCTTCCCTCCCGTCCCCTTCCTCCCAGCCAGCCCCTTCGGCCCCGGCTGTGGCTTTTCACATCACCTCTCTGCCGCTAGCGATGTTAACGACGATAAAAGCTCTTACCTGCGACCTGGCTCTCAAATAATCTGATTGTACACGACATAAACACAGACACCAGCAGGGATATAGTCATGAGATCGGTGGGGTTTCCATGCCGGACGCGTGCCCTGGACCCCCGCATCCTCTCCCCTGGGAGCCTGGGGGGCTCTCTCCCCCCGACCCCCTGCCCTTTAGGAGTGCACCAGGACGGAATGGAGGGAGCCCTTGCCCTCGGGGCCCGTGTTGCTCGCCGTCTGTTCCAGCAGGGCAGCAGCGGCCGGGGAAGCGGCGGGGCAGATCTGCGAGGCGGCGACCGTCAGAGCGGGGATGGCGGAGGCAGCGGGC
>NW_009646459.1:927360-928675 GCF_000708025.1 Charadrius vociferus
CCAGGGCACCGGGAGGTGGAAAACGGGCGAGGTCTTCCCTCGCCCCAGGGGCGAGTGGCGCCGAGGATCCCGCGGAAACGGGCGTCGACCTAGCCGACCTAGCGCCGCGAACTTACAAGCGGGAAACGGGGGCCCCTTGGAGTAATTTCTTAACATCCCTTTTATTAAGTTTAAAAAGCTACTCAAAGCCTAGCACAAAAACAAGAGAGATGCAACAAATCCTACGCTCTTCTCCCCAAATCGTTACGGACATTAAAAATGTCTACCTGTAATGTCAGCTAAAGGGGTGAAGGAAAAGATTATTTTAAATCCCTTCGTTAAGTAACGTGTATTTGATAGTATTACACCTGACCAAGGGCAGTCAAGTGAAATGCGTAATCAAAGGTAAAGAAGAAACATAATAACCAAAATTTCGGAAAGCCAAGTTTCGCGAGGAAGCGCGTCCTTTAGAAAAGTTTCGAGTTATTGTCCAAAACATTCATTTTGCCTCTGAGAAACTAGGAGACACTTATGGTGGCAGCAGCATTTACATCGTGTATCTTGGGGAGCTTTTCCTGGTACTGCCAGCACGGCGGGAGCCGACACTGGGCATCTTTCCTGTTGTGTCTCGTGCATTTTCCCCAAAAGCATTTTGTTAGTGTTTTACTGATTAATCTCGCCTTGACCGATTAAAGCCCTGCTCCTACCCTCAAATTCGAAGTCCTGGATCTGGAAGTCATTGCCTTTCTCACCTCACCGGTCAGTAACTCCTCATTAGTAGGAATCAATGAACAGTGCAACAATTCATATCTATGCTCCAAACGTACTGTGTTATAGCGGGCAGGCTGTAGATTGGAGCGAGAAGCAGGGAAGCCTGCTCTCTTTGCTGCCGCTAGAGTTGGAAGAAAACCCCTTCCCAACGTAGGCAGCTGCCAGAGCTCGATTAACGAGATGCTATAGGAGGTGTCAGCACTTAAATGATTAGTCCGACTTTTATTGGCTAAATAAACAAATAGATTGAAAGACCCTAACTATGAAAAATAATAATAATAAAAAAAAAAAGTCCTGGATCTGGAAGTCATTGCCTTTCTCACCTCACCGGTCAGTAACTCGGCGTTTTCCCCCTGTACGGCACGGCTGCGGGTTTAGCCTGGCCCTTTCGCAGATTAACCCACTTCATCTCCGTGGCAGCCGGATTTTTTATATTTTTCGCGGGAGAATCGATCCGGCGATTCCGGTGAAACCTGCACCGAGTCCGGTGAGACGCGAAATGCGCTATTTGCATTTACTCTTCCCTGATTTCTTCCCAAAAGCGCTCGCGCTCCGGGGCAGCCCT
>NW_009646459.1:929378-930846 GCF_000708025.1 Charadrius vociferus
GCCTGCCTCCAAGGTGGGACTTCTGCTAGACAAGGGGGTGTCGGAGCAAGTCCGCGTTTAGCGGCAGCCCTTCCCAAATTATCGGAAAGGTTCTTGCATGCACGGGCTAGCTGCTAGGCTGCAAGTGCGCGCGTTTATTGGGCAGCATCACCGCGGGGCTGCGGTCCATCCAGGTGTTTGCGAAAGCGATCTCTGTTTTTTGAAGCCTCTGAGGCAGTTACTCAAAGGAAAACACCTCATGTGACAGCCCTGCCATCAAGCAGGCCAGTTCACATTTCAGTGGGGTAACAATTTACAAACGACATGCTACTGGCAGCCACTCCGGGTTACTCCAGCTATCGCTGTATCCCTCCCCACGTGACAACATAGTTTTTTAGTCTTTTGTCAATCAGAAAACTCACTATAAAGTTTTATTTCCCTCGGGAAGTTACTGCTCTTCACACACCTCAGTCGCCTTCAATTCACAGGGGGATGGCCGTGGCTTTTCCGGAGCGGAGTGACCGCCACGTCTCTCTCGCTTTCTTTGCAGGGTTGGCGCTCCACCAGGCACACCTGCCTTATCGCTTTGCCGCGATCTGCTCGGCTCAGCCTTCAGAGAAGGTTTTTGTGACACGAGGTTGAATTGGGAAGGGCTGCATCGAGGGAAAACAAAGCCGAGCTGTGCTTTGGTGGACGGCCAACCTCAAAACACGGGTTGATAGCGCCGAGCTCTCCTCCCTTCTTGATGGGAGAGGTATCTTCGAGCAGAGAAAAAGCCGTCACCTCCCGCCTCCTCCTGCAACCTTTAGCTCAAGATCCGCCGGTTTCAGTGGAGGACCGGTTCTACCCTTGCATTAGGACAGGTATTGCCAGCAGAGAGACGCGCTTCCCCTTCATCCCTCTCTCTCTTTTCTTTTTCTTTTCCTTTTTTTTTTTCTTTTTTTTTTTTCCCCCGTGTCTCCTGCTACCTAGTCCTGTTTGTCACGACTTGTTGTCACCGATGCTCATTTTAAGGCGAAATGAAGTCAGGCAGGACGGGGGATAATCACACCTGCCTTTCGCGAGGGCAGGGAGCGGGGAAGGATGAGGGCACCCCCAGCTCCCTGGAAGAGGGAGAAAACACACCACGAAAACAGCAGAGACGAACTTGCTGTTTTTTGAAGGGAGATGGGTTGGACGTTTCAAAGCGGCACGCCGGCGCACATCCGCATCTGCCGTCCCAAACCAAGGCCACACTTTCCCGTCCCGTCTCATTAGGGCCCCACCGATGTCAGCGTGGCGCGCTTTGCCTACACGGGAAGCAACGCTGCAAACGACCAGCGGTTTTGGCGGGGACGATGTTGCTGGCAGCAGGGAGTTAACCTGGGCAGAGCCCGGGGCGACTGGGGAGCATCCCGTGCCTCCTTCGGTTCGCCCGACAGCAGAAAAGCCCCCGCCAGTGGCTCAGCCCGCTTGCCTTGGCCGTGAGCACGGCGGGGGAGCGGGAGGC
>NW_009646459.1:932667-958211 GCF_000708025.1 Charadrius vociferus
CCCCTCTGACCCCGGTGCCGGCGGCCGGCGGGGGGGTCCTGCTGCCGGCAGCGCCCGGACAGCGCGCCC
Organism: Charadrius vociferus; assembly: GCF_000708025.1. NCBI lineage: Eukaryota > Metazoa > Chordata > Aves > Charadriiformes > Charadriidae > Charadrius > Charadrius vociferus. The sequence continues at coordinate 932,737 of NW_009646459.1, forward strand.
CAGGCGCATCCCCGATGGTAACGAGGGATGGAGGGGTAAAGAGGCGTGTTGACCGGCCTGCGGGGGGGCTGCCTGGCAGCACCAGCGCTGTTTGGACTCTAGTTGGTGCCCCCCGAGGCCTTTCGAGGTCAGGGAGGAGCCGAGACAGATAAGGGGGGGTCAGCTGTGGCTGAGCGGAGCCGGGGCGGGGCAGCGCGGTGGGGATGGATCGGGCACAGAGAGGAGCGGGCGGGGAAGGACGAGGCGGAAAGCGTCAGGATTTCGGGCAGCTGCAGCCGGGGGGTTTCTCTCTACTACTGCCCTCAGTCATCCACTCACCGAGAGAAATAACGGGACCGGTGGGCGTGTGACTGTCACTGCCCCCCCACCTCGCATGTCCCTGCGACCCGCCGGCCACGCGTGTCTTACCCCGTCCTGCCCTGGCTTTGCGTGAAGGGTAGGGCTGTACCGTCGTTCCCAGCTACCCCATCATGTGCAACCAGTTCCTAACCGTGTATTAAGGAAAACTTTGGGAAATGTGTAGTGGTACAGCTCTGGGCAGTAGAATGTCTGCTTTTTGAGTCTTCCTTTAATCTCTCTTTTCTTCCGTCTCCTCAAGGGTGTTGATGCAAGCTGTGTAAAAACAACGTTGCTTTAGGTCAAAAACATCAAAAAGTTGAGGTTTGTCCCAGCTCTAGCTTACGCAGCTTCATGTTGACTCTCTTCAGATATCTCATATGTTGATTTTGCTGGAGCTGTGCGAACTCCAGCTTTTTGGATTGGGATACCCTAGTATAATCCGCGTTAATGACTCACAAGTGAGCGTCCCCTTACAAGTGCTGATTGAAAAAGGACTGAAACTGAACGTGAATGCAAGACCGATAATCCTTGGAACGCTCCTGTCGTCACTCCTCCCAAAAAAGGAAACTTTCTACTAGGCTTTGTCTTCCCTGTCTCTCACACAGGCACAAACTGCAGGAAAAACACTGCAAAGTTTTGGAATGTTGTATGCTGTAAAGTAAAAACTTACTCCTGGTCTCTGTCTTAAATCATTTAGTTTCATGAAATATCTCCTAGATAAAAGAAACATACATCACATGGTTAGTCAGAAATTATTCTAGAAGTTCATTAAATCTCATCTGGGGAATTTAAATGAACTCAAGTAAGTAAATTAAGTGCTGAGTTAATTAAGTTGTTAATTAGTTAATTAACTGTTATGGTTTCAAGTGATGCCATTATCAAACTGACATAAATTTCAGTTTAATTTCCTATATATAGAAAGTCTTTATGAAACTGTAAAAGCTTGGGGGCTTAATTCTTTCCACAGAGTTTTGCACCAAATGCTAACATATTCATAATAGGGCTTTTATTATTTAGTGGCGAGGGCAGTTCTAAAAATCATTGAACTAATTGCTTTTTGAAACAAATTCCTTTTCCTATTGTGTTATTTTATCCTGGAATAAAACTTCAGACACGTATAAAAATGAAACAAGATGACAGAGATTTTGTAACAAACAGACGGGTATGGAAAAATTGCCCTCTGTTAGGACAGGATCTCTGCTGATCACAATGTCCACATTCATACTGTGTGGTGGTTTTGTATGTTCAAGACCACTACATGTAGCATTGTTATTTTAGAAGACTAAAAAATTCTGAATGTGTATTTTTAGCTCTGGGTACTTCTACTCAGGTGTAAGTACCTAAGTTTGTCTTGTGCATCTGTCTTTGATTTTTTCACAAATAATTGATGAGGAAGACAGGATCAGAATGGAAAACCACCTTGGCCTGCCTTAACTCACTCATTTAGGAAACTCAGTTATTGCCCGGTTGCAGTTGCGTGTCCTGCTTTTATTAACAAGGACAAAAGGGAAGCTGAGAAATGCAGAACTAGAGAAGGCTGACTTTCCCTTCTCACTTTAGAAAAAATATTGAAATAAGAAGCAGTCGACAGGTGGTAGTGTCATAGCTGAGTCTGTGATGCCGTGGAGGCCTGGAAGTCTTCTTTTGGTTAAAAATACAGTGCAGTCAGTATTTTAATATGAAGAACATTGATGCAACATCTGGGTAGGAAGTCTCACCTGTTTTTTCCAGGATGCCCCTCCATAGGGCTGCTTGCAGGTAGTTCAAAGGCTGCTTCTGACAGCGATGGAAACATGAAGGTTTTGAAGTGATTAATACACAAAGAACGTTTTGAGGTGACACCGCCATCCCGCAAGTATTCTTGATCCTGCCAGTGTATTCTGTCTTAAATTTATTTTACATCTAGTGATTCTATATGGTGGTTTTTTAGCCAAAATATTGACAGGAATACATGCCTCTCTGTAACTTAACATTAGCTTTACATCTACTCATCAGCTTGCCTGCATTGCACCATATGGTACTCCACTTGGTCAAAAACAATAGTTACACAAACTTTTGACTTGAGTTCCCATGTGCTTTATGTCCAAACCCAGGAAATCATACAAATTATGGCAGGAAAGACATACTAGGTTTATTGCCAAACCAACACAGAGCATTCCCTATAGGACATTTCTGTGTGCTCTCTGCATTCTAATTTAAATGACTTGAGCAACAGATCTCCCTGTTAAGAAAGCTGTTTCAGTTTTGTATAAATTTCATGGTCAGGAAGCTTTTCCCTCTTTGCTTATGGTAATCCGATGATTCTAAAATACACTCTATGTGTAAGACTAAGTAAGTATTTGCATTTTGGAGTTTATGGCCTTCAAATATTTGGAGATGTTTATTATGTCGTGTTCCCTAAGCTAGGATAGCAAAATGTATAAGCATGCAACATCTTTCCATGTCACTTTCCTTATGCTGCTGATTAGTTTGACTGACAGTCTTCCCCTATTTTTTGTTGAGTTGTAATTCTGCTAATAAAGAATTGAATAAACAACCTTATGTATCTGAATGGTTTCTACAAAAATAATTTCTCTCTTTTAATAGTAGGAATCTTCCACCTTTATGGATCATACTAGGTTCTATTTCATTACCCTACATCACTCTTACTGCCTTTGACTTTTGGTTGAGAACAGGTTTAGGAGAGATTAGCTTGTCATTACTGCTGACATGGTTTTTGTGGAAATGCAGCAATTAACTTGTACTGGAGGCTGTGCTAAAAAAAACCCCTTTAAATAAAAAATAAAATAATAATAATAAACCTTTAAAATATTCTGTAATAAAAATATCTTCACCAATTTAAGAAGACGGAAGAATCTTGCCTCTTTAAAGAAGTGCCTGATTATTTTGAGTTACAGTCCTTTCTGTGACAGGTGATATTCTTGACACATCCAGCAGAGGAAACAGCGGTTGGATAGCAGTCGTTATTCGTGTAGATTCGCTCCTGGCAGCAATGAATTGTACTGTTGTCATTGCAATCTGGTTTTAAAGTTCAGTGATACATCAACATACTGCCAAATCCTTGATTCTTAATGTGGAAGTCATACATACATACATACATATATAGATGTGTATATATGCACATGTATGAGTATATTTGTATGTAATGAATAGTATTTGTGGGGAAAGGCACACAGAGTTTGTATATATTCTCAGAAACCAAAAGGTATTTGATACCGTATTCTATTTGGGAGATGCTGTATTTTATTTCAACATGTGTGTAATGGGAAATGTGTGTAATGGGAAAAGCCGAAGTACAACAAAAAAACTTAGGCCGCTCTTGCTGTAATCATTCTTATTGTGGTTGTTTCTGTTACGCAGACTCAGAGGAGCGTTTCCTTGAAATCGTCAAGTCAGTTCATGGCCAGAATATTGGAACAATTGCGGAAAATATTAATGAGCATCCATGAATAGCCCCGGTGGTAACACCATATGCTATTGCTGTTTGAAAATTAAGAATAATGTGGAATTAGTCTGAAATCAAGTGTAGAAACTTTTATATATGCACTATAACAACCTCAGTCAAACACATTATGGAGAGGTTGTGTAGTTAGGAATTCCTTCTTTCTCAAAGAAAAGTAATGTTCTAACCAGGGAAGGTAGGGAATTCCTGACATCACCACACATAGATTGTCTTTCTTCATGGCATAAAGCTGTGGGGTTTTCCGTTTTTTACATGAAATGGAACAAACTCCTGTGTACCAGATTATGCATGTCTGCTATTATCTCTTAAAAAAAAAAGTTTCTGTTTTATTTTTGAATTATTGAAACATGTATTTTTTTTCCCTATAAATTGTGTCTTTATGGTAAAGATCTGAAAGTGTTTGGAGAATGCTGGCTCATGACATACCTGATACAGTGACATTTTCTTTTCCATATTTTCCACTACTGTATATGTTGTCAGTTTCTCTCAGCTAATGTAGACCTACCTGATTTAATATTCTGTATTTTAACCTGACTTTCTGTATATTTCTCCAGATAAGAAAATAGCATCTTCCCTCCAGACCATTTTTTTCTCCATATATTGCAAGCGTGACTTTGGAAAAGGGGGAAAATTCAAATTAATATATGGCAGAAAAATAATTATTTCAAGGTTAGAAATTTATTTGCTTTTCCATAGCTAGGGCCAGGTGAGGTAAAGCTTCACTCTCAGAAATATTTGCTGGGGGGATGATCACTTTTTTTAGCATTAACTTTTCATGTTCCCATGGTGCCTAGGAGCTCATACTACAAGACAGGTTAAGTAATGTCAAGAACAAAACAGAAAGGATTTTGTATTCCAGAAGTTCATAATTTGGGTGCTTTGAAGGAGTCTTTGAGTTTGAGTTAAACTATCGTTGAATTTGTATTTTTAGGTGCCATACAACCAAAAAAAGCTGTTATTACAGAAACAAAGATTAGCCTACTCTGAATATCCCTAGACTCTCTGTCTACCTGCTTGGACAGCCAAATAAGTAAGGCCAAAAATGACAGGAAAAAGATGAGTATCTGCTGCTGGATGTACTAATTGGTAACTATTTAAAACCCACTTCAGAAATTTCTCTTTTACTGCAAGAAAATACAGGATTTCCTTAGGAACAAATCTGATAAAACCCAGAATGAGATCTGAGGTAAGCTTTCTGGGATAGCATTTATGAGTCTCTTTCTTCTTTGCTTATGTAAAGTAAATCCGCATGCGTGTCTCTTTTGGCTTTTGGTGGTTTAGAGCACTTTTGTGTGGTAGCATGCTGCAAAATTGCATGCTGCAAACATAACTTCTAGAGATGTAAGAACAACTTCAGCTGATTGTTTTTCAAGCACAAACCACTATGGACAAATGATATACGTACATCTCTGAAGGAGACTGTATGCAGTAATAAGGGGGGAGGAGGGGTGTATTAAGTCTGAGAACAGGCAGCATATATATAAAGTTAAAGGAAAATGCATGCCAAAACAATCCCTGAAAGTAACAACATCAGCCATTTTAAAATGAAAGTGTTACGCATTTGAGTGTTACGGAGAAAATATTCAGCTTGATTTTATATATTTGTTTAGAGTAAGATGTTTGGGGCCATGCTATGTGGGTATATCATGAAAAATGAACAGCAGAGCAAACAGAAATGCTGCTTTTGAAGAACGTTTGGGTTTATACATGCATTTCATATCTCCTAATAGTTCTGAGAGATAATCCACAAAAATTGTTGTTGTTATTATTATTATTTTTTAAAATCTAGTTATTCATTTATTTTTCAAACGTTTCAGTCCATAACAAATATGGTTTTGAACAGCTGCTTCTTTTGCTGTCGTGCAGCTCTGTAACCAAGCAGTAGAGGGCATTCTTTCTTCAGGAGATGGTACTAGCTTCTTTAAAAGACCAGTGTTTTATTTAGCAGGTTGGTGTTCTTGGGTTCTTCTCGTCTTTAAAGGTAATCCATTCATATGTAGATACTGGATATAGGACAAAGGGATAGATCCTTACCTCAAATATGCAATAGACTCCTCAGGGTTGAGTAAATCGTTATTAAAATTGTATATATTTTTAATTATTTCATAGAGTATTTTTTGATAAATAAGAGGTTATATACGTGTTATTCAAATTCACCCTGCAGCATTTTTCATAAATTCAGATCTCTTCATGCAGTGTTAGTGTTAGTGCCAGATTAAAACCTGAGCTATTTCAGTTGGCTCTGATCAGTCCATAATTTTAACAAAAGCATCTTCAATGGTACTTAAAGCAAACTGCTCATGTTGACAGAAGCACCTGGGTAGGTATTTTGAGAGCGTGTTCACATGGCATTGTTAGGGACCGTATTAAAATTCCAACGGGTATATTTGTTTCTTACAGGATCTGACATTGCCTTAACACAGCCCTGTTTGAAATTAGATTTAGTGTGGTGTCTTCCTCTCCTGCTTGGAGAATGTTATCTTGCCTGGGGTAAGTGAGCACTGGGGGTTCGTCGTCCCCTCCCTCCTGAAGCTGGGAACTTCCCTCCTCCGTTCAATTGTCCAGTGCCTGTCCGGTCTGAGTCCCGTGTTGGGGAGCAGCAGGGGGGCTGCACCCCCAGAGCAAAAGGCAAATTGGCAGCGGCTGTGGTTTACCTTTCTGGTGCTGTTGAATGCTGCTCTCCCCTTACCAAAGACCTGACTGCATGCTGGGTACCTTGAGAATATGTTTTTAAGTGTTCTTCTGTTGCGAGGAGATTGAGATTTTTCCCTTCTTTTTAAATAGACATGAAACCGAGGTGACTAAATAACTTCTAAATCTGGATATTAGGCACAGACAGATCCTTTATAGGCATGTGTATAGATTAGGCATAGGCATAGGCAGAGCTATTATATTCCAGATTTCATTTCAGAAGATATCCCTTAGTGAGTCTAGCACCAGCTGCGTTGCTGGATTGTGCAGAATTGCAGGGGAGGTATGAAACAGCATAGACAACAAAATGCTTCTGTGTATACGTACTTCAATAACATCAGTAAAGCAAAAAGATCTGATACCAGAGATTGAAATGTTTACATTTTAAATTTGAGGCTGCATATTGCAATTGTATTTGCAATGTTGCATCTGAACACGTGAAAATAAAACTTCTTCTCATGGTGTTGGCCTGCTGATTCACATCTAGTATTTCATAATTTTTCCTTGATGATGCTTGGTCACCAACAGCGTGTAACCTCACCTTACATTAAAAAGAAATACCATGGGAGAAGTTAGAATTGAGACATGTAGGAAAAAGCCCAAAGAGACAAACAACAGTATGTGATCTGATAAACTACAACTCTACTTATGGTATATGATTTCAATTGATATCTGGTGAATTATTGTTCTAGTTTTGCACCAATTTTGCTTCAGAAACAAACCAACTGGGGTTTTTTGTTTGTTTGTTTTTGTTTATTTTGTTTGTTTGGGGTTTTTTTTTTGCGTAGAACTCCTGTCAGATCCTTCTTAGAATGAAGTTTTTGATCTCTGTTTCAGGAATTTTCTCCAATCTGGTAAATTAATTTCCATTGTTGGTATGTTTTTTATTTGTCGTGCATTGTTGTTTTGTTTTGTTTTGGGTTTTGTTTGTTTATTTTTGTTTTTAAAGATTAGAGTTTAATTGCTCTAAAATAGCAATCAGTTATGAATGAGAGAAAAAGCTTTTATTCCCTGGAAAAGGGAGAGCCCAGCAGGTAGTGCCTCTTCAGCTGGGTAATAGTTCTGGTATTATAAACCTTCAAAATAGTTACTTAAGATAATATCCACAAATAAAACTCCTCCCCATATCACTGGCCTACTGATTCACATAACATTTCCTGGCTATATTGATTTTAAATAAACAGCTTTTACTTGCATAACCTTGAAGCATTCAGGAATCTGACTCTGGAATACAACACATTATCTCTGAGGGTGACTGTCAGCAGAAGATAAGTGAATTTGGGCACACCCAGACTCTAATTATGTGTAAAATAACAAAATAATACTGAAAAGTGAATATCACAGCTGTCTGCAGCTGTGGAATTGTGAAGATGGTGTTTCAGGCAGGAACTTTTATTGTCTGTTGCATAGCTGGAATATCTTTTTTTATTTGATATGAATGTGTTCGCAATGAGAATATCAGAGAAGGGCCATCTTAGTGTTGTAATAGAATAATGGGAACAAAAGTTATTCCTAGCTGAAAAATGGCATTTGTGGTGAAGGATCACAGATTTTGAGATGAAAAAGGGCTTTCTGGTTGCTTGTGGTAAGTCTGTGTAATGTTTACTTCTTCCCCTCTGGTCCTAGCCACACACTTCTTCCCACATCTCTACACCATCTTTGAGGTTGTTGAATTCTATGCTGGACAGTGCTGGGCAGGATCTAAGCCAGTGGAAAAGTAACCTGAAAAAAAGCCCCAAACCAAAACAATTTTTTAAATTTTTTTAAGGGGAGGAAGAGTTATGCTTAGAATCGGTTCTGTGAAGAACCCAATGCGCGCTTCTGCTGCAAAGAAAGGTGATGGGAATGCAGAACAAGGAATATTGGTGAGACAAGAGAAAGCAGGATTTCTTTGTAAAGTGAAGAGTTATGAGGTGAGTTACCTGACTAATCCTCTGGAATATGGATTGGTAGGCTCCATCCTATGGCTGCTTTCCCAGGCGATGAAGTGGGAAAAGCTGGGGGAGCATGGAAAGGTCTTTAGACCAGCTACTGGATTTGGTGAGCTACAGGTGAATTGGATGAAGGAATGCAGTATTTATGGGTCTTGGCAAGTTCTGATGCCTTGTTGCTCAGCACCAGCAGCTCTGTATTTGATTGAATACAGTTTTGTAGGCAGTTCTCCCGGTGATAAGACTCCCATAGGTCCCTAGGAAGTTAAGTGATAATTTAACAGGATTTTTTAGTACTTGAATTTTTTGATTTATGCACAGATAGGAGAAGTTAGTTTTAAGATTGGTCCATGAAAGTTAGTGGACTGCAGTCAATTTGCTCAAAAACAGACAAGAAGAGAAGAAAGGTGAGGGTGAGAAGACAATGCAAGTGTCCCAGGTTCTGCATATTCTGCTTTAAACACTGGTCTGTATTCAGTTTCAGTTGTGACATACTGTATTTTCCTTTGAAGTTGGAAGTTTGAAATCTTAACCATGTATTTGGTTGCTTCACCAGTGATCTTAGCACTTTGTAGATGCAAATCTTTGCGTGGAAAATACTTAGCAGATTAACCAGGAACTGGAAAGTTCCCTGAATAGAATACTTCCAAGTCTGATGTTAATGGTGTATATAGTTGATTGGTAATGCTCTTTATATGACATAAGTAGTCCTCAGCAGAAGTGGAAAAGAAAAAAGAAAACAGATTGCATTACAATACTACAGTATATCAAGGCTGGCTGTCTTGGGACTCAGAAGGTAGCATGATCTTAAACTTTTAAAAAACATGTATTAATGCTGAAGTAATGACGCTATCTATCCTGAATGTTAACCCACAATGAAATCTCTGTCATTGCCCTAAAAAGCACTGAATTCTCTGTTTATCTGATTTTTATTTTCAGGCAAAAATGGCACTAGCAAACATTAAATATTGTGTTTAAATATTAAACATCAAAGTGCACCATGAATTTTTAATAAGCCAATTAACAAAGAAATATCTCCATTTGTTTCTGTGCAAATGTAAGGGCAGTGCAAAGGGTTCAGCAAAAAGAATGTCAGATGCGATGAAAGCAAAGCACAGCATTATAAAGCAAAACTGCAGCTTCCAGAAGGTGCATTATTAAATCCAAATAATACTTTGAAGAAAGGGAGGACCTGGGATCTTTAAAAACATCTTAATTTTGGGAAATGCTTGAAGGATATAACCTTTGAATCTTTAAAGGTTCATTAATAGGAAATGAGTGCCCTAACTTCTAAGTGACATGACTTACCTCTAACATGAAGGTGATGAATGTTACAGAAAAGCAGAACAGCAAATTGTGTAGCTCTAGCTTTTCTCAAATGGGAGTGTATTTTGATAGGGAAGTATTTCTTCAAGATGTTATTTCAGGCTCCTGTTGCTGATACTGTCAGGCAAATTTGGATGATAGTTTTTTATTGTAAGGCTATTTCCAAAATACAGACCCTTCTCCACCTGGCAAAGTACTAGGAGGTTGTGCTTCTGGAAAGCTAAGAAAGTAAATGGGAGCACATTTGTAAGTAGGACTTTCTTTCATTTGACACAATTAACATGGAAATGCCTTGCCTCTAGCTAGCTTTGAGGCTAAGATGAGCACTTGTGAAAGAGTTAGATGTTTAATAAGGAGAACATGAAGTTAATGAGTTGGGACAAAATTTGAAACAGTCTTATTTCTGGGCAAAACAATGTGTGCAGGCGGCATCATTCCAGGAATCTGTGGTTTCAGAGCTGAAGTGCTGTAGCAGATGAAGGCTAACACAAAGGCCTTAACCTGTAAGAGCAGTTCTTTCCCTCATAAACCCATAGCTCATAGAACCTGTTGAGAAAACAAGGAATTCCTGGTGTTAACTTGTTACTCTTTTTTATTTAAATTGTGAAATTGAAGTGGTAGGAATAAATTTCATGTGTTTGATTATTTGTGTCAGCAGTGCAGGTTTTCACAGCTTCCACTGAAGCACCTCTTGCTTCTCAACATCTAAGACGAAACGCAGGACTTAACATAGCCTGGGCTTCCCCATTCTTTGTATTGATTGTTTTCTGCTGCTGAGGTGGGAAAGATCACTGAATTCTCATTCAAGAGCAACTGTTGCATTCACTGTTTTTTAGCTTTCTGGAAGAATGACACTACATTTTCCCTAGTGACAAAGCATGATTGCTGTGGTTTATCAGCATTTTTCTTCCCGCTGCCTTTTGAACTTCTAAAAATCTACTGAAGTAGGCTTCATCTAATCTTGACTCTGAACTCCTCTCACTGTGTCTCAAGTAGACACGCATAACCTCCTCCTTTCCCAACACCCTTGCAAATCACCCCTCAAAAAAAAAAAAAGCGCCTTTTAGACTGTTAACTTTCTGAAGGCAATGGGACATTAAGAACATTTATCAGCATAGGAGAATGATGTTAGAGTGTTTCCCTTGGTGAACACCCTGCATGAAATAGCCCTGAGAACAAGCTGTTCTTTTTTGCTATTAAAGCACTGCTTTTCCTGGCACTTAATACCTCACTGAACTCCATTGTTAGTTTACAAGACCTTCAAAAATTGCCTTGGGTCTGCTATTTTAAAGCCATTGACTTAAGTGCAGAGCTTTGTGCTGTTCTTTTCTGCTCAAGGCAGTCAGTCTCTGCACCTTTCTCAATTCACTATTCATTATGTATGAACAGAACTTACATATATACTGGAAATCTACAGTGCTTATGATGGGATCACAACAGATGCAGAGGAGATATTTTTCATGTTTTCGTGTTGTAATTGGGTTAGCTTAAAACACACAGGAATTAGTACGGGGTCCTGTTATAAAAAATTGTGTAAAGTTTGCAGGACCTAAATAGGTGGTATTCTTTCCTCTTCTTTTTGTGTGGTGCCTATGAGCAGAAAGAGCTTTTCGTTTGTTACCTCCTTTCAGTTTCTACTATTGAAATACAGATGGAACTAAGTACATGGGAAGAAAGATGTTCTGATAGCAGAACACTCATTGTAGTTTAAATACTTTGGGCAGATCATTTCCTATTACATTGATGGTTACGGCTGGAAGACATTCTAGCAGAAATCAGTGGTATCGTTCCTGTTAGTGCCCAATTGTAAATAATTTATGAATGTCCAACATACTACTAGTGTGATGACTGAGACACAGAACTAGAACGCAAATAAATGCATTCTGTAATCAGATAAATATTCTTATTGTAGTTTCCTATCTGTCTATCAGTATCCATGAGCTGACTGTGGTTTTCTCAGATTCCTTCAGTTAAATTTACTTAAATACCTTAGGTTTTCATTTTACATAGTCATATTCTGGTTATTAATGACATAGGCTTTCTATCACGGATTATTTGCAATAGTTGCTGGGAGTCAAACTGAGGAATTGATTTTGTTCTATCAGAGGTTACTAGAAACTTTCAGCAGAGAAGTCAAAGCTAATTCATTCAAAAAGTTGAAATTAATATGCGGAACATTTTTATTTTTTTAATCCCTCCATCACAATCTCAGTCTTTCTTTTAAGCCTTGAAGCAGAATTTAACTTTCATCACTTTTGTTAATTAATCCACTGGTGGCCATGGCAGAATCCCATGAAACAGTCCGTATATCTCAAATGGCTATGATGCTGTGCACCACTAGAGTGGGAAGCTACAGAGAAGCAGCATGTCCTTCAGCTGACGAGACAATGATGCCTTCAGTCTACTAGTCCTAATTAATTCACTGAAAACATTATTTCACTGTTATCAGTTGACAAGTACCTGAAACAAATATGCTTCCCACCTGCTTTACATGGTCTTGCATCATGTATGGCATTGCTATTTCTACAGCTTCCAGAAATCTTGAGACAAAAATATGGATATGGTATGAATCATGCTGGAATACCAACATTGTTGTTTTCCTTGTATTTGAAAGGGAGGAAGATCACAGTCAAATGGCTTGCCAAACTTAGATAAGTACAATATGATTTGTATGTAGTGGAAATTACAATTATCACTGTTATTAGTGTTATTATTTTATTATATCAGAGGAAGAGAAATGCACATTAGCAGGGTGTTCTGACATAATCCCCCAGGCTGGATGAACCTTATTTAAATAAAAGAGGAAGGGTAACTTCATTAAGCATAACATTGGAAATTGAGGCCCTGGTCTAAATAACTTATAAGGATATGGTCAACCTAACACGCATAGTCACTGGACTTACTCATATAAATGTTATTGTGTTTGTATGCATCTGAGATCTGGCCTGCACAAAGTGCTTGAGATAGTATTGGTCCTCATTTATTAAAGTCAAGGAAAGAAGGGAGATAAACTTTTCTTAGTGCTCAGTGCAGGCAAAGGAAAAAAGGGTAACATCTGTCAGCCATGTTGTCTTTTTTTTTTTTTTTTTTTGACTACTGTTATCTATGATACTAGCAAGAAAGGCAAATTACAATACATAAGATTGGCAATTAAATCAGAAACGTTTCTGTATAGCTACGATTTACAGTAGTAACACCTCTTCTATGTAAAGTGAAATAGATTTGTTGAGTATTAAAAAAACTGAACAATGACATAGAATAAGACATTATCTTTGGAGTTCTAAAGGCACTTAAAAGCCCTAGGCAGTTTATGTTTAATTGGCTCTCCAAGGTAGAAAACAATTCTATCTAGACAAATTCCTTAACATACTATCCTTCATCCCTACCTTGGACTTACCTGTCTGAAGGAGAACTAGAGGAGAAGTAAAAGTACATTCCAGCCAGAAAAGTGGGTAGGTCAGTTGCCCACCAAGCAAATAATTCCTGAGTGTCTTGAGAATTTGGTATAAAAATCAATAGTGTATTGTGTTCTATATTATGTCCTATTTGAAGCAAATAATGCTAATTCAGTAATTGCTCTTGAGAAAAACAATTACTGAGATTGTTGCAAAGTTGAACAGCTTCAGAGAAGTTCTGCCCTTCATAAAATGATTAATTTGATTAATAGCTGGCTATTATTCAGATTACAAATGGTTGCTTTCCTATAAGAAGTTTCTGGTCTGTAAGCAATCAGGAGGTATGAAGGTGAGTCCATAGATGCTCAACTGCCTGAAAACCATCTTTCAAGAATTATATGTCTGTGATTTTGCTTACAGAATCTTTGGGTCATAAAAAAAAAATCACATTTTTCTGCCTGTAATAACACAGTTCAAAGATCTCTGCTCCTCAATGATTCCACACATTCTGCATAGATACAAGGTCTTTAAGAAGTAAAGCAACCATACCAATGCACAACTAGATTAGCTATGTAACTGCCAAAAGAGAGGATTCCAAAGGGTAACATGGGAAATCAGGACGAATAACTGTAAATTTTGGGACAGTATGAGAAAGATACAACTCATACCCAATACCAAGTTTTAGCTTAATTCCAAACACAAGAATTGTGGCTGTCATGAAGCACTATGGTACACGTAATCTCAGTTGAAAATGAGTATTTGGTTATTCCTGTATTCTCTTCCTCATTGCTCTATAAAAATGCAATGCTTGTGGATTAGAGAATTTTTAAGGTTGAAGAGGAAACGAAGATAAGTAAGAAGGAGGAAATCTTGACCTTACTGATTGGGGTGGAGAACCTTCTTGTTGACTTTAGTAGATGCAGTCTGTCACTTTTTATTAAAAAAACCCCACAACATCATCACTGAAGAAGCACTGCCATTCAGGCATAGTGAGCTAATTCACCTTCAGGTGAAACATCAACATTCTCCCCAGTTCAGGGGAGAAAAGAAATATAATATAAAATATCATTTGCCCTTTTCAGAGCAAAAGGGATATTTATGCAGAAGTGAATTGACTATCATATTCAGAGAGTCAAGATAAAAGTGTATGTGTTTACTCTGCTTATGTTTCTTATTCCAAAGATTAGCTCTGACATCCTCGTTTATTGATTAGTCTATTCCTCCCCCAGATTTCACTCTCAGTGGTTATTTGTTCAACAACAGTGCAATTTGCCAACAAGATACTTTTTAGGCTCCATGTTGGTTCCACTAGTTACTGTAAGTACTACTAAAGTGAATGGAACTGCTCACTGAGTAATTAAATAGACTGAACTCAGTACTCAGAAAAACCTATTGAGGCATATATTTAACTGTCCTGCATGTTAAAATTATGATTGCAATTATCTTGTGTCTATGAAGTCACTGTCCATACACAGTTAGCATGTGAGAAGGGCACAAACTCTAATCTGATCTTTCTCTGTTGTTTTGTTATACTTTCTGGGAGTGAAGGTATAGGGGATGCTAATACTGTTTCCTTCCTTCATAATCTCCTTAACTACATAACCTCTCTTTTCTTGCTTCCATGAAAAGGTTTCCTCCAAAAAAGGAGGGCAATCTTACCCTACCACAGATTTGTACTGACTTGCTCAGTAAATTTTTCTCCTTTCTCCTGTATTTCTGAAATAATATTCTGATAACTACTAAACATATTTCACTGTATCTGAGTTTTATGGTTTGGAATGGGAGATGGGGCTTTATAAGAGCATCCTGGACTCTCTCCCTCTCTCCTGAAGCAAATGAACACCCAAACAGAGCGATTATCAAGCAGTCACTTAGGAACAGGCTAAATCCGGAGCAAAAGACCTGAGCAGGAGCATGCATATAGGAGCATGGACCAATGTTGCTAACAAAATGTATTCTGTCCATGGGAAAATACCACGAACTTCAACTCCACTCACAGCTATAAATTTTCCTCAGGTAAGTGGCTTAGACAACGTTTTATATTTTTTAAGTTTTGGGGGATATTTAAAACATTTATCTTTTCAGACAAACAATAATTTAGATTATTTATCAAGACATTAGTGACCTCTTTCAACTGCATCTTTTGCTTTGGGATTGCTTTGGAAAAAGCACATGTTCAAACTCTGTTTCCTGAAAACAAAAGGAGCAAATGATGCTGATATTATGCTGTAGCTGCTGAAAAAGATAATTCTTGGATTTGGAAAGGTGGGCTTAATTTAAGGAGGGCAGAACACTACCTTCTTACTTGTCTTAGTGGACTACGCTTAACAATGTTTGAAAATTATAATATTGACTTAATACACACATTACCCATACCTCAGCAAAAAGCACAGAGTTGATAGACACTGAATTAACTTGAAGATTTTATAAAATATTCTAAATGGATGTTCTTAAAATAAACTAGCAAAGATTCATTTTTGTTTCTTGATGTTTTGTTTGTTATTCCTGCTGCTGTGCTGCATAATAGCTAAGTAAGCCTTTCATTTCAGCTCTTGGGCGACGACTTTATGATACCAAATCTTGGTTTGTAGATTCTGATACCGGTGTTCTTTATCTCCTTAAAGGAAGTAGCCCTGAATAAATAAAATACTCTATAGTATTTTGAAATACCTTTTTTTTCTTGTGAGTGATTTACATTGCAGGTGATACAGTTTTGTTGGTGTATTTTTATATGTTTTATTTTTATAATGATATGCTGGTGTGAAGGCAGAAGACTGAAGAGGCCATTTTTTGATCTACCACAGTTCTTAGTCACTTCTCTGCTTCTGCAGCTCTTATCCTTAATGCAATTTCACGTATCCAAAACCACAGTGTTTGCCTCACAGTGCAAAGATCCGCATTTATTCTATGCTTTCCCTTTGAGAATAGGAGTGTCCTTAGTTGAAAGAAAAAGTCATTTCCAGAGCTGCACAGGGAAGCTTCTACAACAGCTGCCTGCACTGTATTTGTACTGTGGGTAAGTAGGGGAGTTTGAATAAATATTGTAATTAGGAACATAATAGCACATTTTGATTGCTTTAATAAATAACACCAACATGAATATTTTCTTAGTGGTGACACTAATGATCATTAATGGCCAAGCCAGTTATCTTTACAGTACGAATTCTTAGCTGGAAAGCCTAAGTCTTGAATACAAGACATGCTATTATTGAAATGGAAAATGAATGTAAAACCTTGGTATTAATCTCATCAGTTTACGATAATCCTCAAAAATATAAAACAGAAATAACAAAAAAGATGCCAAACCTTGTTTTTCCTTTGGCTTTCATGCACAAATAATAGGAAGTCACATGGACACAGCTGGATTCCGTATTTATGGAATTCCGTATTTACTCACTATATGCAGCCTAGATACCTTTGTGCTTCAGCTCTCTCAGGATTCTAAACCACACAGCAAGTACCAGAAGAGGTTTCATACTTTCCAAAAGGTATGTTATTCAGCGCTGATACTGCAGGCTTGAGGTAGTGCAAGCAAAAGAGATGGCTTTGCAGGGGACTTGTATCAAATGCTGGCTCAGTCATATACAGAGGCTTGTCGTCCTTGGGACTGGCCATTAAAAGCTATTATGATGGCAGACATACTTTTCTTTTTTTCCCCATTGTGTGCTACTTTTTAAAGCACTTCCAGGACTTAATAACACTTTTGACAGAACAATGTCTATTTTATCTAGTTTTCCTTTGAAAATGGTTACGTGCATGTCTGTTACTGTTTTCCAGCAACAACTTTTGAAAGCATTGATCAGTTTCAACCCCATTTGAAAGAATTCTCCACATATTTAACTAGGGGAGAGGAACTGAAGGCTGAAGATTAGTTTCTGTTTCTTAAGTGTCACATTATCCATCAAGAGGGTCATGCAAAGGTTATGTCAACCATCAAAAGTCTCTAGACTTCCAATTTAGACATTAGAAAGTCCTCTAAAGGAAATATACCTGCTCTTAGAAGAAAGTTTGTTGGTCTGCTCCTCTATGGTGCTCATGGAGCTATTTGCTTTTTGCGGTATTCCTCCCCTTCAATATAAAAAAGACATTTTGATCATTAAAATGCATTGATGTCATTAAATATACAGCATTCCGCAAATCAAGTCTTAAAGATTCTCTTTGGATAATGTTTTACAGACACTACGAAAGCATGTGGAACAATCTGCTTTCTGGCATTTCTTCATCAACAAAATCATCCAGCTGTGGAGTACTGAAATCACACTTGAAGTGTCTTGTAGGAACATGGATGCACAGCACAGTGGTGATGCTATGTGACATTGGCTGTGCTTTGTTTCACAAGAGGTATCCATAATGCATAATGTTCTGCAGAACTTGTGGAAGCTTTCTTGCATCTTTGCCAGAACACATTGCCATCTCTTGTATTTCACGATACAGGGAGAATCACAGACTCTCATGAAGAAACGTCGCTGCCTCCAGGTTTTTGCTATCTTTTATCAGCGTATCAGTCCATCAATGACAGGGCTATAATAAATCTGTATGGAGACCTCCAGCTCTATCATATAAAACACTTTCTGTCAGCTTATATGAAGATGGTACCTTTGCAATGATGTGTTGTAGGACCTATTCTCAGTTACAATTTGAAATGCTTGCTGGAATACATGAATAAATCTTTTCACTGGTGCATTTGTTGTGGGATAAAAAGGTGATGGGACATATTTAAGATGATTTATCTTTGCAAATAATTGACATTTTTCAGAAGTTAACTGAATTTCATGGTGACTTGAAATCTGTCCAGTAACTCTAAATTGTAAATGATCATTTTCAACATCTACATTGAGTTACAGTCATATAGAACACCACCCATTTAGAATGGACATCTACGGATTTAAAACACTTCATCTTCTTTAGTATTATCTTCAGAAGATGATGACCATACTTTTTAAATGATCTGCATATATTCTGTATGGGCTTGAATTTATTACTCTTTTTTTCAAATAACAACCATACCTACTGCGAGTAAAACATACTATAGTTAGCTGTTGCCCATGTCTTCTGTTTAACCCTAGTTTGTCTGATGCTATTGAAGCAGGCCAAGTGTAAGGTTCTGCATGTGGACTGGGGCAATCCCAAGCACAAATACAGGCTGGGTGGAGAAGGGATTGAGAGCAGCCCTGAGAAGAAGGACTTGCGGATGTTGATTGATGAGAAGCTCAACATAACCCAGCAATGTGCGCTCGCAGCCCAGAAGGCCAACCGTATCCTGGGCTGCATCAAAAGAAGCATGGCCAGCAGGTCAAGGGAGGGGATTCTGCCCCTCTACTCTGTTCTTGTGAGACCATACCTGGAATATTGCATCCAGCTCTGGAGCCCCCAACATAGGAAGGACATGGACCTGCTGGATCGGGTCCAGAGGACGGCCACAAAGATGATGAGAGGGTTGGAGCATGTCTCCTATGAAGACAGGCTGAGAGAATTGGGGTTGTTCAGCCTGGAGAAGAGGAGGCTCCGGGGAGACCTTATAGCAGCTTTCCAGTATCTGAAGGGGGCCTACAAGAAAGCTGGAGAGGGATTTTTACAAGGGCATGTAGTGATAGGATGAGAGGTAACAGCTTTGAACTGGAAGAGGGGAGATTCAGAATAGATATTAGGAAGAAATTTTTCACTGTGAGGGTGGTGAGGCACTGGAATAAATTGCCCAGGGAAGTTGTGGAGGCCCCATGCCTTGAGCTGTTCAAGGCTGGATGGGGCTTTGAGCAACCTGGTCTAGTGGGAGGTGTCCCTGCCCATGGCAAAGGGCATGGAAATAGATGTTCTTCAAGGTCCTTTCCAACCTAAACCATTCTATGATTCCATAATTCTCCCTGGGATTTTTAACAAAACTTGCCATTGACATGATGAAGTTTAGTACGAATTTTAGGGCTAGGTTAAACTTAGTATGCATATCTTAATTTGCATGCCACACAGAAGTTATTCTCTTAAACTCTTCCAAACTGAGGGCATTTTAATTTTACCCAATTTAGTCACATAGAAACAGCTGATTTATTATTTCATTCTATATATAAAAGTGGAAATGTGCTGCAGTGGTTTAGGAAGGAGTTAATAGAAAAGTTAATAGCCACAGTCATAGGAAAAAGAGTCACCTGCCGCATTAGCAGGCTCTGCAGACTGGAAAAAAATATAAATTTTATCTCCTACTATGATTAGTAAACTTTCCACCTTTAAATGAGCTATCTTAGTAACACTGTATACTGTTAAAGCCTGTTGATGTACACAGTCCAGTCTTCAGCTAATCTGTCAAGAACGTTTGCTTCACCCACATGGAAGATTTTAGTTACCTTTGGAAAGATTAGACTGAACATTTCATTTATTATTCTAATAGCTGATAAACTGTACTCAGTTTCACTTTCCTAGCTCTGTTTGGGTTATACTTTGCTATTGTGTACCTAGAGTAAAAGAGTTGTCTAATCACAAAGGGTTGCTTATTTTGGTACTTATTCTGAAGCTGTACACAGAGTAACCCTAACACAGCAGAGCTGGGGCCAAGTGTTCCAGAATACTTCTCTGTAAAATATGATGCACTTATATCAGGCAATTTTTGAGGTATACAGAGTGAGCAAGCTTCCTTCAGTTTTAATGGAAGGACTGCGTGTTGTAAGTTCTACACTTGATTCTGGCATAATCTTTTTTGGTCCTACACAAGATTACCCGTACATGAATTCCCTCCATTTGCACCTTCAGATCACCATGGTTTTTGTAATTCTACTGTTGTATGTATATATTTCATTAAGAGAACTAGATTTCGTTTTTTTAAAAAAAAGAAGTCAGAGGTATTCACACCCCCCGCTCCCCAAATATCCTTCTCCCTTTTAAACATGAGAATCTCAACTGCGGAATGCTCTTCATTGTCCTTTATTAATCATATAGAAAATTTTTACTGGTGTTTGGGACCTTCACAGTACATGCTCCTCTACTTCCAGATTAAGAAACTCTTCATCTTCCTCACGCCATTGCACAAGTCTTAATTTTAGCCTCAGCATATCTATGAAACATTCAGTATTGTCCTCAAGGCAGAGGCCCTGCGGATTTGTTGAGTAGGTATGAATTTCAAAGCTCAATGTAAAAACTGTCCTGGTTTTTATAGTATTCTTTTTAGGAAAGTAATTGTAGTTAGTTATAATACTTGTCTGCAGAATGAGAAGACTTGGCTAAAAATTATAAGGTATTCTACTAATCGAGTAGTTTTCTAATTTAGCAATTAATTTTAGCTGACCTACAACACGCAGTTGCATACTTTGGTCAGCTTGCAAAATGAGAATTACTTCTATTACCCTTTGGATTTCAAATAGTAACCAATATAATATTCAACGTAATATGTTTCAGAATTAGGTTTATTGTCACAGAACCAGTATTCTGTTAACATTGTATTCTCTAATTTGAAATTTGGGGAATATTTTTATTTACTTTTTATCGGTATTCAAACTAACATTTGCAAGAATGTTCCCTGGTGTACAACTAAACAACTCAAAAGTCAATAATAATAAACTTACTATATGCAATTGATTAATGGTAATCCATAAAGGAGCAGATGTTTTATGTACTGTTTACTCTAATTTTCTTATAGTTAACTTGGAAATATCTTGTGCTCACTGCAGCATAAAACCTTATTGTCAAAGGCATGAGACTGGATGTTGCTGAGAAAGGAGATCTGTCTTCAAGGACTTTGACCCATGTGCACGGGAAGCAAATGGTGTTAATGATTTAAGTCAAACGGCTTACCTCCTTTCCCCCTATTTTGACAGGGATTACTGTCCCTTGGAAACATACTTTCTGCCTAGTTTAAATAGTAGCAGTGAACGGCAGTGTAATGGGAATAAATTTCCTTCAATTAACTTCCAGTTGAGGGGCAGGGGGACAGAAGGTTTGGTAACAGCTTTAACCTGCAAAGCTGAGCACATCTATCAGAATTCTTGGACCTGGGACTAGTTTAATACAAGCAGCTTGTATTCAGGCAGTGCAAATGAAGTAAAATACTCTATCTCTTGGTGGGCTGACCATTTGAACAGTTAGGGATATATTCACATGGGGCATGTAATTTCCCTAAGTTCTCGGTGTAAGCGGCGTAAGAAAGAGGCAGCAGCACAACTTGGCTTCTACAATAACCTGTCTCAGTACTCGGTTGTATTGAACTTTGATGCACAACCTGGGAACTCGGTTTCCATGGATTTAGTGCTAATGGGAGATGAATCTGGCTTCTGGCTTCTCACACTCTTTATTTCACGTTTTTTTGGTACAAGTTGGAGTTTGTGAGGGGACTAAACCTGCAGTACTGTTGTCTGTGCCCATCAGAGTGTACTTTCCCATAAAGAAAGCCATTCAATGAGCCATTGTTTGGGATACCTCCAAGTACTTTTGGTATTGATTCAGTGGTGCTTTTTGGCTTTGAATTACTAGCCAGCCTTGGCTCAAAAATGCTCACTCTGGTATCTTACTCAGTTTCGCATGGGGGAACAGAACAGACAATTATTGTAACACAAGAATTATGTGCTGTTCACAGCTAAAATGAGATTAATGCATTCAGTCTTTGAAAACCTCACTAAGTTGTATTTGTATCAGATCTTTAGGAGCCATCTCCTGGCCAGGCATGGCTTCTCCTTTCTCTTTCTCTACCCGTGAGGAAAAGCAACAGTCATTTCATTTTTACCATACCCAAAATTTCGTAGGAACAATAGGGACTGTTCTAAAGCTTTCAACTTGACATTTATGGTTGGGAATGAAGTAATCAAATAAACAACAGTGACCCCTTGGAGAACTTAACTTCTTATTAGTACTGTGTTTACATTGGGCAAAACAGCAGTCCCAAGAGGGACACTGAGTTCATTGACTCCGTTTTCATGCCCACCTTCTCTAAAGAAAGGCAGGAGGCATTCACAAGCATAGAGGTTTTATGCCCTGTTGATATGATGTCTTCACAATTGGAGGAGAAGAGTCTTCCGAACTTTGAAATGGTTTCTTTCTCTCCATCTCTATATGTTGACCAGTGTAATTGAAACATGTAAAACTGGGAAGTGCAAGTAACATGGAAAAGCATTGCTCCCCACAGGAAGTGAAGATGCTTGTTACAGAAGACTGGATAACTGGTGACTCTAAGTACATGCCCTATGGTAAAACCTCTAAGAAAAAAGTAGTAGCTTTCAGGGGTCTGTATGGAAATTATACGGAAACTCTGAAAATAAAAGGGCTTGAATGCTAGTGTCAATGCCCATCAATCTGCTGCTGCCATGTGCAGTTTCAGTCTTTCTTGTTTCTTTGGGTGGTTGTCTGGAGAATTACTCTTTCACTAATCTGTGAAATCACCTTTTTCCTCTCAAATTCTTTAATAATATTCTCTCACAATAGCTAACAGCCGTGTTTTAAGTGTTTTTTGTTTGTTTTGGTTTTTTTTCCTTTTTGTATTGAAATGATCATGTAACATTTTAATTCCATGGGGCAGAAACTATTTATTTCTACTCTGGTAGTATAGCAACTCTTGCAGTGGGAACCTCAGCCTTATTTATCATGCAAATGATTGTTAATATGCTATTGAAGTGTTTATCATAAACACTACTTAGGATAGAAATGCTAAACCACTGGATAGCTGTATCATGACAGCTCTTTTAATTCCTTCCTAAATTGTAAAGATAAGGTACAGAGTTCAGATGTGAGTTTTTCTGAGACTTGGGTAATCCCTGGTTTTGCTTCTCCATCACATGGAATAAAACCA
Source organism: Charadrius vociferus (assembly GCF_000708025.1). Taxonomy (NCBI): domain Eukaryota; kingdom Metazoa; phylum Chordata; class Aves; order Charadriiformes; family Charadriidae; genus Charadrius; species Charadrius vociferus. The sequence continues at coordinate 955,642 of NW_009646459.1, forward strand.
ATCTCAACTGTATGCCTGGAGGATAAATAAAATGGATATGAACCACGGAAACCATGGAAACTCACAAAATACATTGTTTGGTATCGCATAGTATGTATGAGGATATAAGGTTTTGCTAGGATACTTTGAATACAATGCAAACTACTTTTTCCTGGATGGTCACAGTGAAGATGAGAGTTAGAAGATCCTGTAGGGTAAGGCATTCTCTTTCTTCATAATCGCTAGAGCTATAGGGTTTTTTAGGACACAGAAAAATGCTACAGCAAAGTCATTGTGTACTCCTACATGCTTTAATAATGGCTGAAATTAAAAAATCAGCTTTTCCTTTGCCATGTGAATAGACGAACATGCACTTCCATCTATAGTCTCTCTCCGAAGTATGACATTATTTGTATTTGCAATTTCAAAACCATAAAAATGTACAAACCAGAACTCAGTTCACAGGCTAAAACTCTTCAACATGACAAGAGGTATAGCAAAAGTGCTTATGACAAAGCAAAAATCCAGCATTGCTCAACGAGCCTGTTTTTCAGTAATTCAATTCTATGCAAGAGATGCGGAGTAAATTCTCATTTTGGGACATACACGATTCCCAGTGATTTCATAAGGAATTAAGTTACACACATCAAGGGAAGAACACCCCTTAGGAAGACCTTCTGGATGACTGCAAATTGGTTTTGTTTAGCTACTTCAGAAAGATGAATTAAAAAAGTAACCTGGGTCCCTATCCATCTCTAATTTAAGATTTAGTGAAGCGGAAGTAATTTAGTGGCTGCAAGTGGGGTAGAAAAGACAAGAGTTGGAATAAGGAATTGCTATAAAATATAAAGCAGATACAAAGACTATTTCTCTGTTAAAGGGTTTGCACGATAGGCTGTGAATAATTAATTATACAATGTCTAACTCATAATAATTATGGAGGCAAGCAAATTGTTTCAAAAGGTATCTTTTACAAATATTTTCAGGGAACTCAGGCACATTCTCTTGTCAAGACAGCTGTACTGGAGCCATCTCTGGATTGCCAGCATGTGGATCACAAAGAATGCAAAGCGTTCTTCTAAAATCAGTGGAAGAGCACTTGGATATTCCAGAGTATTTACTGACTATGCCCATAATCACATACGGACACCTGTTCATTGGATGTACAAAGAAGTAATTAGCCGAAACACTTTATTTACAGTGTATGGGAGTAAGTGTGCTTATTGGTACGAGGCGTAAGAACACAATTTTGCTGCCTGTTTAGCAAATTCAGCTTTTATTCTCTAACTATTTGCTGTCCAGAGTTTGCCTTCTGGCATAATTTTTCTTTAATATGTATGCAGCAAAAATGACCCCTTTAAACACCACTTTCCTAAGCTTCGGTTTAGCTGCTGTAGTAAGCTGGATTTTATTTTTTTTTACTTGTTTTGCAGACTTTGCTGAAGGCAAATGCATACTTTACTCCAATATTTGCAAGATCATATTGATTTCTTACTTGGCAAAACATTTTTAGTAGACCTCAACTCTGCATCTCAAATTACACAGCAATTCCTGTATTGCAATAGTTCAGTTTCAATTTTAAGTTACAAGTATGAGAATATGTTGTGCAAAACTTGTAATCTTTCAAGAGACCTACTTTTCTATAGAATGGGAAAATCCAAATTCAGATAGAGGTCTGAAAAACGCTAATGTGTTTCAGAAGAAGAAATGTTCCAATAAATGTAGCAGAATTCATTTTTTTTTCTGTAGAACACTGTCATTTACAATACTTTGCTTCATGTCATTTGCACAGCGCTTCAATCCACTCAGATGTTTTAATGAAGATTTACCTTTCAGTTTTAAATGGTTATGATACAGATTAGGGTGGGTTTTTTTTGTGTTCCCCAGAACACTTTGGAACAGGAACATATGACTAAGCAGAGCAGATTGATCATGACAGGCAACTCTGTAATAGGATCTGCAAGATATCATGAAAGGAGTAACAAATCAAGCGGGACTGAAATACACTCGTAAGAAAAAGTTTGTTAATAAGGAAGCAAGAGCTTTTAGCTTTTACAGTAATATCTTCAATGAGCTGTAAAATGATACACAAGAGGAAAAAATCCCAGACCTCATAGCACTGAATTTATTAATAATTAGCCACTGCTAACTCCTCAGTGAGGCACAACTCGATTGGAATAATAAATCTGTACTATTCAGGTTAGTTATTTATAGCGGGCAAAGGAAACACTCTGGTGAATGCTGGTGGTGCGAGAGCATTGGAGAAGCTATGAATCCTGAAGTTTATCTCGCGGTCTACCCCACCCTTGTCGCATGGCCTTCCATTGACTTCTACAAGTCCTGGACAGGGGCTGCAGCTCTTTGGCAGTTCACTTTAGTCTCTCTTTAAAGTGGAAGGTACGCTGGGAGGCGCCTTTGTGGGTTGAATACATGCAGAACATGACGTTGGGCACTATACAGTTAGAAAGGACCCTAGGTCTGGAGCAGAGGGCAGGGTTTCTGGAGCCTTGACCTCATCTGCGAGGTTCTCTCCAGACCTTGTGCCACCACGCTAAGGGGACCCCGCCACGCTCGTTGCCTCTGACCCCGCT
>NW_009646459.1:958875-998968 GCF_000708025.1 Charadrius vociferus
CCCACGCCGTGAAGCCCGCCGGTCACTGCTGAATAACGCTGGGTTTCAGGGATTCACGCGAACCCCCTGTCTGACAGGCGTGGGGGGGTGGCAGCGTGCCGTTTTTGGGGATCATTTGCGCGTTTGTCGAGACTTTCAGATGCATCAAGTTGCACAGTCGAATGCGGGAAAAGATACATGCGATGTCACTGAAAAACTGACGCTTCTGGGGTCTCAGTGTCGCTAGGAGTAGGGGAGAAGTTTGGATAAGCAAGACTTAAAATAACTGAGGAATATGCAGAGGTGATCAAGGACCAGCCCCATAACTGTGTCTCGTCTGCCGTAGGCAGTTAATGCTGTGTTAGGAATCACAGACATGCATAGGTCCTGTTCTCAAATGACTCTGTTGGTAGGGGCTGTGCCGAAATTGCAGTGCATTTATTCTGTTTACAGTAACTGATAAGACTGATAATCTGGCCCCAAATAGCGTGTGCTTTTTTCTTTGTTTTACCCCCCCTCATATGCAGTGCAAAAGTAGGATGTTTTTAGGACTGGGATAGTATTAGGCCAGTTTGTTTCCAGTTGTGAGGGTTGATTTTCTGCGCAATGCTCGGTGTTACAGTTGTTACCTTTCATGGGCAGCCTGCTCTCCTGCGAGCTATCCCAGCTGTAAGAAGTATGTTCAATTATAGGACTAATAATGGGTTAGAAAAAAAAAATAAAATCCTGTGGCTGCTAGTTTTGCCCTGTATTTTGGGGTGCTTGGGACCTATGTGCTTGCAAGGTCCCCTCCTCACCCTTTGGAGAGTTGCTGCAGATAACAATGTAAATTTCATTGTTGATAGAAGCATAGGGCCCTCCCAGTTTCATAGACCTGAGTGCGCAATCGTAAAACCAAGTCCTTCTTTCTCTTGTGGCCGTTGTTCTCTATATGTAATGATTTGTAAAGCATAGTTTGTTATACCATCTTTTGTGGTCATGCATATTTTGGAAATCAGAGAATTAAGGCACTTCTTAGAGGGCTGGCAAAATAGAAGAGAAAACTAGTCTCTTGGTGGCTTCTTTAATATTTAACTGTGTTGGCAAATGTTAAGGGTAAACATGAGATGTGTCATCTTGGTCACATGCCAGCTAAGTTGTTTTACTATGTATTTTTAGGAGTTTGTAAAGTGTTTCCCTTATGTTTTCATGTAAACAGTCTAAACTTTGGTAGCCCTGTTAAAGGATACTGCATGGTGCCATTACAAATACTTAATATATTTTCAGGTCAGCCTTTCGTATACTGCAACATTTGAACTGGATATTTGGTTTTGACAAGTGTCCTGCTCAAGTACATCAAAGGTGGTTTTATTTAATAGAAATTAATTATGTTATGATAGCGGTCCCCTCTGCACCGTTAGTAAATGGCACGCCCTAAGAACAACTTGATTTTACTACTAAAAGCAAATACTGCGTTAATCTTTCTGAATAGCTGTTGATAATGAGAAAGGAATTGTCTGGAAAACTATGATGTGAAAAGTCCCATGGATAATACATAAAGTTGTTTCTTTAATTTAGATGAAACGGGGAGCACAGCAACAGAACAGTAGCCCTTTTTATTCCTGCAATGTGGGTTTTCAAAAGAAATGCAGACTTCTCTTTGTACCTCCTGAACTGTGGGATAAAACCGCATGTTTTGGATCAGGTCTCCTCTAGAGGAGGAGTACTGCAGGGGGAAGCATCTTTCTGACAGTGATGTTCTGTTGTGTGGTCATGTCAGCTGAGCATGGCTGGGGAGCAAGCACCTGAGCACTAGCGTGTTCAGTTCAGAACAGATTTATAAATCTTATAAGTTGACTTCAATTTGATGATTTACGTTGTAGCACAGTAGCCTGAAAAGGCTAATCCAGAGTAACTGAAGATTTGCATTCTGCAACACCAAGGGCTGATGATGTGTTTTCCTTCTTGCTTGGTCGGGCCTTTCGTGGGGAATCTTTCTCTGCTCATACAAGGTAGCCGTAGACTGAGATGAGGGCACACGAGGGGCTGTGTTTGGTTTGCCGCTGATGTGAGGTAAAGCTGCCCCGGGTAAATGGCGAATGGCTCAGAACTAACGAGCTGGTGTGTGTTGCTGTGCTACAACAGCCGTACCTGTGGAAGACACTAAAGCCCTACAGTTGTGTCTCAGAGGCCTGATGATGCGGGTCTCACAGTGCTAGTATTTCACACTTTGGGTAATCTTGTTAGGTGAAACTAATTACAGTGCACTGACTACATGAGTACTACTCAGAGTGAGTAAAGGAAAATTTTCTTTCTTCGTGAACAATAGCTCCAGAAGAACAATTGCTCCAGACTGTGCAGAGAACCTGTTACTGCAAGTGCTTCATCATTCATTTGGGTCTGGCTCCAGCCACAACGTTAATCAAGGCTGTTTTTCCACCTGGAGAAAATTCTAGCCTTGAAGTATACGCCACCCAAAGGACTTGCACATTTTTTGGTTTTTTAAGACTCTTGTATGGCGTACCTTCATTGATTTTCAGAGAGGAAAATTCTCTCTGTATTATCTATTGATAATAAATTCTCCGCTAGGCTATTCTTCCTTTAAGAACAATGAATTTTGCTTTTGTGACTTGTCATGTAGTCATAGAATATTCTCAGTAATTTTCAGTACTGATTTTTAAAATTGTTATTGATAATCTATGTAAAATCAAGGGGGAGAAATGTTAGTGGGCGAAACATGGCAGAATATAAGAGATGCTGTACTGACATTTTGCGGCATTTACAGTTCAGTCCTGCAGGTTTTTCTCCAGTTTTTCCTAAGTCTAGTAATAATGTGAGGATAGGTGAGACAAGGTGAGACCAAAGGTCCTTCTAAACCAGCGTTCTGTCTTGGCTAAGGGAGGATTATACGCAGTAGAATATACAGGTCTGCTGATCGAGGATTGAAAGCTTAGATCAAAAAGTATATCTGAACTACTATGTTAGCCACAGCTAGACCCATCTTCTGTACATTTGGCTATGTTTTGGGTTTGGTGTTTTGGGTTGGTTTGTTTTTCTTCTTTTTAATCAACTTATGCTTTGGCTTCTGTAAAATCCCTGAGACAGTGAGTTTTACAATTCTATCATGTTCTCAGTGTGAGTGGGGCAATATCCCTATTTGTTTACTTTAAACCATCTGCCCAACAGTTTTAATGGGTGCTTCATGGTTCTTATACCTTGAATGAATATTTTTTGTTCGCTTTCCCGGAGATGTTTTGTTAAGTATTACTGTATCACCCTTCTCTTTTCCCAAACGTTTCCAAGCTAAGGTTTTCTATTTCCCCTTCTTACTTGAGCACTGTTCTATTCCTCTGCTCATCTTTGTGGCCTCTCTCTGAAGATTTTATAATTTTATTAAGCCTCTGAAAGTTGAGCCCAGAACTGCCTGCTGTATTTAAGGCATGAGTGCATGAAAGACTTTGACAGTAGTATAACAAAGTTTAATTTTTTTTTCCATTTTCTTGAGAGTTCTTGGTATTCTACTTACTTACACTATTTTTACTTATTCTGTTTTACCGTCAGAAAGCATTTTTTCTGATGCTTTCAGAGTATCATTTAAAATGAATGCATGATGTTTTTCCTGCTTGGTAATACCCTTTTAAAGCACTTCTGACTGTGTATGCTAGCTAAATATAGTTTAAAAATGTAGGTGTGTTTGTTTCCTCACATTTTGCCTAGTCTGCACTTCTTGGCCCTCATTTCCATTCACTATTTTGTTACCTAGTCCCTCCGCGTCACGAGTCCTTTCTGCAGCTTTTGTAGCCAGTTTTAGATTTGACACTCCTGATCATCTGGTGTTGTCTAAAGCCTTTGTCACTTCGTTATTTGCCTGCCTCTCCTACTGGAAGTAATATTATTTATTATTTATGGATCTGAAGAACAGCAGCTATTCCAGCACATAATACTTGTGGAGAGTACTTCATGGATATTTTTCCTTCGTTGTGAAAACTGACCACTTGTTCCTGTCCTTTGTTTGCTAACTTTTATTTCTGTATTATACCATGAAAGGATTACACCCCCTTTTTCTTTGGTGATATAGTTTCTTTACTACCCTCTAGGAAATTTTTCAATAATATTTTTGGAGACCCAAGTACAATGCATTGACTAGCTTGTCCTGTGCATGTTTGTTTAATTATTCAACGAACTTTAAAAGATTTTGTACAAAAAAGTCATACTTCAGAAAACCTTGCTGTCCCTTCCCCAGTGTATTATGTTATTGATACGTTTGGTGGCAATGCAGTCTGTCTCTCTCTGGGTTAGACTGTTCAGGCACAGCTAAGCTGTCAAGTGGGAGAAGAGTGACTGATCAATCAATAACCTAATTTTGTATAATTTAATTAGAAAAATAAATCAAAAGTTTAAGGCTTCAGCGCTGTAAGGAGAATGATTATCAGAATAATTATCCAAATGTGAAAGGCAATTAAATAGAGAAGTAAAAATTCAAAAATGACTTCTTTAGTAATTCTCTGATGTGAAATACTGCGCGCTGCATGAGGTAGTTAAGTTTGGTATTTTTCAAGTAATCTCATGTGCTTCAGACTGTTGTTTACGGTGAAGCTGAATGCCTGCGAGAAGTTAAATCAAGGGAGTCTGTCAAGAAAGAAGCTGTAAAAATTTAAAAAAAAAAAAAATTAAAAATTTGACAGAATTCCCCCTGAGAGATGCTGAGACAATGGCTGCCAGCCAGTACTTTTTCCCTGCCCTTAGGTCTGTGCTTAATGGAGAGCCTAATGCTTCATATGTTGGCTTCAGGGAAGTCAAAGAGGACAGAATGAGCCCCGGAAAGGGCTTAATGTGCAGGTGATGGTGAGATATCCACATACTGCAGCAGACTGCTTCAGACCAGCAATTGAAAGATGGTCCTCCTCCTGCAGGGAACAGCAGATTAGCTGGGGAAATAATCTTTCGAAGTGCTGTGTCATCTTCAGCAGTTAACGGCAGTCGGAAGAAAACTCCAAAACCACTAAAACTTCAAGTTCTTTTAATGCCTTGCTGCTGTCAGAAGAGAGACTATGATGCTATACCAGTGTTACACCTGGCAGAATAATACACTGGGCAAATGGGAATTATGCCCCCAGAGAGATGGGCCCAGAGAAGAATTGGACTGTGTGACTGGACATTTTTTAAAGTGAGGGCCAGGCCCACAACCAGGGAAATGCCCTTGAGAATAGTAAAAAAAGGCTTCCAAGGCATTGCTTTGATAGATATGAAAAATGAATGTTCTGCTTGTTTCTGAGGCAAAGGAGTTCAAAGAACAGTTAGTGATGATGGCATGACTTCAGAAGATTTATGTGACCGCAGTTTAAAAACAAGCTGAGTCACTTGCATGTTTATTCATATTGCATTTTATTTGTCTATCTGGAGTTTTGTTATCAACGATAGGCAGTGGTTACTTTGAAAATAATATTTGATTTAGCTGGAATAAAGTGGTGGCTTTACGGGAAGTGAAAGACATTACAGAAATGAAGCAGAAGTTATTTTCCCAGAAATTGCTGAACTTATCCAAGCAGAGGCATAAAAAAACTTTTAAGCATTAAGACAAGGAATCAAGTCTTACCCTCTCATGTATCTTCTTTGCATTAATGCAGCAGCACACGAGGGGCTTGACTCCATTTAGCAGGGCACTTACAGTATGTACAGAATTAAGAGCAGGAGTAATGGTATTGACTTCAGTCGGACAACTCACATGTATAAGTTGTACATACACCAAAAAACATTGCAGAATCAGAGTCTTACCATTGATTAACCTTTTGTCCCTTAAATCAGTCAGAAGAAGCCATGTACTCTGCAGCAGGGACTTCAGAGTCAGGGTTCGTTAGTAATGTGGAAAAAAGAGTAAACATTGTGCTAATGTAATTCTGAGATAAATATTTAAACAAAGAATAGTTGTGAGCCATGCTGAGCAGATATAGTAATAGTAAAGGGCTTACAGATATGAGTGAAATTATTAGAAAAATATTTCGGGAAATACTGTTGAAGAATAATTCCAAATATACATTCAATATAAGGAGAAAAATCTGAAAGCATGAAAATAGGAAGATGGAGATGGGAGTGTCACTGTATTGCACATAAGACATGCTTGTAGGGTGATATAAGTGTTAAAATGCAATTTTGGGATACAGTCTTCATATCCCATAGTAAGGCATCGATAAACCTTTGTATGTTTATAAACACACATATACATCCTTATTAGGGAGGGTTATGTACTGTAGACTTACTCTGTCTCTTTTTCATCATCATTATGTGACCTCAAGTGGAATGCTTCCTTCTGTTTTGGGTACCATATAACCAAAAATATTTCTAAGCTGGAGGAAGAATTCAGAGAATCATAACAAAATGGTTTCAAGAATTGACTTCCAAGGAAATAAAAATGAACTAAAAATAAAACTTGATTAAATTACTGCTGAGCTGAAACATGAGAGCAGTCTGGATGTATAGGTTACCAAAAGCAGAGGAGGAATCATTCATTCATGTACATAGGTAAAAATAAGAAATTGCAAAATGGTCAGCAGAGACTTAATAACAAGAGACTATTTCCTGAAAATGAGGTCTTTTAGCTAGGGGAGCAGTCTCCCAGAGGAAGGAGGGGAAACCCCTCCATAAAAGTAAACTAAAATAAAACCCAGATTGGAGGAACATATGTAAAACTACTTTAAAAAACAACCTACAGTTGTAAGGAAGATATGTCGGGTGATTTAATAGCCTTTTACAGTTCCACTAAAGCCATACAGACTACAAACATGTAGCAGAAGCTGAGAATTAAAAATGCGCTTCCCCCATGGATGTTCTTGGTTTTGCAGGACAGAAATAACATTTTTAAATGATAGCCTACATACCTTGCCTTTCATCAGTCTCTGCTGCAGTGATATTTTCTCCTTTTTCACAAGAAAAAGGAGTGAAAATGGAAGAATAAAGCACATTTTGGTGAGCTTTCCACTGGAGGCGGTGAAGTACATCAGATTAATCAAGAGTAAGCCAGATTCTATCCTGAATAACTTTTTGGGTGTTGAATGCGTAGCTGACATACTTTGTTTGTTGTTCTACACAGAGATAAATTGCAAAGGCATTTCAGTGCAGTGTACTGCAGTATACTTGAAGGACATGGACCTGTTGGAGTGGGTCCAGAGGAGCTCTGCGAAGATGATCAGAGGGCTGGAGCAACTCTCCTATGAAGACAGGCTGAGAGAATTGGGGTTGTTCAGCCTGGAGAAGAGAAGGCTCCGGGGAGACCTTATAGCAGCTTTCCAGTATCTGAAGGGGGCCTACAAGAAGGCTGGAGAGGGACTTTTTACAAAGGCATGTAGTCATAGAATGAGGGGTAATGGCTTCAAACTGGAAGAGGGGAGATTCAAAATAGATATTAGGAAGAAATTTTTCACTGTGAAGGCGGTGAGGCACTGGAAGAAATTGCCCAGGGAAGTTGTGGATGCCCCATCCCTGGAAGTGTTCAAGGCCAGGCTGGATGGGGCATTGAGCTAGGCACCATCTGGTCTAGTGGGAGGTGTCCCTGCCCATGGCAGGGGGGTTGGAACTAGACGATCTTTAAGGTCCTTTCCAACCTGAACCATTCTATCATACATCAGTTTACTAGGGTATCATGCTGTTATTTAAGTGTGGTACTGTGGTATTGACCAGGATCCTCTTGTGCTAGATGCTATGCGAATACTTCATAAAAAATTTGTTCAATTCCTGTTTTACAGCGATTGTCCATAAAGTAAGTTGGAAAACACATAGGAGGAACCAGACGAATCCAAAGTAGTAGTAGGGTGGTAATAGATAGGTGTGATAATGTTTATGTATCTTAACCTATTTGTTAGCATTTTGGCAAAGGGTAGCTTTGAGTAGGAGTTAGGAGAAGGAAGATGGGGAGGATTGGAAATGTATCTTTAAGCGTAGGGACAACACAGGAAATGAAGAGATCTGATTACTCTTTCTGTTCCTCTGCTGTTGACTGGCTGGCGGTAAAAGTTAACATTTCATTATTGAATAGGACATGATAGATGAAGCAGAGGAAGGTTTGAAAAGGTTACAAAATGTAGTTTAGGGATTCTGTTTAATGTGTTGGAGCAAGGGGACCCAGGAGAGAGGCCTGTACGGACAAAGCCAATATGGAAGGGCCAGAGCCATAAATGAGGGGAAGGTTTTCCACAGCATGGTTCTGGAAACTGCCTGGTTTCCAGAAACTACCTCTACTGAAGTCAAATAATGTTTATGTGATTAAACCAGTAGGTAATGATAGCCAGAGTGTTAGGTCTGAGGGTAGACAGGAGAGGCTAACGAGGAAAAAAAAAACAAAAATGGTGGGACTTTGCAATAGGTAAGAAGTATGTGTCTAAACTGAACACGATGCCAAGATTGTGGGCTGGTGTGATGGGCAGGATAGTTTTGTTAATCCCTGTGTGTCTGCTATACCTGTCCCTGTGAGAGAGAGGTGCAGTGAAGCTCAGCTATAGCCATGCTGAGTTGGGGTGTATGGTGAGGTTGTGCCACAGAGATGGGGAGAAGTTGTGGGGTGGTACTGTGAAAGGGGCAGGACTGGAACCGCACCGAAGTCCCGTTGGCCACCCTGGAGTCCAGAGGGAGGTCAGGCTCAGAGTTGTAATGACTTGGTAGTGTTCCTGTTACATTCTTGTTCTGCAGAGAAAGTCTGATGGCAACAACAGTTATACAGGACCTTAACAACTGGAATGATTTCACTTGTTCTAATGGCACAAATAGATTGCAGCACAGTAAGGACAGAGGATGGACAGTGAAAAGGTTAGGAACATTTCAGAAAACAATGACATCTGGATGATGTCAGATAGTTCTCTTCCCTTGTTTACTGTATCATTTGACAGTAACTGAATAATGAGTAATAGACCTAATAGACCTAATGCACTGGCCCTGTTCCATCTTGCACAGTCATAACTTGCTTTTGTACATTCCCCTCTAGCCTCAATTTATTAGTCTTAAGCCTCCTTATGTCAGCTTCTGTCTAGAACACAGTGAGATTTTGCAGTATTCCTGACATGATTTACCTGTTTTGTTTTGTTTTGGTGTATTGTGATAGCAAAACCTGTGTTTATGTCTTTCTGTAATTAACACAGTTTTGTTTCTGGTTTAGTTTTCTGTGTGGAAGTGGCTCTGTATACAGTGCCTGACACAAACTAAGTTAGGCACAGAACCAGGCTTTGATTAAGTGACAGGCCATCACGATGAAGTGACTTTTCCTTAGTGGTTAATCTTATGTCCTGGTTTGAGGTAGAACAGAACCAATTTTCTTTTCAGTAATTTTGCTTTTCAGTTAAGCCTACCCTAACTCTCTGAAATTAACAGCATGTTTTTTCAGACAGTGTCCGCTTCTGGCAGATAAGGTCTGATGTTTATAGCTGATGCCCAGGCATGGTATGCAGAGAGGCTCTTGCTTATACTTGTTGCAGTAACACCCAAGGGCAGATAACTTTGTTATTTGCCCCGTTGGAGGGTCGGAAGCAGAAGAGCGTAGAGGGGCCCCACCTGCGGGGAGGAGCAGGCAGGACAGGTGACACAAAACTGACCCACAGGGTATTCCATCCCATCTGCCTCATGCTCGGTGTAAAAGCTGAGGGATCAAAGAGTCAGTGCTCTTTCTTCAATGGCTGACGTCTGAGGAGGACTCTGTCTGTTTGTCTGCCTGCGATCCCAATCTGTGCGTTCCTGAATCCAGATCTGGAATCCAGTTCCCATCTGTCACTGAGTCCAGTGACATGGTTGTCATCCTGGGAGCTCGATACAGGTTGTAGATATTTAATAATTTTCTTATTAATATTATTATCTTTTAATTATTAATATTTTATTGAAGTAGGTTTAGTTTTCTTTTCAACCTCTAAGTCTCTCTCCCTGATTTGCTCTCACCTTTCTGGGAATGGAGACAGGTTAAAGAGAGTGTCTGTCATTTATTTAGTGGCCAGCCCAGCCCAAACCACGACAGTTGATCTTATTGTGCTATGTTGTGATACAGGGCGTAAGTATTATTATACTTAATATATACTTTCTTGCTCTTGTACAAGAGTGATTAAGAAATCCTGAGTGAAGATGAGTTGATAGAGAACAAAAATGACAGAATCACAGAATGGTCGGGGTTGGAAGGGACCTCTGGAGATCATCCAGGCCAACCCCCCTGCCAAAGCACGAAACCTCTGAATTGTTTCTTCAGATATTACCATGCTTTTATAACTCATGGAAATAAGTGGAGACATAGAGTCTAGCTGGTGTGCTGACAGAGGGAGGCATATTCTGCTTTGGAGAACCTTGTATGCTGTTCTGCAGTCAGTGGGATAGGAGGAAAGAAAGGAACTTTTGAGTTTGCTGCTTTTTTTTTTTTCCTTTATTTTGGGAAGCAAAATTGCTCCATTTGGAATATATTTGACTCCTTGTGAAGCAGCAATAGATGGTAAACTTTTAAACACTTGGAGGGACAGTCTTTCCTAAATATAGACAGTTGGCATGTGATCAGTTGACTGATTCAGCAGCCTTTCTTGTACTTAACAAAGGTTTTAACACTCAAAGTCATTTGCAGGCCTGGCTGGATCACAGCTCAGTCAGATGGAGTGCAGTGGTAGGTTAAACTTGCTGGAAAAGTATACTGCTGGTTTTTGACAATGCACATACGCAGTCCATAGAAGTTTCATGTATGTTTACCTAGTTTTCTTACAGCTAAATCTGTTTGAGACTGTATCCTGACAATTACTCAGAAGAGCAAGTGGCTTTATGTGATATACCTGTGTATTGTGCATTTAAGAGGTTTAGACCTATATGAAATCTTAGAAAGGTTAGCCTGCCAGGTTCCTGCATGGAAGTGGATAGTCTTATCAAGTTAAAAGACCAGATATGATTTTAAAGCCACTGTTTCACTTCTAGCCTGCCTCTGTTTTTGGATTTGTTTCTGCGTTGCTAGGAGTTTTTGGTCTTTTAGTTCAGGAAGCATAAAAATGGATATTACCCATTCAATTGAAATAACTTTTGTACAGAAAACAAAGAAAATTTTGCCTTTTTGCAAAGATGGACTTAGCTGTCCTTTCTCTTGACTTAGTTGAGATAGTAGCGGTGGCAATTTTTTCACTAGCAAAAATACTATAATTCAAGTTTATCTGAATGACAGATACTTTTTTTTTTTCTTCAAAATGAATTACTTGTTCAATTCGTGAGGGGTTTATAAGCTGAATTGCATCACTAGGGCAGAGATTATATACTTGCTCTCTGCTAACCCTCAGGGAAATGTGTGCATTTATCTCTTTGTGATATGGTGGAACTGTAGAGGCTAATGAATAAACTGTGCAGTTGCTGCAACCTGCTTTAAAATTATGCATCTTGGTTATTTTTTTACATAAAAGTTGTTCTGTATATGAGAGGAAGAAGTGTGGGATGGCTTTATACAATTCTTTGCTTTCTGCATATTCTGAGATATAAACTCATATAAAAACACTTCCATGCTCCTCTGTGGAATTTGTTCCCTCCCTTGAGAATTTGGTGCACACTAGAACTTCAGCATTGACAGTCTTAGGAAGGATAAGCAAAGGCAGTGACTTCATTAACTCTTTGGAAGGGTGGCATAACCGTGCATTAAAGCATTCATTCCAGGGATGAGAGGGTGGTGCAGATTGGAACTCTAGTCTTTCATCTCCAGAGACATGGACTCATATCCTGTTTTAGATCACATGCGAAAATGAGTTAAGTGATCTAATCTTAGCAGCTATTTGTTCACCTCTCAAAATGATTGCACAGTTTTCAACTGGCAGCTTTTGCACAGCGGAAGAGGGATTTCGAAGGCTGGGTATGAAGTTTTTCGATTGATCTGTTTTGCAAAGTTTGTACAGTAGTTGTTGGCATGAGCCTGTCTCAATAGCAAAGTGATGAGCCTTCATTTAAAAAAAAAACAACCCACCCAAACCAAACCAGCCATCAACCTAACCCCTCTCCGCGTCACTGTGTGAGAATTGGGCCAGTTGCAATCTCATGGTCTGAAAAGGTGATTTATTTACAGATTCTAGATAAAACACAAATTACAGCTGATACAGAAAAGGAACTGATCTAAAGAAATATTTTTAGTTAAGTTTAGGTACGTATGAAGACTATGAAGTCTGCTTGACTGAAAATGCTGAGATCTTGTTTCTGGGAAGTAGAGCAAGTTAAAGTATACGGCTTGATTATGGGAACAGTTTATGTGTCATTTCTGTGTTCCATACCTACCCCCATATAAAATAATTCGAATGTGTCTCTTTACCTACTTGTTTGTGGTGGCAGAAACCATTGCTTGAGAAAACTTTCAGGGTGTTTTTTCCACCCCAGTCATCTTGTAGAACTTAGATTGTATTCTTGCTGTCAAATGCCTTGCAACTTTTCTATTAGGTTGGGAATTCAAGTTCTGCTTTGTGTTACAGCAGTGAAAATACTGATTAATGCCAGTTCTGGTAGCATTAGTTTATGTTTATACCGAGAAACACAGAACAGACTGGTTTCAGTGTGCTGAAATGGAACACTAAGTATAAAAATAGTTTCTTTCAATGCAGACAGCAATAAGCAAGTGAACTTACCTTCTTTCTTCTTTTTCTCCTCAACTTTGTAGCTTCCAAAGAGGGGAAAGGAATGAGATCTTTATTTGCATGTATTTTCTTTTTCCTTTTTCCTCTTTTTTCTCTCTGCTTTCTCTCCTTTCCTGCCAGTAGGATATTTGATAGTCAGAGCCGTGGTATTGCCATGTGGCTTTTAGGAGTGGGGGCATACATACCAAAGTGTGTGAAACTAGTACAGTCTCTCAGTAAATTTCAACAGTTTCAGCACACTGTAGTGTAAGTACTTTGTGGTTCTCCACAAGTGCTTGTAATACTGCAGTTTGTCATTTCCTTCTGTGCCAACCAATGAGGTACAGGTTGGTTCTGTTGAGTTTAGGATAAATTAGCCTTTTGGCGTATCATTGTTGATGAACTGCCGTTTTCTGTTCCACCTAACACCATGCTGTCCATTGCTATACAACCACACAGTTCGTCCTGTCTGCCTCTGCGGTTATTTCTTTTTGGATTTTGCTGCGCTGGAAAATAAGCAAGGATGTAAAACAAGATGTGAAATGACATTCTAAATCTTTCTAGCTTAATTACACGTATCCTCCATTGTTAACTCAGTGCTTAATCACTTAACTTTTAAGCTGGTTAGATACTCATTTCAATTTTTTGCACATTTCAGTTTTTCGGAGCTTAGATTGCTGCTGTTTGATGATGTTGTGGAAAAAGCAAACTAGTTAGTTGCCATATTAAGTAATGATTAAAATCTAGCTGCTTGTCTCCCAACCAGATAATAATTACTGATATTGAATTAACATAAATCTGTAAGAGCAGAATCTATTCTTTGCTTCCATAAATCACAAGTGGTTATACAAATGAAGCTTATGGGTAGTGGAGAGACAAGGAAGCACTTCTGCTTAAGAAGTGCTAGGCTTATGGCAGAAAGCAGGAAAAACCCAGCACTATTTCATAGCATCGTTTTGAGCTGAGGCAGCAACGCTGTGGTACAATAGCAGAAGTTACAGCTGGGGTAGTAATCTGGCATGTTCTGTCTAATTTGAAAGCTTAAAAGATGATATAATAGATTGCACTGCAAGCATTGTAAGGTGAGAACATCTCTCTCAGACACACAAAAATGTCTGTTACAGGTTTATTGTACTGTGAGAACATGGGGCTTGCTTTAAAGTACGGGTTTGGATTTCAGTGTTTCCAAAGTGACTACACAGATCCTTTAGGTAGAAAGCATATATGTTAGCAAAAGAGAAGCCAGGATAGAGGAAACTGGAAGGAAGGCGTAAACACTGGATGTGACTGTCCAACCTGACATCCCAGCCTTACCAGTTTTCACTTAGCTCATATTATTAAAATACCACTTTCATCCAGTTCACTTGCTTGTGTGCTGACATTCTGTCACTCGCACACACAGAGAGAAACACAAACCCTCTCTCTCTGTAAGTGGGTTAACAGACTAGGGAGCCCTTGGGCAGAGTTCTCAGCCTTAAGCGCCTACACCTGACCGTGGTGCGAGGCTGTTTCTGAAATCCCACTGAACCATCCGGGATTGTGGGGGATGGTGTCTGTGTTTTGGGCATTCACATGCACGTATGTGCACTCATATGCATACTGTAGTGCATCTCCCAGCAAGTTGTGGCTGGTGTCAAGCTTGGGTGATGGAAGGGGATGCAGTGTGCTGTGTTTTCCGCTCACCTCTAGGGAGTCTTCTTCTTGGAATGGTTGGGATGTGCAAGAAGATTGCTGAGGTGACAGGGGTGGAGACCTTGCTTAATAAGGCTGGTCCGGTTGGCATCTTTCATAGGTATTAGAAATACTGCCCTCTTGGGTAAATTTACACCTCTAAAGGCAGGGGAAGCTAGGCTTTCCATATGCCCCTACTCTATGCTATAGCTTTTGCTTTTCTGGCAAAGACTGTTCAAAAAATAAAGTAAATAATTTTCACTTTGATTGGAAAGAAAAATTTGAAGGCCTCAAGGGAAAGACTTCCGAGGAGCAGCTGAGATCACTTGGCTTGCTCAGCTTGGAGAAGAGAAGGCTGAGGGGTTCCCTCATCACAGTCTGCAGCTTCCTTAAGGGGGGCAGCGGAAGGAAAGGTGCTGATATCCTCTCGTTGATGACCTGCAACAGGACACAAGGAAATGGAATGAAGCTGCGTCAGGGGAAGTTCAGATTGGACATTAGGAAAAGGTTCTTCGCTGAGAGGGTGGTCAGCCACTGGAACAGGCTCCCCAGGGAAGTGGTCACGCACCAAGCTGGCCAGAGTTCAAGGAGTGTCTGGACAACACTTTTAGTCGTATGGTTTAGTTTTATGTAGTCCTGCGAAGGGCAGGGAGTTGGACTCGGCAAACCTCATGGGTCCCTTCCAGCTTGAGCTATTCTAGGAATTCTATGGTTCTATGAAATGTGAAGAGCTTTTCATTCTTCCTTTGAAGCTAAAAGAAATACAGGAAACAAATTTTTGCGGGCTTTTCTGCAAAATCTAAAATAGATCTGTTCTTCCATGTAGTCATAATTTGACATGCTCTTATGTGTATTTTCAAGGCTGGATATTAATATGTCATTGACAGATACGTTCAGAGCATCACAGGTTCTAGAGAAAGCATTTCAAGTCAACTGGCTGTCATTTTTAACAGGAACGAGAGGCTAAGCTCCGTCCCCCAGAGATCCCAGCAGAATCCACAGCTGCGGTAAACAGAACAGGTGACTGGATGTCACCACGCTGTACTCAGCTATAGCTGAGAGATCATCTATCTTCAAGTTAAAAAGATTTAGCCCTCACAATAGGCTATTCATCTATGACAGTCTAGAGAAGCTAAGGAGTGGCATGCTTTCTAATTCAAATAAGCCTTTTTTTCCGAAGAGTAACACTCCATTGAATTTGTTTTGAGGACTCCTTAACACATGTCTGAATGTTTAGAAAGTAACCCATTTTTGTGATAGTTTGATGTGAGTTAGATTGATAGGTTATCGACAGAAGAGCATATTGTGTGCACTGAGGGGTAGAACCCACTGCTGTAATAAGAAAAATAAGCAAAAATGTGTAAGAATAGGTAACAGGGAGGGCAAGGGAATTTTCTTGCACTTTCTGCACCTTTACAGAATACTTGGGTACTTGCAAGCCCCATTGTGTACCTGTGCGTTATCACTGAGTACTACTTTGAACATGATTATGATCTGATACTTTTAAGGTAGGAATAGCTAGCTGAAATCATGGAACTTTATTTTAAATGATTGGTGAGTGAGACAGGGTCAAGGCCAGGGAGTGAAAAACACCAAAAAAAAAAAGAAAAAAAAGAGAAAAGTAGGAAGTAGAATAATACGAAAGATATTGTGTCTTGAATGCAGAAGTGTTTGGTTCTGTCAAGAATCTAAATAAACTTGAAAACTTGACTTGAGTCTTGAAACCTTCTTCCTTCCCCAATGCTTACATTGTCTGTCTGGAATTTTTAGTTACTATTGTTAGAGAGATATTAATTTCAAGGGCCCAGCTTTACATAATTGCAAATGTTTCTGAGGGCATTTAATTAACGTAAATCAACATGCATAAAGTTTAAAATAGCTCAAACCCTCTGAGCTTTAGTAACTAGGTCTTTTTTCTGGCAAGCCCTTATAAAAACACTTATGTAGGTTTGACAGTTGTACTGGGGGCAAGAGAGCAGAGTAAATCAAGGGGACCAAATGTCAGTTGGAAATAGTGGGGCGTTTCCAATCCGAGAGATGGGTTTTCCCATCCCTCTCCTCTTTGGTGCCTGTAACTTCTGCTGCTGAATGGTCTGTGAGAGGAAAGGTTTTTCTGTTCATTCTGAAGAAGGCCAGGCGGAGCCACAGTGTTATTTCTGTTTTTGACAGGGTGGTCTGTCATCCAGCACCGAATACAAAAGCTGTCTAGTCTCTATCTTGTATAACACATCATGTGTCAGTGCATCTTTTGAAGTGTCCCTGGACAAAAGAATCAACAAGTCTGATTTTAGCTCTTTATTATCTGCTTTTCAATTACAGCGATTAGTGCCAAATCCTTGAATTGGACTTGCTATCAGTGGTGAGAAAAAGGAAGACAAGGAATATCGGTGCAATGTGTTCTTTTTAGCTAATGATAGTCTATAAGGTGAATGTGCTTAGTAAGTCAGGTGTGATACCTTGTTTGTCCTGGTCCTCAGGCCCACATAGCTTCTGTGCTGGGAAACCAGTAGAAGGGTGGGAATGGAGTTGGGCGTAATTAGTTCAGTTTCTGCAGTGCTGGTAGTGAGGAGAACTGGAGCAAACATGAAAAGGACTGACCATGAGGTGGGGATGGCAAAGGACTGACCATACAGTCTTCGAGGTGGGGATGGAAAACAGGATACCTCTCTGTTTGTACACAACTTCTGCGTGGAGCATTAATTCCTAAGCAGGTATTCCTCATATTTAAAGTCTTACACACTTACATAGAAGTAGTTCTCTTATATTCCAGGTTATTAAATAGGAGGATATGCAGATACTCTGTCCTACTGAACATAGCCAGCGTAAATATGTACGTGCACGTGCCAACCCCTGACATGTAAACTGTCCAGAGTTCGTACCTGTGGGCAGTTTTGCCTCTGGAATTTAAGGATCTTACCTTTTGATGATAGAATAAAACTGTGCTCCATAGAGGTAACTTAACTGTAACCTCATCCCGTCACAGACATTTAAATTGAGTTTCATTTCTTCCTAGAAATGTGTAAATTGTCAACAAAAATAAATAATGTAGGAATATTTTAAAATAGTGAAAGACATTTAGGAGTGAAAAATTAAGTCAATAGTTTCAGTAATTTGGAGATGGGAGCTTGGCTAAATTATAATTTGTACAGTAGAGTTTGAAGAAAGGGTGAAGTATCTTTACCGAGATCAATAATAAGAAATCAAGTAAGTAGCACCAGCACAGATCAGAACTCTATGGCAAGACCAAAGATACTTTGGAGGAAATAGGAGAAACATAGTAATACTGTTCTAGAAAGCTGCTAAGCTTCATGCTCTTTCTGCAACTTGAATTTGAGGTTTGGTTTGAGCTGTAATTGGTATTAATGTCAGTTCTGTGGTATTTGGAGAATCAGTTGCATTTACATAATATTAAAAAACGCATTTTTGTGTCTGGGAACAATAATACTTCCTATCTGGGAACAATACCATACTGCTATGTTTGCTCTGGACAGAATTTCTGAAATGTCTTGCCTTTTTTCTTTTTTTTTCCCCCCCTGTTTTCCTTTCTGAATGTTTATGCTGAGTCTCTGCTAGCTTAATTTTCGGGTACAAACTGTAGTGTTATTGGTATCATTTAGCCGTGAGAGATGAAGGAAGTGGACAGGGATGATACCTGTCTTCTGTGTCCTGCTATTTGTAAAGTATTCAGAGTTCCATTTCTGATTGTAATTTTTTTCAGAGGAGTTATACACTAAGAGATTTTGTCATTTAAATATTTTTCTATTACATTCTCTGAATTTTGTTTTTTATGCTGAAGTGTTCCTGAAAAGACAAGTACATTCCAGAGCAACAGTTAGGTGGAGATTTCATTTAACTGTGTTACAAACTTTCCCCATGTCATGCGTTTTTAAATGGCATTTTGAGTTTCCTCTTATTGTTAAGCACAGCTATCACTTTGTATCACATTAATTGATTTCACAGACTAAATGTCAGCAGAGTAAAAACTGCAGTTTTTCTTGGTAATATTAACTTAAGCGTGTTGCACAGCCCAAATGCTTCATAATACACCCTTCATAACAAAACAGATATTTTAAGTTGTGCTCTTGTTAAAACATGTATGTGTGTTGCTATCTATATACCTTATATGCTGTTTTTAAAGAAAAATCTTAAATACAAATTAAACTTTCTATTTTGATGCTAATTGTGACACTAACTACCATAAATATTAGCATCTGGTTCCCCAAATTGACGGAAGTCATTACAATGTATTTATATGGCTGGTTTTAAAATCACAGAAATGCAGTATTCGTGTGACTTCAGCAAGTGGACATGGATCTCCTCTGATAGCCATAACAGTCTATTTTTTTAAGTAGACTTTATGTTCAAAATTTGCTGCTTTCATATTGCTGTTCCTGTAGTAGATGACTCAAATCACAAAGCCTCTGCGGGTTGGTCCTTGTGTAAATTTAAACAGTTTACTAATCTGTTAAAGTAATCATGTAGTGGAATATCTCAAATCTCTTTTAAGTCAGTATGTTCTTTTAAGACCTGGTGTTCTTTTTTATTCAGGAGTGGCATGGCAAGTATATGTTGGTATTTATACATACAAACTCCATCTGAAGCCAGAGATTAAATGTTCAAATACGACTGCATATAAATATGTTGCTATTATGCTTTATCCTCTTTGACTGATCTGGAGGAAAAATAATGTTCTATTTAGCTGGTAAAAGAAAGGAAAGAATTATGCCATGTTTTTTCTTAACAGACTTTCCTAATTCCATTAATGCTGAACAGATACCCTTTCAACAGCAGTAGAGGGCCAGCACATGCTTCCCGTATAAGGGAAGGAAAGCCACACATAGTTATTCCTCTTGTTCTTTCAGTGGAAAATGCTTATATTATGTGAAATGCTGTGTAATGGTTCTCTGATCTGCTGAGATTTATGCAATTAACTAAGCAGAAATAATAAGCTAAAGAAATGTCAGATTGAGAACAGAGAGTGACCTTACACTGGAAGCCTTGAAATCATCACCAGTTTCTAATGTTACCACTATTCCTGTTCTGACAAGTGCTTAATTGGATGCTTGTCAGTATCTCCAAGGGTGATGAATCCCTTTTTTATCACCTTGAACACCTTGCAAATACAGTGTAATTTTAGTTTGTGTTTTGCAGCATTCTCATAGATGGAAACACAGAATTTGTCTTAGCTGGCACACACTATAACGTCTATGTGATGGAGTATGTTGTGTTGCTAGTCACTGAGGTAGGGTTTAATTACACGCAAATTCTAAATGCCCTGCCAGTGTTCTCAGACTTTAGCAGTAGAAATGTGTAGGTGTGGCTGCTGTGATCAGTCTTGTGCACCGGATATTTTGACTTGCATAGGTCCCTTGTATGTACTTAGGTTTCAGGTTTTTTTGGTGTTTGGTTTGTTGTGTGGTTTTTTTTTGTTTTGTTTTGTTTTGTTTTGTCCTGTTTTGTTTTGTGGTGTTTTTTTGTTTTGTTTTTGGTTGGTTTTTTTTTGGTTGGTTGGTGTTTTTTCCCACCACCCCCAGAGATTTAGGGACTTCTATCTGTGCAAGAGGTGACCTAGGAGGGACGTTGTGCTCTCAGATTTTTTTACCTTCAGAATCACAGATTTTTTTACCTTCAGAATCACTTTAAGCAAGTTTAGAGGTCTGTGATTTGGTGGAAGTAAGGTGTTAGCATGAGAGGAAGCAGATTGGTCTTTGCTAGCTTACGTATCTCTCCTTACCTTTGGACCCTTTGTTCTTAACTACAGCAGGCACAGAAATCAATGGATGCTGCTTTTCCTAACAGTATGCTCATCAATTGAAAATCAAGAGCTTGACTGTTGAGGAAAATCAAGCAAGTCCCCATGTTGGGGGGGACGCAGTTATCAGTGTTTTCCGTAGATTAAAAATACACCATGGTGTGTTAAATACAAAGTCAGAAGATATTGTTGATCTGTCAGTTGAAAGGTGAAGTTGAAATATTAAAGTAATTTATTTTGTTTGTCGTTACCATATTTTTTTCTAAGATATTTGTTGTCTTTTGAATTGGCTAGGGCAGCAGATTTGCCAGGGATGATGAATTGCCCATTTTTGTGTTAACTGAAAGGATTCAGCAAAACTATCATTGAAGAGGATGTCTTTCCTAATCAGTCATTAGTGTCTCTTCATATGTGAATTTGTCAACTTATATCTACTTAATAAAATTTGAAATAATACATTGTGAAAAACTTAATTGAAATGAACAAAATTGAGCCAAACCTTAAACAAAAAAAAAATCTCCTCTAGGTGCATTTCTTCTTCTTATATTCTGTTAATGCTTACCAGATTTTTTAACAGAAATGAATGGCATAACATATCTTTAAAGAAATTATTTTATAGCTTTATAATATAAACAGTGCTTCAATTTACTTTTTAATTACACTTTAAATGATTTCGTCTATTATTTTCATACTTCTAAAGCAATAGTTAGTATGCTCACCATGAAGATCATCTTTAATACTATATACTCTTTATTTCTGTGGTTCTTCTCTATATAACGTATCTTTTGTGAGACAAAATTGGACTACTGTGCCAGGTGAAGTCTGTCTGCACTCAATATTTACCATTCCAGAAACTCTCACCTCTGTTCAAGGTGGGTTTTGTTGTGGTTTTTTTTTTTGGTAGCTACAGTGCCAATCTGGCTTTAGCTCTACATAAGAAAGATGTGTTTATTGTACTGTTTATTGTACTTGACCGATCTTGGCTGTGCTGGAACATTACTGTGACGAGCAGCAGAATTAACATAATTTGTTCCTTTTTTTTTTTTTCCTGTACCAATTGTCCTAGTACATTAAATTTAGAACATGGCTCAGGTACGCATATGTACTATGTCAAGACAAAAGAATGTGAAATGGAGCTGTGGTTCAGAGGGGCAGTGGTAATCATCACCATAAATACTGTTTGCAATGTCGTCATCTGTATGTCAGTTCAACGTGTCATTGGCACTACACAGGAGTAATAAGGCAGGATGCTTACCCAAAACCAATAACCTCTAGGTTCTTATCTTTTTGGGGAATAAAAGAGCATTGTGGGACTTTAACTATTGCAGTGCTGAACTCTGAAGTGGAAGAACAAATGGGAAATGCAGATTTAAGCGTATTCTCTCCTATAGATCTTTCCCAGTTTGCCTCAGGTGTAGGAAGTAATCACGATTCCACCTCCTGATAACTTTTTGCTTCCTCTGGAGGATATTTTCCAGGGTGACTGTTATTTCTTCCAGTTCTTTTACCGTTTTTCTATTGTCAATTGTGCTGGACAAATACAGGGATTACATTCAGTGTTTTTCCTGATGTGCTCAGTTTTCATAGAAAGACATTTAAGAAACAAGTCCCTGCTCAAGCTTACTTTTTTTTCCTGAAAAATCAAATATCCTTAGCAGTATTTTAAATGTTTTCCCTGAAACCCAGACACTCCATTTCAGTTTCCTACCCTTTTCTTACTGAATGTTAAAACAGGAAATTTTTTGGTAAATTAGGATTAATGTTACATTTCTTCAAATAGGAATATTTGTGGATTTTTTGTTTTTACAGGAGTGTATTTTACCTGTTCTATCCCATTAGAGGGAAAACTAACATCAGCACAGCAAAAATGAATGTTTTAGATTGCTACTGTATATTGCCTTTCAGCACACTTTAATTAAAGTGGCATTTGTTTGTCCTATAATATCACCATTCCCTAATCGATGTACTGAGCAAGCACCATGGTGACAAGATAAGTTGCTTTGTTTTGTTCCATATGTCTGTGTTCCAAATTTTCCATAGCTTTAATTGGTTCCCTGCAGAATAACATTTACAAGCATATGGTATGGAAAATGCTGACTGCATTTGTTATCATATATTTTAGTACATTGGTGGCACTAGATCACTAAGCCTTTAAATGTGATTATGAGGTTATTTAATGCAGTCAATAGTGTGCTTAAAACACAGCAAAAATCTGCAGTGAGCCAAATGGTATCAAGGAAATATGTTTGAGTGCCTTCTTAATGCTTCAAGGATAGATGGGGAAGTCTGATTCAGAAAAGGTTTTGGTAATGTTTATGCTGAAACATACTTTGCCACCTAAGAGCAATTCGGAGAGGTCTGTGGAGGCTGCTTGCTGTCACAAGAAGGGGAATGTATGTAGAAACGTGGAATGCAGAAAAGCCAAAATACATGATACGTCAAAGATTATTGACTTCTGAAGAAATGCACTGGCATTAGCTGATGAAATGGAATGCAGGATCAGCCCTTAAATATCATGTGTCTGACTTTGGAGACATCAGCACTACCTTTTTACACAGAATCTGCTCTGGTAGAAGGTGGGCAATCCAAAAGAGAATGGGATTGACTGCAAGGACCCCAGTCATCCATGTGTGGTGTGTGAAGGTCTGAGTTTGACAATATTGAACACAATAGGTGTTGGGTTATGCCTTTTTAATTGTGCTGGAGGGGAGGGTGTGTCATGGTGGAGAACAGCTGAATTGGATTTCTTGCTGAGACAAATCGAACAAGGTGGTTTCAGAGTCCTCCAAGAAGTGCTCAGTGGGTCGTCAGATCAATGACCTCTTTGGATTTCATGAGCAGGCTAGAAACTCAGACACAGCCCAAACTATCAGAGGAAGAGGATCGCTCTGTACATGGAGATTGCTGATGTATGGATTACATCCTCTGCATATGGATTCAAGAGGTACCATATCCCTTCTGTCCCTAGCCTGAACCCAGCTTAATTTACCGAATAAATCACTTCCGAATTTCTCCTGTTTTAGTATCATCCATGTAAAAAAGAGTATTAGACATTAAAGCAGCACAAATTCTAAGTTTATTAGTGACTAGACATAGGCTGAAAAGCATATGAATGTTAAAAGTAATACAAGAATGTGATTATGCATTTTCTCTTGCTCAGATGCAGTGTGTATATGGCTCTGATCTAAACAGTATAGACATAACCAGTTATTGTATGAGTAAAAAGGTAGTGCCTTCTCATAATGGAACATATGTTTATAATCTCATAACATCCCAAATAGAAAAATAGATTTTTTTTGTAAAATCAGATTTCATTCTGAGTGTTCATTTCTTAGTGCACTGTCATTTCACTGACAAGCACGCTGTTGCAAGATAATTTTTAATCTGTGCTCAGCTTCTGCAGCAAATCAACTCAACTTCTATCTCTCACAAAGACACTTGGACTTAAACATGTTACAATAATAGAATTCACCCATGGAAAAAGAGGCTGCCAATAATACGAAAGGGCTTTTGGGGAAATTCTTTTGGGGAATAGTGTTTGCAGCAGGCATAAAGGACAGCAGAGAAATACTTGCTAATTGGTTTTTGATTTTCAATGTGGAAAAAGAAAGAGTGACTAAAATAATAGTAAAGTAAAAGAAAATACTGCATTTTTTCTAAGGCAGTCTGACCAGAGAGTGGGTAAAAAGCCAAAGGCATTTTAGAACTGTAGTATGATAAAAACCCGTTAACAAGAAAGGCAAAACTGAAAGTGACTTTGGCCTCCTGGTCATCTCACCTAGCTATGATTTTCTCTCTCAACTGAAGGTGTGTAAAACATTTTAGGATAAGTCACTAATGGGAAGATGGTGCCTATGATTTTATTGTTAGCACGGACTACTTGTTTGTCTTGAATGACTGAAAATACAGTTCATGATGAAAACGAGACAGAAGTTTACACAGAAGGTCTGAAACAAAATGAAAATGTGAAAATGTAGCTATGCATAATGTTTGTATTTGAGTGCAATATAGTCAGAAATACTATCTATAACACATTGATAAAAAATTTAGAAGAAACATTGAGATTGCAAGATGATACAAGTAAAAAAAGGAAAGAACAGAGTAAAACCTATTTATATGTTGTCCATATAAACACAGAAAATTCAGTCTTACATAGTCACTAATGGTATTTCTGCTGAGCTGTTGGCTCACTTCAGGGTTTGGTCTCCTGTTCAACTTGGTGCATTATCACCTAAGGGGTATGCTGGCTTAAGAAGCATGAAGCTCAATTCCAAAGGCTCCTGTACAGCACAGTGTTCAAGTGCCTTCTTATTCTTGGTAAATTTATTTTTCAGTTGCAAAGTTGCTTCCACCATTTTAGAGAAGCAGCTAAGCTTCTTAAACCCTCTGAGGCCAGATGTTAAGTCTGTGACAGAGACAGGTGAATGAACTGCATTGTGTGAGTTGTATTCCTGTGCCTCCACAAAAAAAAAAAAAAAAAAAAAGAATTTGCCTCTTTTCTCCAATACACTTTCTCTGTGCTCTCTATAATTTATTCCACTGCTGCAGTGTGTGATGTAGGGGGGTATTGGTACCAGTGACTTCTTGAGACACCACGTAACCGACACAATTAATATGACGGGGCCACTCTGCTCCTCAGGTAAATGTGCTCCCTACTTTTAACTCATTTGTTTTTAGTATCTCAGGGGACACCTTGGTCCTGTAGTAAGCCAAACAATTCCTAAAGGACATGAATACTATCAAGTCCTGTAAACTGATAAGCATCCCAGTCTCACCTTTGCATGTTAAGCAGCAAGTGGGGAAGCAGAGGGAAAAGGAGTTGTGTACCTTGAGCTGAAAATTCAAAGATAGGCTGTGACTGGCTTTAGACACTAAAGATAACCTAGAAAAGGAATATAAGGTGTTCTTTTGCAGAGCGGAATTGCTGCATGCTGTATTGCTGATACTCAGTTATTAAGTGAGAGCACTAATTCTGCGTAGAACCCATGAATTTGAACAACAAATGAGTTAATGCAGCATGAAAGGAAGAGGGGAACTTTGATTTTTACTTTAGTGACTTCTATGGTAGAGAATCCTATTGATGGGCTGTTGAAGTACTGCTGATTCAAGCTTAAGTAATCATTCTGCTGGGAACATTTTCCTTTTTCAGCCGTATGAGAGTATATCCTGTTCTGTCTTGGCAGGAAGAGCAATGTGATATCTTTACTAAGCCTAAGGTCATTTAAGTAAGTTTTTCCCCTCCTCACTTTGTTGATCTTGTGTCATAAGGACTTAGATTTCTTTAATTCCCTGAGACAAAGAATATTTACTATCTGTCAGCCTTAATGGGAGTTTTATCTTCATGTAACAGCAAAATTGGGATGGTGCCAAAGTCATGCTTCCAAAATGTGTGTGAACGTGGGCATGTATGTGTACCCTGTGTATGACCCCTTTTGAAAACCAGATACTACTATTGGGTATACTGCATACTTACACCCCATGATCCAGTTGAAGTGGTTTCTCAAAAGTTGGCCCTAAAGGCAAAAATTTGGTGAAGCAAGAGGGTGTGAACATGTAAAGCTTATAAAGCATGGTGGGTTAGCAACACCAAACCAATTGATGGAATAAATTTAATTTTAAAAGGAGCCAACAAGATTTTGATTGATGTTTTTAATTCTCTGGTGCTTCTTTTGATATTTAAATGGCATCACTGCATTATTTGATTACTCCAACTATTCTTTTTCAACTGAAAATTGCGTGAAGAAATCAGTGTTTATTTTTATTTTTCACAATGTAAATAAAGTTATGTGATAAGTCAGAAGGTGTTTCATTAACGGGCAGACCAGTCTTGCATGCAGTTATATTCTGTAAAATTAATTAAAAATGAAAAGAGAGTAAATGTTTGTAGTTGGTAGGAATTCTTTCTTGAACACTGTGAAGTTTGTCTGTCTGCAGAATGCCAAATTAGAGCCTGGTGGTAACGCAGAAATATTGAACTGAGTTCTCAGCAGCAATAGCTGACCATGCCAATTCTTGATTAGAATGACTGGAAAAGAAAGCGTCTGTCTTGTGGAAATTCCAGGAACAATCTAGGGACAGGACTTCCTTCCCTGGCTGGAGTGCCAGATAATTAATCTGCCTCATTTCCATTATTAATTTTGAAGGATCAGCATATTTCTATGAAACAGTGTGATTTTGGGAAACAGCATTTTAAAATAAAACTTCCTTTAGCAAGCTCTTGACTCTTCAGTGTGGCTTTTAAAGTGTTAACCTCTGAAGATCAATAATTCTTGTTTATGAAGGCTGTGTTCCAACCTCCTGTTGGAAGTGGAGTCATCATCAGAGAGGAGAGTGCAGATAAGACGGGGTAAAATGGGTGTATCAGTTAGGCCCCAGGGAAGTTCTATACGCATCGCAACTAAGGTGCAGAGGCCTTTTCCTAGTCTTTGTTACAGACTAGTCACAGTCTTGTCATCAGATGTCGTTCAACACAAAACATCAGGCAGTATTTTATGCTTATCCAACCATTTCTGAGGGTGGCATTGAATTTTTATGACCTCTCCACTTTTGTTTATCTTTTTTGTAAGGCTGTGTCTCCAATACAAATGTAGATGGTGTGGATTTAGAAAATTGCCCGTTTGTTTTATTATATTTTATTCTGCTAGTGGGATTGATGTTTGCTGTAAAAGCTTTTGGGTTTAGATCCTTAAGTAAAGCAACATGGTACAATATAGATCCAACAGGTAGTGATTAAAATATGGCATGCTTGAAATTTTCTCTAATAAATTGTGTTCCTTAGGGAAGAATCCACTTTGTAACCACGTATTTTAAAACTACTACAGTAAACTACAATGTATGTTATATACTGTACATGATAAATGTGATATTTTAGGGGCAGAGAGATATAATAGACTTTTGTCTGTCCTCAAAAATAGGAGAAAACAAAGACTTATCAGGAGAAGAGACCATCTTTTTTTTCCAGGCCAGTAGAGAGCTTTCTTGTGAAAGGACTTATGAAATATTAAACTAACTTGAACTTTGCATAAAATATTAAATTAACTTTGCTTTGGCTTAAAGCCATTTCTCTGACAACAGAGAAGGATAATCAACTTAAAAGCCCTCAGGCCTACGGAAGCATAATGTTGCCTGGTACTGTAAGGCAGATGCAGGATGTACTCCAAAATGACTACTCAATAAATTCTACCTCTGGGTTGGAGGTACATTTCCAAAGCTACTGAGTAGGTACAATAATCCTCTCTTATGTAAGTAAATAACTTAAAATCTCAGTTGCCATATTTACTATCTTGTCCTTGGTCCAGGTAGTTAGGCTTTTTCCCCATGGGAAAGGAAAGCTTTCCTTTTTCCAGGAAAGCTAAGTATGTCTGTGTAGCCATGCTCCCTTGTTAGTGCTTCAGCCACAAGGTTGGAAAAGCTTTCAGCGTTGCATGTGACACTGGACAGTGTCAGATTATGTGACTCTGCAGCTTCTTCTTTATTAGTATGCTTCTGTTGAGCCTTATAGCTTCTTCCTTCAAAGAATTGCTATCGTTGACAAGCACTGTCTCATCCCATGCAACAAAATGCAGTGATTTCATTGCAGTTGAAGGACAGAAGATCCAGTGAGATTCAAGGCAAAAAGAAAACAGTGGCTTAGAAAGCAAGGCTGTGTGTGGCTGCGTGGGTTGTGTGCGTGTGTATGAAGCAGAGGGAAAAGAACAAAAATTTCTGCCTTGAGACAGTGAAAGTTTTGTAGGGGTTCCTGTTTATACTAGAAAAAGTCTTCAGTATTTATCTTGCAGTATTATTTCAGCTTCTAAATTAACAGAAGAAAAAAAGAAGAGACAACGTGATTTTTGACTGTCATTGTAGTAGTATGTCATAGCCAAAGTTTCTGCAAATCTGATTGTCAGTATATGCCATATGTTTGAATGAATCAGCTGTTTGATGCATTTAAGAACCTATAAAAAGTATTTTTGACCACAGTTGTGTAAAGATAAAGTTGCCATACTAATGCTTTTATGTGAATAAAGACAATAAAAATGGGCAGATACGAGAGCTTCTTCTCTGTAAGTATCAGAGTATCAGAAGAGACCTCTTGCTGGATTGCAGAGGTAGCTTAATGTTTGTAAATCTCTTTTTTGAGCATGATAAGTGAATGTTGATCTCTGCAGGTCTGGGCTGAATTGAGTTATCCTGACTGATGCCATCTGTGAATGACACATCATTTCTTTAATCCATTTTATCCCAGGCATCCAGTGTTCATGCATTTTACAATTTACCTTTAATCTAGCTGAACAACCCATCAGCACTAAGTCAGATCAGTGGTCTCTTATGTAGTTTAATTTATGAGTTCCAGTTTCATCATCAACCTCTTGAATTTTTTAATTCTGAGAGCTAATGAGGGTTCATGATGGCTCTCAGGTTGAGCTGTGGTAGCTGCTGGAATTAATCACATTTTAGTCCTATTGCAGCTAGGTCTCACAGAATTCGTGCATCTAAAGCTTTGTGGGCTTCTCTGCTGGGGTCTGTGCTTGGAAAGATCTGGAGGAGGAAGCCTCACATCCATGGGCCTGCTTTTCTCCAGCTGGCTGGTTAGCCAGCAGTAGACTAGCTGTATCTGAGATGACGGAAGAGGAAGCAATCTCAGACCTGTAAGATAAACAGTAAGCTTGGGTAGCCCCGAGAGGGCATACGTCAGGGTTGCTTTTATGGAGAGTATAATTTTTTGAAGGTTATTATTAATAAGTAGTAGTAAGATACTAAAAAGCTATTCAGGGAGCCACGCGTGGGGAGAGGAGATGCTGGTGAAATCATATATCCTGGACCTGCAAAAGGGGAAAGAGAAGAGAATAAAAATATGCTTGGTGAATAGAAAAGCAGAGATGAGGAAAGGTGAAAAAAGGATATCACTGATCCTTAAGACAGCACGTTGAGGACTGTCAGTGGAAGGTCTACCTTGTGCCGTGATCTTCTAGAAAAAATAGATAAGAAATCAAGTCACAACAACAGACAGTAGCTCATGCTGGTTTCATGTTAGTTTCTGAACAAGGAGCAGCCATAGAAGCTGAGGAGACAATTCCCCCAGCTTCGGAAGAGGTGGTACCAACTTAACAGAGGAAACTTTCCACACCAGTCTGTCAGAGCTGAAGGTGTCATGTGAGCTAGAGAATGCCATTTCTTTTATATGCTCTTTGACAACTATTATCTGATGTGAGAATTGAGAGGGATGGCGTTTGAGGGGGTTGTTCCAAATATGCACAAAAGGCAGCATGTTACAGGGAATGCTTATTTTGTGCAGCGTTCTGTTTATATGACTGTAGATAAGTTTGGATTTAAGCCCTGGAAGACAAAAACAAAGGTTGTTTTGAGGGTTCATTTGATCTTAAAATATCATTTTAATCAATATGAAAATAGATTTGTAATAATTTATCCAATTATTCCTCTTAACTTTAAATTTATCTACCTTCCTTCTTGCTGGCTTTTGATTGCTTTAAAAGTTGTAGTAAGTAACATTGTGGTTATAAACTACAAAACCTGGTTGTCTCTGAATGAGGATCTCGTGATTTTTATGCATGGATGGTGGTGGTTTTTTGCCAGTAATGTTTATCTGCGGAAGAGTTGTCATGCTGAAAGTACTGACTTCTACAACTTCTAAGGTGCTGCAAATCAGATTGAAGGTTAAAAATGTTGCTTTGATAGTCCTATGGTAGAATTGGTAGGTGTCACCCATTTGTGCTAAGATGAATGTTTGCAGTAGTGTTCCATTTCACTGCATAACTCACTTGTGTAACACTGTGGTCATCGCTAAGCTTTTGATAAAATATCAGTAGTGTCGGTACAAGAACATTTCCTGTGTTAAAATAGAGTGGGGGAGATGCTACATAGCTGTATTGAGTAATCTATTAAAATATTAGTACTTTTCCTGTGATTCTCGCGTCAGCGAAATAGCCAGTTCAAGCAATAAAGATGCTTGGAGTAGGAAATGTTGTCCATGTGAATAGGTTATGTAAGTGTGATCTTTATGTGTCACTGAATTATTTTGGCGGTTATTACTGGGGAATGGGAAGGTAAATAATTCAGTATTAATGTACCGAGCTGTGTCAGGGATAGCATTGTATCTCTTTATGTGCTTCCCTGTAGATGTCCTAAGCTGGTCAGTTTTGCACGTGGCAGCTCTCGGACCGTAGCTCTGGAAGGATAGTTTGGAGTTACATCTGTGTGCTTAGGGGAGTTGCTGCTTCTAATCCTCCTGTTGACTTTGCCTCTAATGGGACAGCGCATACTACGTGAATGCAAATACTAGGATGGGGTTTTTAACTGTTGCTGGTTGTCTGCCAGCCTGATCTATTTTATCTGTACCAAATTTGTGCTGTTTTCTAGATGTGTATCATAGAATAATGTTGAGTTGGAAGGGACCCATAAGGATCATCAAATCCAACTTGTCTTTGGGAGAACGGATTGCTTATGCCGATAAGAATATTTATTCAGAAAATGGAGGGTTTCATTTAGGAAAATAGTAGCAAAACATCTTGTGCTTTCTAGTAATAATTGAGTGACATTTTAGGTTGTTTTTGTTATGTTTTGTTCCCATTATGAATTTCCAGAACTACAGGAAGAATTAACTGTCCAAACATATTCTACAGCGTTATTAATTAAATTTAT
The DNA here is from genome assembly GCF_000708025.1 of Charadrius vociferus. Classification (NCBI taxonomy): domain Eukaryota; kingdom Metazoa; phylum Chordata; class Aves; order Charadriiformes; family Charadriidae; genus Charadrius; species Charadrius vociferus. The sequence goes on from NW_009646459.1 coordinate 989,476, forward strand.
TTTTTTCATAAAAATTAGTTTGGTAATACATGATCTGGTAGTGGAAGCCTTTCGCTTTTTTTAAATAAAGAAAATTCTTCAGGCTGGTGAAACAAGATGTGGACTATCACTTCTCTTGTCAGTGTGTCTTAACATCATCAGGATGCAAAGCACAGACTTTCTTTGCTGTTTGTTCTGGCCAATTTTTGCCCTGAAATCTGTTAACTAGAAGCTTTAATTACTTATTAAGACAGCTTGCAGGTTTACTTTGTATTTTAACATTAGTTGAAGAGCTGTCATATTTTATGAGAAAAAGCCTATTTCAAAAGCACCTCGCTTAAAGTCATGGATGAGAGATTAGGGCATGAAATAGGGTCGTTGTGTGCACATGAGCAGATTCTTACTCTGGGAGAGACAGAATCATTAAAATAACCAATTGTAGTGGATGAAAAAAATATATATCCTCTCTGGAGTGACCGGAGAAAAGGCAGCATGCAACAGAAACCCCTGAATACCTTAAGAAAATTATTTTCCGTTCCCTTTCCTTTGGGAAAGCGTTGGCAGTACGTGGTAGGTTACCTCGACTGTGTGTTTGTCGTAGGCAGAAATAGTCCGGAAGAAACTGGCAGTTGTTGGAGGGATGGTATGTTTACAGCCTGACCAAGAAATACACCCTTTCCCTGTTAGTCTGCTTACTGTTGTATTAAAAACTTGGCTTAATAAGCTCCATCTCAGGTTTCTTGATAAGCTTTTGAGAACAGTCCAGGAAGACGGCCTCTCCTTCCATAGTCTGTTCTGGTTCATATGTGTTGATGAAGGTATGGCGTGCTGGAGTTAAGAAATCAGAGCTTGGATGGCTAGCTGACCTGTTTGGATTATGATGAGGTGGTCTCTAGAGCTTTCTTGCTCCGCACCATGTTCTCTTTGCATTCTGCTCTTTATAGCCGTGCTTTTCTCATTTCTTCAGAAGTCAAGTGTAGGGTTCAGAAACTTGATTTCTAAAGACAACACAAAAAATGTGTTAATTTTTCAAAAGAGAACACTTGTGTACCTGATGACATGAATAAGTCTGTCATTCATCACTGAAACTCAGATCACTTTTGAGGATCCTTGCTAGTTCTATATGGGATAGTGTTTTGTGGAATATGAGCAAGAGGAAGCAAATTGTTATAGAATATGTAGATACAGGCCATCAGATGGCTTGAAATTTTTTTTATTGTTTGCACTAGATTCCTAGAGGTGGGTGAGTTTGTAGATTTAATAATAAATTTATCAGTTTATTCAGGTTCCATCTTTTTCAGGGTTGAGTCATTTGCTATGCAGTTACAATGTACCCAAAGAAAAAGACTTCTATAGACTGATTAATACTAAAAAAGGATCAGCTCATGAACTTTAATTCTTTAGGGTGGCTGATCAATCTGAAATGTATGCTACAGAAGAACAATGTGACAAAAATATATTGAAAAGAGGAAAATGAAGACAGTTCCTTGCTGGTGAAGGCCTAGAGCTTAAATGAACATACCGTGTTCCAGACACTGTATTCTTCAGAAAGCTGTCTGTCTTTCCCAATACACAGGGAATGGAGAATAGGTGTCCTGGTTTTATTACCCAAAGGTATTTTGATGGCTGTGTTCTATTTAAGGGACAGAGAACTAAGTTTCTTCCTTATATCCAGATAGAGGTAAGATTAGACACAGAGAAAAAAGGGTTGGTTTAAAAAAATTGCCCATTTATAATTATTGAGGATAGTATGCTAAATATATACTTCTTTTGAAAGATTAAAATTTTATTTTATATCCAGAATCCTATTTAAAATTAACAAAAAGTACATCAGCCTGATTCTGACAACAACAAAAATGTTCAATTGCATATATTTGGTTCTGTAATATCTACTTGGCGTCAGTTGAGTATGTTTCTTAAATTAAGTGTAGCTCATTAGAATAAAATAAACTGCAATGTTTCTATGCAGCTAGCTTGACGTTAATGACGTGCACGAGAGAAAAATATCACCTTACGTTTTGTGTGTGCAATTATGAAGAAGGTAGACACTTCCCTGCAATATTTTGCTTTCACACAGTTGGTCTATCTTTTCTTCGTGTTTGGAAGGCTTCTAATTTTATTAAATGCAGAACAGACTTAGTTCCCTTTGCAAGTGAGAACAACTGAAAGCTCTCAGTGTTTCACCAGGCGTGCTCAGCTTCTGAGGAGTCAGAGTGAAAGCCACTTACTTTGTCTTGTTACTGATTTCAGCCGAGAGAAGAAAAAAGGGAAAACTAAAATTACAGCTTGCTGTACAGTTTGCTGCGAGTATTTCCACACTCTTTGGGACTGCTTTTCTTATTAGATTTGTGAAGTGTTTTCAAAAGCTTTTTCCACATATACGTGAAGCTGCTTATCTATTACTTTGCTGCTAAGGGCTGTCAGTTTAGATCTCGTCTGGGTTCTAAATTGGGGTCTTTCATGAAACCCAGATTTTTTGGCTTGCTTGGGAGCTGTGAAGCCAAGGAAACATGTCTGATCCCACAGTAAGTGCATTCCTTCAGCCAGTGGTGAAGAGCACTACGACTGAGGGCAATGCCCCATATTTAACTTGTCTTTTGAAGTGTCATAGTGATGTTTTTTCTCACCGTTGTCACTCACTGCAATTGTCTTCTAATGTGTTACAGAACAGGAGCAAACGCCTGGAGAAAGTCCATGTCGTTCTCGGGAATAAATCCTGTGATTTGGATTCACTCATTTCTACTCTGGCCTATGCCTACTTTCTTGACAAGGTAGGGGAAAAATGGACCAAGTGGTCTTAATTCATTTGTTCCAGGTTGTTACAGACATCTTACTGCTAAGTCAGTTAAAACATACTGTGAAAACATTATTCGGGACATTATTCTGGATTTTGTTATAATCAGATGTGAGGTTTTTGAATAGAAACAATCTATGTTTCTTTTTACACAAAAATTAATGAGTGGGTATGAGCTGGCTTATTCAATAGCAGTAAAAGAATCACCCCTGTACATGATTCTTTCTCCTCTCTCCTTCCTCGTTTCCCAGTGATTCTGTAGGAGGCAGAGACCGAAGAACAAGAAAAAAAGGCAAAAGGTGTTTTTTTTTAAAAATGAAGTAAAAGGGGAAAAAAACAAACAGAAATTTCAGACTGTTTCTAGTTGCTCACTCTGTTAAAACATCTTCCTAATAAAAAAAAATATTTTATGCCACTCTGACAAACGTACATCTATGTTACAGGTCAGTCCTCCTGATGTTCTGTGCTTACCCGTGTTGAACATACCAAGAAGAGAATTTAGCTACCTCACAGAGACAAGATTTATATTGGAGGAGCTGAATATCCCGGAGTCATTCCATATCTTCCGAGATGAAATCAATTTGCACCAGCTGAATGCTGAAGGGAAATTGTCTTTAACACTTGTAAACAGCAACATGCTGACAAGGTATTGCATTGTATGTACAACAAGATGGCTTATGCGGGTTTGAGCTGTTTCAAAAATTATATTTTACATTTTTTCTGCATTAATACTGGTATTGCTATGTTCACACAGACAAAAAAATAAGTAAGTTAAAATATATTTTGTCTCCCATTATGTCCATTAAATATAACAAACTAAATAGTCATCTTTCTCTACTTTTAATGGAACTCCCTTTTTTAAGGACCTTGTATTTTCACCCAGCTTAGATTGGATATTTTAATTTAGTTTAAATAGTTTGGACTATTTTTCCTGTGACCAGTAAAAAGATGAGATTTTTTTCCTGCTTCTTAGTTTGCTTTTGCTAAAGGCATTAAGGCTCTTACATTGATTGGGAGATGGCCAGCACACTTGCATATGTGCTTTTAAGATGGCTGTTAGATTATTGCAGTCCTTAAAAACGACAGCATTTTTCTCCAAATGTTCTCAGTGCCAGAGGCTCAGAGTTGCTCTGTGGAAGACTGCAGTCCATATACCCATCCTTAAGAGGGAATATTTACAAGCCTATAGTGAATTTTTTATAGGGAGCCTCTTTATAATGGTCTGCTTGTCTTGCCCAGAATCAAGGATGATGTTTACTTCCAACTCTCTTTAGAACTTCATTTAAGATAAGTAACATCGTGTTGTGCTATGGCCCCATCTGACTCTGAGGGGTTTGCGGATTAGAATAAAAATAGGGAAAATCTAAAATGAGACATATGCATAAATCTCATAACTATTGATTCTTTAACTGCAGTCAGATCAGTACATCATTCACTTTTTCAAAGTAAAATTATCAATAAGATTTGCTTTTTGTTTACCCCTTCCTGTGTTTCTTCTTTCTAAAAAATTATGATTAACATTTTATATTATTAAATATAGTTATATAGTTTGGCTTTGTTATTGCTATTATAAACAGAAACTTAAAGTGTCTAAATGCAAAACAAAAAAAAAGAAGAACTTTTGTAAATTTTCAAAATATTCAATGGGGGAAATCCAAGATGTCCCCCGTATAAAGAGTGATATTTTCAGTACGTGTAGAAATATTTTTTCAAATTATTAATTATAAAGATTTTGATAATGGAAATGTAAACATTTAAGTCTTAGTAGTTAGTGATGTATCAAGCAATAAAACTACTCTGAACACTTCATTTAAAAAATTACAATTTTAGGACTTCATTATGACTTTCTTTGGCTTTATAGCAGACTTCAAGTAGCAATAACAATAGTGTAATAGTCCAGAATTTTAAATTTTTTTTTGCATTGTTTTACTGGGTTGTCTAAGCAGCTAGAAAGAAAAATATATATAATTTTTAAATTTGCTTGATAGTGAGGATAAAAGTTTGGAATCAGCTGTTGTCAAAGTCATCAATCCAGATGAGCAATGTGACGGCAGCCTGGAGTTACAAGCGTCTTCTTCCTCTTTAGTAGTAAAAGAAATTCTTCAAGAGGCACCAGAGTTAATCACTCAGCAACTGGCTTATCTCCTCAGAGGTGAGAGATTACTCTTCATTTTAAATACTGAAAGGTTTAATGGAGTGTTTCTAAAAAAAGAGTGTGATCCATTCTTTGGTTAACAATCCCTTTAAAGACCACGGGAAGCTTCATAAAAGAAGCAGGGAGTAAAGAGTTTGTTAAAGAGTAACATTATATTGAATATTAAAAATGTGCATTTAAAAATAGGCATGAGAGGTCTTTGCTGTATCACTAGACAAGAATATTAAATGGAGCTGTCGACACACCAGCTGGGTAGCTGGAAAAGCTGTGCAGTTCGTCGATTCGAGGGGCTGTGCAGTGCTGCCAGTTTGGCTCTGCCTGCCTGTGGACAACAGTATGGATTGGAATCTAATATTTACACGTTAAAGCTTCTCCTGATGGTGGTACCTTTTTATAGAATGATGTTTTAACGGCGTGATGCGAAACTTTTTGTGTTTAAAAACGCTGTAATCAAGTCTTCATTGCACGCCCCTTTTCTTTTGTATGGTATGCCCAGTAGAGCTCAAAGGATGGGGCTTTGTCGTGGTTTAACCCCACACGGCAGCAAGGAGCACACAGCTGCTCGCTCACTCTCCCCGTGGTGGGATGGAGGAGAGAATCAGAAGAGTAAAACTGAGAAAACTCATGGGTTGAGAGTAAGATAGTTTAATAGGTAAAGCAAAAGCTGCGCGTGCAAGCAAACAAACAAAAAATTCATTGCCAGCTTCCCATGGGCAGGCAGGTGTTCAGCCATCCCCAGGAAAGCAGGGCTCCATCACACATAACGGTTAGTTGGGAAGGCAAGTGCCATCACACTGGACATCCTCCCCTTCCTTCTGCTTCCCCCAGCTTTACATACTGAGCATGTTGTTACATGATATGGAATATCCCTTTGGTCAGTTGGGTTCAGCTGTCCCGGCTGTGTCTCCTCCCAGCTTTTTGTGCACCCCCAGCCTGCTCACTGGCAGGGTGGTGTGAGGAGCAGAAATGGCCTTGACTGTTGAGCTACAACCAAAAACATTAGTGCATTATCAACATCATTCTCATCCCAAATCCAAAACACAGCACCGCACCAGCTACCAGTAAAAAAGTCGACTCCGTCCTCAGCCGAAACCATGACGGGCTTCAAAAGTCAAGAGTATTTTCATTTCTGTCTTCATAAAGTGTATCCTTAGTTTATTTGTTGCAGCAGAATTCTTCAGTTGGAACTGCAAAATGCCTTTTTAAGAAATTAATGTAGGCGTGTTTAATGAGGATTATGAAAACTTGCCTACATTAGATTTCAGAAGCTACAGGAGTCTTGGCTTGTCATTGTACTCATCACTGTGATAACAAATGTAATGAGCATGTTATGAGAAATTACAAAAGGTAATTTTTATTTTGTTTATGTTTTCCTAGAAGAAGCATTAACAGTGACACAGCATTTAGTGTGCTCTTTTAGTATCTTTCCATGCTAATAAGCTCTAGTAAACCTGCCATGAAACATTTTTGTAAGCTCCAGATTTCGGTTGAGTAGCTATCCAGGCATCTAGGCAAATGACCAAGCGTAATTGATTTTGGAGGCAGAACCAAAAAAGGCTTTTGGTGATCTCTCAGGATACCTGTTTGGTGGTGGAGTCAGGAGACAGTGCTCTGAATAATGAACAAGAATGCTTTCAAGTACTACACATGGTTGTAAGTGCCTGTGTGTTTTGGCTCTCCAGTCTGTATCCAAATTAAAAGAAAGTGCTTTTATTAGAGAAATATTCAAAGTGTTTGCATTAGAGACAGCACTTTCAGTTTTGAGGGAGATGGTAGCTAAAATTTTTTTACAAATTAGTAACTTCATTTTAATTATTGTGCATGGTAGCACATGTTTGAGGAAGTTAGTGGATATGGGAGTCCCTTCATACCTTCTCATTCATGGTATGAGAGGTGATTGGCAAAGCCTAAACAACAAAACACAGCTGCACTTGTGACTTGATGCTTTTCTGCTTCGCCCAGCGATGCTCTTTGTACATATATAAGGCTAAGCAATACAGTGAGTCCTCTTGTGGGTCTTTTAAAATAGAAAAGGTTTTCGGTACTTGAGAACCTTCAATTGCGAATTCAGAAGAGTCAGTGAATCCCATTACTGGTTTTGATAAGATAAAAAAAAATATCTTAGATATAAATGTATGTAGATGGAAGATCAAACTACAAGCAGTCTGAAAATAAAAGATGAAATACAACCTACCCAAGTCAAGCTTTTGTGTTTCTCTGTATATATTATGGCCTTTTGTCAAAGTCCTTGCCCATAAAGTATAGTTTTTGAAATTCATCTCACCGGTGAGCATGGGAGAAAAAGGGACCGTCCGCATATCGTGGTCTGGAAGAAGCGGGGTGGCTGCTTCATTCTCACCAGCAGTCAATACACATGTAAAGGCTCCCAGGATGACCCCTCTCTCTTCTGGCACTCTACCGGCGTAAAGCCAATAAAAAGGTCCCACTGGGTTTTTCCCACTGTTATGTTGCTTCCAGTGTAAATCTGTAAGTTGTTAGTATGTATAAATTTCAGAGGAAGTTCAGAACAGAAGGCCAAAGTAGAAGTCAAAGTGCTAAGACTTAAGATTTTGTTTTCTTAAAACAGCTGAGAGATCGTAACATCTGAGTCTCTGAGCTGGGAACTCATCTTTCATTTTCTGGCTTTCCAGTGAGTATTCTGCCAGAAGACTTGTAAGATAATACAAATATCTCATGTTTTAATAACTAGCACATAGTGGCTGTGACAAATTCATTTGTTGCCTCTTTTTCAAACTTCTTTTTTCTCACAGTCTGTTAGCAATTTTTTAAAAGTTTAATAACAAAAGCAGATTTTTATAATGTGCCATATTTCAACTTCGGACAAACTTCACCTGCTTCTTCTGTGTTTAAAAAAAAAAAAAAAGTCAAGAGAAAAGACTTTTCCTGGGAAACTGAGCATTATTGATTTAGGCAGTTTAATATTTAAGGACTTTTTTTTCAGCTGAATGCTTTCCTGGTATCTTTGTCTCCTCGTCAGACATGCCATAAGTTAATTCTACCCTTGGGCTTTGAATAGAGCCTGCTTGGAGAGTCAGAGTGTTGTACAGCCATATTTGCCTTAAGTTAGAGCTTGTGCTGTCCCTGGATTTGTGCCAGAAGCAAACAATTACAGAACCTGCCAGAGTCTTGGGCCTGTATTATCTTATTTCCCTAGAGATGTTTAGAAGGGGACTGTTGCCAAACTCAAGATCCATTAAACTGCTGAGTCATTACATTTTCTGTTGCAGCCAGCTGGCAAGGATGTGATTCCAGGCACTCACTGTCAGGTACCTTGGGTCAGTGCACTCTCAAAAATGCCTCCTTATGTTTATTTGTATAAGGCCTTGAAGGATGCCACAAGGTGCAGACTGCAACATGTAAATAGAGACAGATTTATAGCAAAAGCATCAGCAATTTTTTTTTTTCTTTTTAACATGAATCTGCTTTTGCTAGTTCTAAGCTGCATAGTTGAGATCTTTTTATGCCCTGTTGGGGCAGTCTGACTTTCAGTAGAGATTAGTTTGTTATGGTAGCCACGCAGACAAATGTTAAGAAATGCCCTTTTAAGGGCTGTGGGAATTATGCCAATTTTCCTTTTTTTTTTTTTTTTTTTTTTGTTCTGTCTTGATGATTCACATTCCCTAATTGCTGCATCCTTAACATATATGCCAGAAAGAAAGGAGCATTTTGAACTGCACCAAATGCTGCACTTGTTTGGACTGATACTTTAGGTATTATGTGTGGAAACAGTTTTCTTGGAGGCAATGCCCCCCCCGCTCCCAATTTTATTCCAGCTTTGTGGCTCTCCTGTTAATTACAGTGAAGACTGCTTGCTCGGCTTGGTTTTACAGTTTTGGTTTGTGGGTTTTTTTGGGGGTGGGGAGTGTTGAAGTATACTTTTTCCATGAGGGACTGTTGATTTTCCCCTCTTCCCTGTCCTTTATTTTTCCAGGTCATGGAACAAAAGCTCGACAGGAGAAATGCCTATATTTTCATTGTACTGTTTCTCTCAGCCATAAACTTATAATTCAGGAGATGCTTGTGCTGTTCTTAATGTTTTCCCAAAACGACTTCTGCCTTCATTAGATCATGTTTAATATTAATGCACAGCAATTGCTTTTGGCAAAACTAGTGCTCCACTTCCAAAATGCTTTGCAAAAAAGAATAAAATGCACATTTTTTTTAAGAGTCCTAGCCTATTTTCTAGTGACCTCTCCCTTGAAAAAAAATATCTGTAATGTAGTGTGATGTACACAAGAAATAATATTGAATCTTGTGTTACCAATTATATATTTCTTTTTTCCTGTGCTTGTGAGCAGACAGAGCAGCCTCCATTATGCTTTCAGAAACCCTGGGGGAGTTGCACCAGCACTCAGTAAAATCTGCAGGAGATTTCTGAGTCCATGTATCTCTTTTACAGCAGGTACTTACAAGAGAGCACATGACTAAATGGGCTACTGACCTTTGGCCAAGCAAAAAGTATCTTGAGTGAACTGTTTTTCTAAACTATCTGGAATCTTAACCATCACAGGGGTGCTGGGGGTGCCTGGGAGAGAAGCGTGTGT
>NW_009646459.1:999008-1046408 GCF_000708025.1 Charadrius vociferus
GGAAGAATAAATGTTGATCTTAGGGCTTGCTGGCACCCTATGAATTCAAGAAGCATACTTTTCTTGCTTTCATCCTAGTAGAAAAGTTAGTAATTGCAAGCACTACAGTATCGCTGTGACAAGTGGGAAAAATAGCCTTTTAAAAACCTCTCTAAGATGTCTGCCTGTGATGAGGCATTCTTTCAGGGTGGCTGCATTTCATTCTTGTATTCAGTGATGAATCCCAAAATTTCTAAGTTTGCTTTGCTCTTTGAAGATAGAATCATAGTATTGCTGAGGTTGGAAGGTACCTTTAAGATCATCAAGTCCAACCATTAACCTACCCTGACAAAACCACCTCTAAACCATGTTCCCAAGTACCACATCCACCCTTTTTTTAAACACCTCCAGGGATGGCGAATCCACCACCTCCCTGGGCAGCCTATTCCAATGTATAATAACCCTTTCAGTGAAAAAATATCCTCTCACACAATGTTTTAAAAATAATTTTTATTTTACTTTCAAGTGAAGGGTTTAGCTATATTCAAGTCTTCCTATCGATCTTACTTCAACACTCAAATTAAGAGCAGATGGGTTCAGATCTTTTAAATAATTGCCTTTAATCAGTAAAATGAATTGATGTTTGATTTAGGCATTACGGCACTGTGTAACCTCAGCTGCAATAGCATCTTCCTCTTTGATCACCTAGCAGCACAGATGGCCAGGAGGGAAGGATGTTAGCCTGCTGTTTGGAACAGTTGTGTTCTTAGGTAGACTTTCTGTCTTCAAAGGACAGTTCAGGGTCTTTTTCATTGCTATTCTTATGACTAAAATGAAGATTGGAAAGGATTGCTTATCACAGTAATTTGAAAGTCCTGAGAAGCAAAGCTGTTTCAAGTGCCGAATTCATATTTTTTTTTCTCTCATTAAATGAGAATTTATTATTATATGAAGGTTCCCCTTTTTGTTTACAGATATTTGGATTCAGACAAGATTGATAGCCACAAAACACTAACCTGTATCAGATATACATAAAAGGTTGTGGGAAATTGGCTAGCTGAGAAGGGTAACATAGATATGATCCAGCTGGCCGAGCAGGAGCTTGGGAAACATCGGACCCAGTTCCTGTGATTGCTAATTGGCAAGGGCACCCTGACCCTGACTGCAGGTGCTAGACAGTGATGAGAAGCCTGGGATTACTCAGGCATGGGAAAAGAGGGAGTAGTTGCATGGGAGAAGAAGAGGTAGCTAGCCACAGATAAGGAGCTAAGGGCTGGAGTGATGAACCAATCAGAATGCTGTGTTGTTGGAACACATATAACTAATTATAGCAGAGTATATATGAAACATGTAGTAGCCAATTATAGTAGAGTAAACATGGAATATGTTTTAGCCCATTATAAAAGACAGCTGTGCTATTCAATAAACGAAGCTTGCTGATTGCTCATATTGAGTGTCCATGTCTTCCCCCGTCGCAACACCTGGATCCTCCTTCTGGCCCTTCTTGTGGATGGGTGTCACGTTTGCCAACCTCCAGTCAGGTGGGACCTCCCTGGTTGGCCAGGACTGCTCATAAATGATGCAGAGTGGCCTGGTGAGATGTCACCCCTTGATCAAAATATGCCAAGGAGTTGATCCTGAGATGAACCAGTGAAAGGTTCACCACCTTCATCAAAGGTTCACCACCTTTGCCAGTGAAAGGCAAAGGCTTCCAGTTAGATGCTGCAGTACAGTGCAGCCTAAACACGTTCTGATTTTGCAACTTTACCAGTAATGCCTGCATCCTGCCAAAGGTGAGGTCAACGGGAAGGCTGTTGAAGAAGAATAATCTGAGAAATCTTGGATTTGAAGAAACCAATGATTTGTCACACATGTGAAAGCAAGAGACATGTGTACTGGTACCTGTAGAAACACATGGTAGGCTGCCATGGTATGTGCCAGTCAATCTTTCTATCCCTTTTGATTGGGGAATAGATAAATAATGTAAAAGTTTCCTTCCACCAATCCGTGTGTTTAGGAGGATTAAGCTAGTTTTATTGGCTTGAACAGTGCTGCTGCATCACTATAGTAGAACTGCTTTGGTGTGAAAGAAATCCATGTATTATTTTAGCAATATGATGATTTTTTGGTGCTACATAGCTGTTGTGGCTCAGGCGCTTGTTAAAATCAGAGCCACATACTGACCTGGCTGCTAGAACTTGTCTTCGTGTCTTTCTGCTGCCACTTCTCCCGTTTCCTGCAGCTGGAGAAATACAAGAGTTCCTCTTCTTCATTCAACTCCGTTTCTGTCTTGCCTCCCAGTACCCTTTTGCTTGGCTCTAGAAGGGCTGGGCTACATTGGGCCTGGAGCCACTCAGTTTGATTTGGTGGCCCATCCCTGAATTTTACACTACAAACTGCCTGTGCTGGATGGGACCATTACCTCTCTGAAATACTGACATAAAAAAGAGGTTAATTAAATAATCTGTTCCATTTTATTGTAATAGTTTGGGAATAGTTTCTGTGAGAAACAGGAAAATATACTTTTCCTTAAATTCTGAGACTCAGAAGCAGTCTTCATTTGACTGTTTCTGTATGGTTGAGCTTTTATTATGTTTTAGGAAGGACATAGTTCTGGATTTGTCTTATAGCTTAGTTGAAATCCAGGACTGAATGGATGAAAACTGTGGCGTGGTTATAGCTCAGTTCACAGTCAATCCTGTAATTAGGCTGGAATGATTTGTGGAGCTAAAATGAATCAGAAGTTGCTGACCTGATGCCGAACCCACTGCATAGTAGTTATTTCTGTATAATTAGGCAGACAACGAAGCTCACATCATGTTGACTTCAAAACTGATGAGCTTGATTGGATATACAGCTCACACCTCTCATTCTACTAAATTTCCCAGCATGTTTGTGTTAAGATTTTCTCTTCTTGGTCTTCCCCAAATACTCTGCCCCCCTGAAGCACAAGCAGCATTTGGACACGTGGTGTGTCGGAGGACCTGTGCAGATGGACGGACAGCCTAGTCCATACTAGTGCTGCTCTGAGGCTGTGCTACAGCCCCCCTCCAGTAGGTAATTGTATGATGGATTTGAGCACGCGTTGGAGGTCCAGCGCTTTCTGCTGGAGTCCCCATATCGTTTGTGTGCGCATGAGCAATTTCCCTGTCTGCTCCTGGAGGAAGGAAACCAGGCTGCTGAAGAAGCAGGAGATTGCTAAAATAATTCATGCAAGCTGGTCCCAAGCTGCTGTGTATCCAGGTGCAGCTCTGTGCCGACTGGGAGCGTGCTGTGGGCCCTCTAACTCGTTGTGGTCATGGCCCGTCCCAAAGCACAGGCAAGAGTATGGGGCACGGGCACTGTTGTCTGGCTAGGGGCGGGAACAACACAGGGGTATTCTTAGATGAATCATCCTGGAGGCTGCTGGTTGAGAAACGTGCTTCATAGAAAAGGGACTGAAAAATAGGCCTTGCTAATATATATGTGTAGGTATCTTGGGGTGCTTTACGTATCAGTTATTTACCTGTAGACATCTGAAACCTGCTTGCTGTGGAGCCATGTTTCGTGTACCTAAATTTACAAATGTCAATCTGGGTCGGTATACGTGATTTTCATGCGGTCTGTATTTCTTTAATATTTTTAATACTATCAAATAGGACAGGAGCATTGTCTTAAAGTGATGGTAAGACTGACATAGAAAAAGGAACACTGAGAATTAAAAGAATATTGGTGTTTACGATGTCTGTAACAGAAATACAGGGCGGAATTTCATATATGTGAATTTCCAGAAATTAATATCTGATGGGGAACAACTTTTGGCTTGTTAAGCATTACTTATTATTTAATCCACAGTCTAATAAGGAGGTGTGTACTTAGCATGGCAACGTTGTTTTGTGTTGCAAGTGCTTTTTCTTATTTTATGTGATGACAGTGTAGAAGAAAACCAGGTACATACTAGGTGTTTGAGTCCTAGGCTGACTAGTGAGATTGAGGGTGGCTGTGTCCAAGTTTTTCTTTTCCTCTCTTGGCTCTGTGCTAAAGCCTAAACAAGTTGGCTTACAATAACTATCTCATACTGTTGTACTGATTTGCTCATTGACCTAGCATGATGCAATGCAATCATACACTTGTTTGAAATCCCTGTGCACAGTACAGTAATAAATAATGTCAATGCTGAAGTATAAGATTTTATTGTCCTTAATTTAGTGTGAGTAATTGGAAGCAAAGGCTATCTTTGGGTATATTAATAAATGGGATCCCAGTCTCCAGGGAATGAAAGAGTGACTTTAAACCTTGAACCGTCAGGAACGTTCTATATCCAGGATGGAATATGTTCAGCACATAGTTGTCTGAAAAGACGTCAAACTCACCTCTGTTATTGTAGTAGCATACCAATTATGGTGAAGTTATCTATTGGATTACGTTTCTCTTAAATTTTAAAATTGAATGCATCATCTTGTTTGGCTGCAAGTACTGTGCTTTTTTGCTGGGTTCATTGATGAGGAATTAGTCAGAGTCAGTTATACCAAAATGACCAATGATTTTAAGATCATGTAGTCCAACCCCCTTGCCATGGGCAGGGATATCTTTTGATTAGAGCAGGTTGCTCGAAGCCCTGTCCAACCTGAGCTTGAACACCTCCAGGGATGGGGAATCCACAACTTCTCTGGGCAACCTTTTCCAGTGCCTCACCACCCTCAGAGTGAAGAAATTTCTTCCTTATGTCCATTGTAGCAGTTCATTGATGCATCTGTAGAAGGAAGGTTGGCAGTGGGGATTCACTCTTTCCTGGTGTCCCACTGCTCACGAGTGGCCACACCGCAGAGCTGTGTTAGAGGTACAGAAGAACAGCCAGTTAGCTGTAGCATGGGCCCTGACAAGCCGCGCAGTTCGGATTTTAGAAACTGCCTTGACGTTAGGAGGGTGTTTCTGTGTGAAACACATTCAATATCTGATGCAGTGAACCCGTCGGTGGAAACAACCTCCAAGAAGGAAAGGACTTGGATGGTGATACAAGTAAACATTCTTGTTTCTGTAGTACCTCTTTACCGTTTACAGGAGGCATTGATTTTTGTCTTCCAACATTTCAGGAAGCATTCTCTTCAAGTGCATGTCTTTGGAGGCTGACAGAATTACAGAGCAGCAGGAGAAAGTGCTGTCAATCCTAGAGGAAAAGTTTCCAGATCTTCCCCCACGAGAGGAAATTATCTCTGTTCTCCAGGAGACTCAGTTTAACCCGCAAGGTAGTGCAACTTGCTTCCATTTTTCAGACCTTTTACAAATCTAGTTATGTAACTGTACCAGAATATATTGGCTCATTGTGTGTGGTGAAAATAGGTGTGGCATGCTATCTTCCTTGACAGTAACATGTTATATTTAATTTTAAATTAAGTGGCTTATTCTGAATCGTGGAATTGTGGTTTCTATTGAGGAGCTATTGAACTAAATAACCTTGTGTTGCTTTTACAGATAAAGTAAACATTAATTTATTTCATATTTTACTTTTACAAGTGTATGCTAGTTAAGAATTGGTGTTGATGAAGTATAGGGGCATAATCAATGTGGCAGCCCATGTGCAGAAATCATGCTGCAGTTGCCTACATGGTGTGGGAGTGGATTTTATCTTCTGAACCTTCTCAGATTTATTGAGGGCTGTGTACACATGAAGCGAATTTGACTTCAGACTAAGATTAAGGAAGGAGTGGGAAAACTGCAATTCTTTCATTCTGTCTACTAGAAATAGCTGAACACAGTTGTCATTTTTTCAGTGATCAGAAGTGGATATGTTTGAACGCAAAATTTGGTAGCAGGATTTTGAAAGGATGTTCTGAAAGCCTGAAGAAAATTGTTGCAATAACTCTCATGCTTTTTACTCTTTGTTAAATGGCATATGCTACCAAGTTGTTAACAAAGAGTGAGTATTGAATTGCTGAGATGCGTCTTCATTAGATATATCAGGTGTGCACAGAGTCCATGCAGGCCCATAGCCTTTTTTTACTGTTCTTTATCTGCCCATCTGCAGAATCCTCTCATCTAAGTTCAGACTGTCAGCCTGAGATGGCTGCCCTAGCTGGTAGCTAAGGACAGAATTTGAGGTGCTGCTTCCTTTGCTCTTTCAGTGAGGTCACAAGTTAAATTAGTTCAGGGCTATAAATCTTCACATAGTTCCCTGAAGTTCCTCCAGACGTTAGTCAAAGAATCATAGTTCAGAAATGGACTGAATGCAGCCTGGATTGGAGAGATCCAGTGAAAGTGGTATTTGTGGAGCTCAGTTCTTAGTTCTGCCAGTTGCCTGGGAAGATGGTTTAGTAATGTTTGTCAGGTACTTGGCCCATAAAGTGTACCATAATATCCAACACAAAACTTCGCCAAGTAGATATAACTGATTCAGCCTGCATTGGTTGCCAGTGATTTTTATATGCCACATGTGGAGGGTAATGTCCTACAGGCTTTTTGTTTTGTCTCATAGCTGCTGTTTGCTATGTATTGTGAGGTACATATTTAGTACTGCACATATATATGTGGCATTTGTATTAGTAAGGTGCTGTTGAGTTTCTGAAGTCTTTTGAAGGCACTATCCTCTGCTGAATATTTTAAGTTATGTACCTGTTATTTCAGGCAGCATCAGGATAATTCAGCGAAAAACTTGTCTGTTTCGTGCAGAAATAATGATTTATTGGCATGAATTCATGAATTCAGTTGTTATTTGAGGCACAGCATGTAGCCCACCAGAAAGTCTATTGGTTACCTATAAATATTTTTAAAAGGACAGATGCATAAATAGAATAAATATGTGAACATTAGCCAGTTCATCTTGTCATTAGATTGAATGCAGTAGCTGGACTCTATACAGGAACAGTAATGACAAGATTAATTTCTTTGGCTTAAGTAGGTATTTGGCTCCCTCTATAAAAATTAGTCATGCAAACACATTTTGGATGTTATGCTGCTAAGCTTTAAAAGTCTGTGGACGTTTTTTTTGCCACCCTACACCAAAGTAAGTGGCTTGCAGCTTTCTTTATATAGACATTTGGCTATCATGTTTGTATTTTTGATCATGTGATATGACCATGTTCCTATACATGATATATGTTTATTTTGAGAATCTTTACCACATTTTAGAGAGACATCTTGCATTAGAAGAACTTAGTCACATGGATTTTTCAATACGTTGTACTTAAACATATCAGTATGTCTGTTTGCAATGTTGCTGTGAAGCAACTCCAATTTTACACTGTTGTTTCTGATCATAATATGTACTTCTCTTTCTGTGGTACATAAACATATAGTTGGTTCATTCACCTTTGATTTACGTAAGAAAAACCCATTGTTGTTGATATCAATTTGTGAGGATGGTCAGAAAGGTTGCATGATTTTGTGTTTACAGAGTATCTGAAGTACATTGCTTCTGAATATTTTATAAATACCACATGGGCTTGTCAATATATTACTTATTCCAGAAGTGTTCCATATTAGCAATTTTGTATTAGACCATCGGAGTGGTCTAACCTTACATTTATCGTCAATGGGAATTCAGTTCGGTTAAAAAATGTGACTATATACACAACTTGATAGCAGGAGACTTAATTACTCATCCTTTGCTCTGCCCCTCTCCCCTGCTTTAAATCCCTTCCTTGATTTAAAAACCTCTCCAGAAATATTAATGTTGGTTTAAATTTTCTCATAGGGTGTCCTAAAATACCAAAGGCTCAACATGAAGGTCTAAGCTGTGTTTTCAATTTATGTTGCTGCATCTGGTCAGCTGCAGATACTTGTATGTATTGAAATTCCTTTCTTTTCTCAAATAGGTGTGAGTATTGAAGAGGTTATGCTGAAGGATCTCAAGGAGATTTCAGATGGAGAAATCAAAGTAGCAATTAGCACCGTGTACATGACACTGGAGGTAAGAGGAAACCTAAACGATGTAGTTGCTAAATAGCCCTATTGCATATGGAGACGGTTCTTTAACAAGAACAATTTGTGTTATGGATGCCAGTAGCTATTTACCTTAAGCTGAGGTATATATAAATGTTACTGGCTATTATGCAAAAATATTAATTAAAATATATTAATGTTTAGATTATTGAACAATTACGACATGGCGGTATTACTTCTGATGGAAGTTTGCATACTGATATACAGATTATTGATAAAACTAACTAGATTGAAGAAAATCTCAGTAACAAAGAGATACTTTCACCTGATATATATTTGCAGTTTACAATCTCACCGTTTGCCTGAAGGTCACCCATACAAAAGTATTTGACATACAAAAGAAGTTGTCATCCTCTACTTTTGCATTTGACTTTTAATCAAAACTTTATTTTACCTCAAATAGTACTAAAAAAATCACTTTAATAGTTCTTACCTGTGTATACCCTATGAGATTTTTTACGTCTTTTGTGATGCATTTTACAAAAAAATAAGGTGCCTCTGTGGTTGAAGTTTGTGGTGCGATGCAGCTTAAAATTATCCATAGATTTCTGCTTGCATACTAAAATATATGAAGCAAATTGGGTAGCAAGGCTTCAAGAAATGAAGCAGAATCTGTTAGTTTGTTGGTTCGTTTCTCAGTGTCAATCAAACTTTGCCAGCCACCAAACCTGCACTGCTTTATGAATCATAATTTTGCTCCTGAAAATTACGCCAAGGTTGGGAGGAAAGGCGATGGGGAACAATCATTGTAAGATAAATCCCCAAAAGAGGAAATAGGATTTTTAAAAATTCTTAATAATATTTTCCTCCTCTTTTGTTTTAGATATTTCTCTCTTACTGTGTCAGTTTCAGTGAATGGTGGATACACAGGGCTGGTAATTAGGAGCTAGCTTTAGCATTACATTTTCTTTTTATTTGTTTTCCTTTTAATCTTGTTTAATAGACTATGTAGAATGCAGGCTTTGTGCTTCACAGATCTAAACTCCAGCTAAATGTGGCTGAACTCATCTTTACTACTCTACATACTCAAATTAATCATAACCTAAAACTTGTCTTCCTTTTGGCTGCAACTCAGAAATTGAATTTGTCAACAGTAGGTTTTCATAGTCCTAAAAGCAGGCAAATTTTCAAACTTTTTTCAGTGAATGTGTAACATTTGGTGTGACATACTTTGTTTAAGAAGTTTCAAGATCCGGTGGTCAAGCAATAAATGTTTCATAATTGTTTTTCTTAGGACATATCTAATGGCCATCCCGGAGGGCAAAGGAGATTGAGTTGTGTGTAGAAAGAACAAACTGATCAGTGTTTTACTGATGTTAGACCTTTTTTAACACCAATCTGTTAAGTAATTTTATTACTGGCATTTTTGATGGTATTTTTCTGGAAGTTACAGGTATATCTCTTAGCATTTTGCTCTCTGTTGTTCTGCTGTGAATAGTTTGCTTCAGAAAGAGTTAATTTTTCAGGGGTGTAACTTCTTTTTTTTTCTAGCTATAAAGTTTACAAAGTCACACTTTGTACTAAAAGGACTCTTAATTTCACAGTTGGGATGGAGAACAGTTTTGAGATTGCTCCATTACTGCTGTTTGTTCATTTTCTGAACTCCCTGATTTACAGTGCCTGACCAGCACCAGACCTTTTTTACTTGCTCTTATTAGAGCCAGGGACGATATGGTCTGCACAATGCTAAATGAGGTGGCTTGTAAAAACATTCTGTACTAGTTACTTCACCCAATATCAGAAACGTAATACATGTAAGGCAATTATAGACAATACTGTCCAGACCTGTCTGTCTATTCAGTTTAGAATTCTGTTATGAACTCAGAATACACAAACCTTAATGACTTGAGGATTTTCTCAGCAATAATAATGGTAATCTGTTATTCATCCACAAAATGCTCTACAGATGTTACCTGATTAAACATTAAGGGAACATGAAGAACAGGCTTGGCTTTTCTGCAGGTATTGAACATCTAATGTGTTTGCTTCTTTGGAAATCTCACAAGATCAATTTTATTTTATTTTTTTTTTAAAATCAACAGGTATGCAAAAGTATCTTTCATTAAAGTGCTCTCTATAGGCTTGATTATTTGCCTTGGTTCGGTGGTTTACCACGTAGGTGATCCTGCTAAGAACAAAGATGATGATTATACGATTATAGTTGGGTTGAGTAAGCTGTTCACAAGCGTGCATCCCCTGCTGCGTTGGCGGTGTATCATGAAGAGTGAAAGTGTGGCTGTGCGACTGATCTCAGTCAGAGTTTCACAGTAGTGAAAGCAGAGATCAGCAAGTCTGATACTCTAACAAATGTCACACCTTAGTAGCACGTACTCAGATGATTCTAAGGTTTCCTTGGTTTTGTTTTTATGGCAAGTTTTACAGATCTTTATTGAAAGTAGATTCTGAAAAAAATCTCTGTTCTTGAGGGGTGGATGCTGTTTTTAGCAAAGTCTTGACCTGGAGCTAAGTTCCTTTCCCTTCTCTACTGCTGATTTCCTATGTTAAATAAATAGTTTCCTCAGTTTCCCCTCTGTAAATGAGGATATTAATCTTTTATTTCATAAATGTGCCATGAATTTAAATTAATTGAAGCTTGTGTTAGGTATGTTGTTATAAACCCCATTTTCATTAGTATTGAAACAGATTTCCTGGTATCTATGGGACTGTTTTCTAAGTTCTGTACTTTATAAGGAAGGAAACTTGGTAACTAACAAGTCATCAATTGTAAGTTAATACTCATAATTACTTCCAGTACTATTGCATAGCGGTACCCAGACGCGTGGGACCCATGCAGGTACGCTCCTGCTCTTGGGTTTCTCATGAAGGCAGATGTGAGTGCAAACATAGCGCTGTTGATCTCAGTCCTTTATGTGTCTGTACCTACTGATATCAATCAACAGTGTGCGATTTACATCCCATGTCTGTTGGCTTGCTAGTTGTCAACGGACTGATTTTTAAGTTTCTTGATAAAAGGGAATCTTCCAGATATTAAAGAAATAGACAGCGTTGTCATTAGTGATAAAGACAGGGAAGGCATTTTGTGTGGATGTGTTTAGGTTTCTGTAAGAGTCTATACGCAGCTTTGCATTGCTTGAGATAACTACCTTTGGATGTGGGCTTCGTGGATTTAGGTGGCATTAAAGCTGAAGTCAGTTGAAATTAAGTTGAAATCAGAACCGTGTCTCCAGTGACTGGCTGCCGGAGCGTGTGCTATTTGGGTTTCACACGTGTAGCAGCAGTTTTTCAAGAGAGTGACAAAAGAAAAGCGACAGCGCCCAGATCACAGTTATTTTTGTTGCCTTTGCCAGAAAGTTTCCCCAAGTCATAATAACGATTACTCATAGGATATTGTAGCAAAATTCAGTGCATGCATTACAGTTAATTTCTGTTACATTATGTTATACCCTGAGAGTATATTTTGCTTGTTCTCTGCTGGAATTCTCTTGGAAATGAGAAATATCTTTTCAATGTGACTTTCTGTGAAAGTCATTTTTTTCCTGAGAAAGGAATATTTCCTTTGTAAACTGAACTCTATTCTCTGCTTTCTTAAGTCTAGTGCACCAGAAGAACAATCCAGGTTTCATGAGTGTTCAGTTTATGTCTCATGATATTGTGGCTCAACAATGTGTTTGTTGGACTAAGTCCTTAATCTTTTGATTCATGAAAATTTATTCTAACTGCTCAGAAAGCTTGCTCAGAATTTAGGAAGATAGAAAATCAAATTTCTTCAGGGAGAAGCAGGGCAGTCAGTTGAAAATAAGGCAAATAATCTATGATAGTCTGCTTTTGACTATTACAGACAAGGGAATAATTGCATTCTGAAGGCTGAGCGATCTTTTGAGGTTCTTGTTCGTGTTTCTGGCCATGGTATCTGAATACTTCATAAGGACAGTTTCCAGGTTATAGAGGTTGTGTAATCTTTTAGTATTGTATGGTCGGAGCCACCTCTATAGGGGTGCCAGTCAAGAGGTTTAGAGATGTCACAGCCTCAATGGAGGCTGCTGTCACCAGTGTTGTTGCCCCAAGAAAGTCATCTGCAAATTCATGCTGGCACAGTGAGCTTGGCTGTCCCTAGGTAGCAACTAGTAGTTGTAGAGTCATAGAATGGTTTAGGTTGGAAGGGACCTTGAAGATCATCTCGTTCCAACCCCCCTTGCATGGGCAGGGACACCTCCCACTAGACCAACCTGCTCAAAGCCCCGTCCAGCCTGGCCTTGAACACCTTTAGGGATGAGGCCTCCACAGCTTCTCTGGGCAACCTGTTCCAGTGCCTCACCGCCCTCAGAGTGAAAATTTTTTTCCTAATATCTTATCTAAATCTACCCTCTTCCAGTTTGAAGCCATTCCCCTTTGTTCTGTCAAATGAGTTGAGGATGGTACCAAGGGAAAGTTCTGACTCTTGCAACAACTTACCTCTTTGTGGCTCTGTGTCTCAGAGAAACTCACAGTGGCTGTTCCAGCAACAGTAACTTAGGAAATTTAGAAATGTTTGGGTGCACAGTGGATCTGCTTCTTAATAAATGGTCTGATCTCAGAAAGACGGTTTAATTTTCAGGTGGTCTTGTAGTAGTAGTATGGCATACAACCACGTTACTAATTTGGACAATTCTTTTTGTGTACCATGAAAAGTGATACTTTTAATACTTCTGTAAAGCAAATGAAGAATTTCTGTCTCAACTCAAGCATGTCAAACAAGTGTTATGTAGACTGTCACATGTAGTCAAGTGAGATTACAACATGTCTTATTGCAGGTTTGAACTTTTGTTGTCTGTCTGTAATGACTGGACCATAGTTATGTATTTGGGAACTTTTTTCTTGCAGTATAAATATAAACATATTTTAAATGGCATCAGATTGGTCCATGAATTTGTTTTTAATGCTAAAAACAAAACAAGAAGAAAACCCCAAGTAAACATGTTAACATTTAATCTTCCAGTAATGGAATTGGAAACAAAATTCTCAGCAACTTACCATAGCAGTGCTGTTCAGAGATATTTTTCTGATGCCTGTTGTGAGAAGTTAGGGTATGTAAAATAAATGATGTATGGAGCTGTAGGAATGCGACTTTTGCAGACTACCTTATGTCTAAGGAACATTAAACATAGGGTTCTCGTTTAGCAAATAAATAACCATTCATTTCAATGGCTGCATAGTCTGGACTTTTGTGCATATTTTTGCAAAGATGAGAAGAGGCCATTAGGGATTTAATATAAAATAAATCGCCAAGGGGTCTTCTTGTAGTCCTAGTCTTTCTGCCACATGGTGTGTCACTAATGTGCATAAATGGGCTTAAATGAATTTGTTATCTGTATTACATTTGCAGTATGTATATATTTATATATTATTTTTTAATTGTGTTTAAAAATAAAACATTAAATACATCATTTCTGAGAGTTGAAAACATACCATTTGTAAATAAATCAACCTTAATTAAGGTCTTAAAATGTCAGTGTGTGAGATCTGCCTGTAGGAAAATGTGTAACGTATATAGTACACAAAGCTTGAACATACTTTCCTTTGCTTTTTTGGAGTGTTAGGAGGGTGAAGTCATCACCTTATAGGACTGAGTAATGCAGCCAGACACACAGTAATGTAAATACCATACTTATCTTTAAACATCAGGCGGTGTGTTCTGGTGGACGGTAGCTGTTGTGTTGATGCCTCAGGTCAGCTGAAGTGCCCCCGCCGCGATGAGTGCGGTCCGAATTGTGGAGAGCTGAGGCAGTCCCCCTGAATTTTCAGATGTGATTAGTGACTCCCCTCTAAAGGTACGAAAGGAAACTAGTGGGGAGAGCCTTAGACTGTTTTAAGTGCTTCCTAATTAACTACGTGAAATCAAATGGCAGCAAACCCGACATTAGTTACAGTCATTGTCAGGATTGCTTATAGTTTTAAAATCAAGACCAGATCCCTTCCAGAAGATGATGCGAGGGTGATGTGAGCTACAGTTCCCCTACTCAGTGAGATGTTTCTGCATGCAGTCAGGTAGGATGTTAGGCAAGGTGTTCGTTATGGTCACTTGCAATGTGAGAAAGTAAACTTGTAAAACTGGCCAAGACCCTTATATTTATCAACGAGTCCAACACAGCCTGTGCTCATATAATTAAATAATGATTTATTCAACTGTCATTTTTGCAAGGTGCATTTGATTATTTTATTCTGCACTGCTCTTATAACTGATAGTAAAGCAGAAGCATCAGAGATTCTCTACTTGCAGTATCTCTTTAAGAATGCACAAGGTGTACAGTGATATCAGGTCTGCAGTGGTATGTATATAAGATTTGAGTTTATTTAGGCATCTGAAGAAATTGGATATACTTCATAAGTTATAATTTGTGTGACATCTGGTCTAAATTTGGCCCATGCTATTGTTCATGATTTTGCCTTTACTAAGCATAGACATTAGATTAACCTACTAACATTACAGTAAAAATGTGCTTGTGTTTACAAGAGCATTGTTCAAGCAGATAAACTGTATTTTCTTTTCTGTCATTTATAAAATGTGTTTAAATAAATTAAGATTGTTTCTTTATGAAATACAGCTGTATAATATGCACTATCTCTCAGCTAAATAGAATGCTGTCATCTACAGTGTCATTATTGGACTGCATTCCTGACTTCTACAAAGCTGACTAATTTATCATTTGTGTACTCTTCTAGTTCTTGTCAGTAGCGTTTTAGCTCAGCTGCTCATGGGGCATAGACATTGACAGCGGGAGATGCTGTTTTGAGAAATGTTCAGCATAAAAAGAGTTTTTTCTATGAAATACAATACACTTTTTTTTTTCTTCAATTTCAATGTAAAACCTAACTTGGTCATTTAATATTTTAAGATCTGGCCGTAATGCATAAGACTATAGGAACTGATAATAGTTAGGGATAACAACAATATGAATATTTCAGAAAAGTTACATTTTATTTTCTGCTCTTTAGTTGATATTTTTTCTTTGTTGTTGTGTGGGAAACAACTTAATTAGAATATTAAACTGTTGATCCAAGATTACAAGATAATTTCAGCTATAAGTAAAAGGACATATTTCAGGTTTGCTAGTGTTAAGTGCTGCATTACTGCAGAAGTCAGCAATTCTGTCCGCAGGAAGTGACAGAGATACAGGCTATTTCTAAGCAAATGTCTGTCTTGGTGACTGATTTTGTGTTTTTCATCTAGAAATTAAAAATAACCCCACATTTAAAATCATGTGGTATTTATTCATATATTTTGATGCAGGAAAAACAACAAAATATGTCTCCTGTGTTTTGAAATAGTCTTTTTTGTTCTGTCTGTTTGGCAAAGCGTGTGTACAGAACACCTTCTGAACGGGAATGTAAGGGAATGCTTAACACTTGCAAACATTACTATACCCTGTGTTTTTAGCATACACCATTGCATTTTATACCTTCTACTACGTTTTGAGAACCTAGTCCTGAAGCTGTCAGTTATTTTAAGATGTAGGAACATTTTGGAATTTGGAACTAGTCAGATCAAGTGCTCTGTAAGGTTTTTTTTAGCATTTTATGTTCCCTGGTTAGATGTTGACAGGGAAGATTCTTCTTTTGACTCTGTGACTGGGGTACACTCTCTTGAAGCCAAGTGTTTTGTCTGAATGAAAACTTCAAAGCTTATTTAATTTTATATACAACCTAATAGATTTAACATAAATTTTAATTCATATACATTTAATTTCATTTATAAAACAGGGATCAAAATAATTCCAGTTTAAACCTTTCAGCCCCTATTTGAGTACTCAGATTCAGAGTAGCAAAGAATACCAGCTGTAATTCTACCAAAGAATGCAATTTTCCTTTCTCTCTTTCTAGGAGACAGATAAAGTTTTTCTCAGAAGGATCATTGCTTTTGTGTTCAGAATTATTCACAGCTTCTGTGCCTCTCTAACAAAATGTATTTTTCATCATAAAACTGCTGCATTAATGTTATTCACCAAAAAAAAATATTTGTCTGCAACTCCATAGCTAGATTTCTTGTGTAAATTCTATTTTTTGTATTTAAGTGAATACAGGTTAAGTCTAACCTGCAGGCTCTCTTACCCTAAAAAAAATGGCATTCAGAACTCATGTGTATATTGCAAGTATTGCAACATCTTACTTTTTTGACCGTTTTTTGCTTTTCTATATAGACTTGATAAATGAAGTATCAAATGAAAATTCCTTCAAAGTAATTTTGCACTGCTTTGGGGATTAAGACTTACGATTTTTCACCATAAGAAATTCTAAGTATAAATGTATTATTTTTAGTCCTGAAATTGCCCCATTTCTGAAATAATTGCAATATCTTTAACCAAAGTTGCTAAGTACAGATTGAATTTATTGATTAGAAAAAAGAGTAGGAAGTGTTCAAGGTCTTATGTAGATTTTTAGCATTTTTTTTTTCCTATCTGCTTTTTTTTGAAAATATTGCTTTATCTGAGGAATAAATCTCAGTAATTTGAGTTTCATAACTTTATCCATATTTGTGATTTGTGGTTAATAACAAAAATCATTCTTTGACTGAAAACTTAGCTATGGAGAGATTTTCCTTTCTCATGCTAGTATAATTCTTGTGGTTTTATACAAAGCTACGGAGTTCTCATTACTGTTTAGGTAAAAAAGGTCGAAAAGGATATTTTCTTTAGCTGTGATCATGTAGCTCTCAATGCATCAGCATTTCTTATGCATAGCAGATGACTGCCTTCCAGGATTCTTACAGTCCCCTTTCCTCCTGAACATGAAATAAACACAGCACTTACGCAGATCTAAAACAGGAAAGTGTTTATTGAGGCCACTAAGTTTATGCCAAATGAAAACTATGGCAGCTGAAAAATCACGGTAGAGATTCACATTGCAGAGATGGGGAATTCAGGCATGTATGCAATCCTTTCACACTTTGGAGAATGTTATCGTCAGTTCTATAAGGAAGAAGTCATGAATCTGAATACGGGTTCCTTGGTTCTTTGGCTCAAGTCAAACGGGACTGTAGAGTTAGTAGTAAAATCAAAGAGGGAACCTGGCAGCATTATCTGTCTTCATTGCCAGGTGATTTTTCTTCCTCCTTCGCATGAACAACAAAACTACCCTGGATTCTACCTTTGCCAATAAAGGCTATTTGTTGGTATTAATTTATTGCCAGTTCTGGTTCTTTTTATGGAAGGACAAATCTCACTACTAGATATTCTGTAATCTGACTCCATTTCAGCATTTCTGTCTTGCTCTTGTGCTTGCCTTTTTCTCAGTCACATTTGCAAGGATTTTTCAGAAAACGTGACTCTCTGTCCCCTCTCCTTCTCCCAGGGGAAAAAAAAAAAAAGATTAAAAAAAAAAAAAAGTAGACTTCCAGAAACAGAAAGGTAAGAGTAAACAGAGTCCACAGGGAATCTTCTCACAGTCCAGTCTTCTTTTTTTCCCCCACTGCGAGATTGCCAGAGAGATATAGTCAGCAGTCTGTGCCTGGATTCCACACCCAGAATTTGATTTTTTTAGGTTTCATGGCTGCCAGACGTCTGTGTATGCTGGTTTGTTCTCTGAGTGTTTGTCATAGACCGGAAACAAAAAAGATTGGATTAGATTAATTTTGTACCTGAAATGGGAACTGTTAGGTCAACTCTTCAGTTGGTAGAACACCCTGGACTTACAGTAGCTGTGGATTGTTTAAGCTGAAGAAGGGTTTGGGGATGAATTTGAATAAATGACAATCATATAACAAAGAACTCCTGTAACTGTGTTTTAAAACCAAAAATCTTAATTGAGCACTGAGTTAAGTGCTGGGTTTTTTTGTCAGATTTCATCATGTACTGATCCATATTCTACTGAAAATGTATTGTTTTGGTCTAAGTTTGTTACCGCATCTTCTCTATAGAAATAGCATTAGCAGGATTGTTTCTCAGCATTTGCTATTAAACAAGACTTTCTAAATAAAGGGACTAGAGATAATTCAGAAACAAAAAAGTGATTTTCCTTCCCCATCTCTCAGTTGAGTATTTGCCATATGGGTTGCTCAGCATCACACTCTCAGCAGGTCTAATTTATGGTAAACACACAGTGAGTGAACAGAAAAAAAAGGCAATGAAAATATTAATATTCTCACCCTTCTCCCCCTCTCCCTTTTTTTTTTTTTTATAACTGAACTAAACATATCCAGGTTCAGCCCAGAAGTTGTGGCATTTAGTTGGGTACGTATGTATTTGCCACTCTGCCAGGAGTTTGCGGAGAGGGAAACGCTGCGGTTTTCTGGCCGTGGGAGGGATTTGCTGGAGCTCCCATGGCGGAGTGTAAATTATACCTTCCCGGCTCCGACGTGGCGAGCTGCCAGGCCCACCCCCTCCCCAGGGCTGCGCTCTCTACATGAAGGGCAGTTGGTGAAATCGTCGCCGCTCTCGCTGTGGCGTGGGGCGCTTCAGCTTTGTCCCTGGGCCTCCGCGGCGGGGGGAGGATCACCAACTGAGAGGCTGTGCTGATGCTCCGGTCCGCTGCTAGAATTTGGAATGGGCAAAGAAAGAGGTACAAAATAAATAACGGTATGGATTTTTCTGGAGTCTCACAACCACAGAAATGCACAGCATCAGTATTTTGAAAACCTCCCATCTCCCACGAGTTCCTGGGGCTTTCTCTTACTGTTGCATATGTGCTTGCTTTCTCTCTGTGGGTTACCTTCTCCCTCCGGGGACTTTACTGCCATAACCCTCCTTCAAGGACACTTTAGAACTTGGCCAACCCCACTCCTTTAGCGTGCCTGTGTGGAAAATCACTGGAGAGCAGCAGAAAGTATTAAGCATGTATCAGCAACCCAAGTGAGCACTCTTTCATCAGTGCTTCCTGCTCAGGGAATGAGGCTCTTTTTGCAGGGGGGTCTGCATGGCTATATTAAAACAAAACAAAACAAAACAAAGAAAAAACCCACCCACTACAAAAGAAAACCCCAAACAACAGAACAACCATCTGTTTTACAGTTAGAAGCAGGCCTATCTGAGCAAAAGAAACTCCGTTGCATAAACAGATGCATTGTTCTGAAAACAGAAATTGCTGCCATTACATACTTGATATTGTAATTACAAACAGGAAATAGTTACAAAAGAAGATTCTTTAAAAAACCCATGGTTTGAGTCCTGCCCTCTGCCCTATGGTCGTACAATAGACCTTGATAATACTCATACTTTCCTTTCTGTCTGTATACTTTCTATTCCAGCAAGAAACCTGCACGCTGCCGTTCCTGATCTGAACATTCAGCCAAATAATTGAGAACTGTGCATGGTTCAGATTTAGAAGAAAGTGCAAGAGTCCTTCATTGGACAGTCATGATATAATTTCCTTTAGGCAAAGTTTTTTCTAAGTCTTGAGGAGGAAATCCTTCATTTATAACATCTGCAAGTATTTAGTTCAAATAAATGCAGAACTCGTTCTTTGGATCCTGCTAAATGTTTGTCTCAGAGTGGTCTCCACAGGTAGGTAGTAAGATCCACAGGTTGCATATTTAACTTGGATATTAGTATTTGCAGTTGTGTTTGATTTCCCCTTGTTCAGTCTTGTGAACAGGGGTTAATTGGAACAGCCAGTTTTGTTTCTCTGCTTATTATTGGGTATTTTATACTCCTCTAGTGTGTGGCATCTTGTTGATCTTCTCCATGAACTAATCTGTAAATACTTATAGATGAATAAATAGAAAATATTGGTTGTTTTATTATCTGGTATGAATTCTTCCTTCATGTATATCATTAGCCTAATTGTTTACAGTGTTCCAGTCAGTTACACTTACACAGATCCTCTGAGGTAATGGAGTTGTGTTTTGTAGTATAAACCAATATTTACTCAGAAGTCAAACCTCAGCCTCACTTCCTGTGGACTTCTGGTACTATCAGTGTAGCAGTAAAATCCGAAGTGAGATTTTTCAAGATGCCTGGGTGGATAGAACCATTAAAGTAGTCATTTTACTAATTCCTATTTATGCATTTAAATTTCTGCGAATAACGGCCAGCTGAAGTCAGGTCCCACTGGTGACTGTTTTGGGCTTCAGTGGATTTTATTCTTTAACCACTTTGGAAAAATGATAATTTACAGTGTCTTCTGTCAACTGGAAATGGTTGGGACATTAATGTAAATTAAGTGATGAGGCATCTTTTGTGTGCTGTACACTCAGTCATTGTGAACTCAAATTCTGAACATATTTAAAGTGGCATTGAATTTGGTGATATTTTCGATCCATTATTAAAGACTCAAAAAACAAGCATATTTTCAAATGATGTATTTTCAGTGATGTATCTGTGCTTGATGCCACTGTTGGTCGCAAAATGTGATAATAATGTTATCTGTTCACATAAAAACAAAGTTTGACTCCACAGAAGCAGCTGGAAATGGATAACCACAATATGCTTAAATGTCTTAGGAACACACAGTTTGACACATACTGCTAAAAGTTCCTCATATTTAGGAATTCTTTTAAGTGAAATACTTGTGCTGAGTCTCAGCTGGTGTGCATGAAAGAATATTCATTTCCCAGTGGTAACATGGAATTTGAATTTTTTTTTACCTTTTTTATATATATTTAATGGATTCAAACACTTTGAAGAAAAAAAATACACGCATTTCTGGTCCTAATCTGATTCAAAGAGGTTTTATGGTTCTGATTCCAGCCTTTTCTCATGTTTTATGTATGGGTAAATCAGAAGGTTATGCCTTGTCCAAGCTAGCAGGGAGCAGAAACAGTCCTTCTCTGTGACATCCCAGAAGACGATCAGTCGGGCAATGACAAATGGATGTTTACCGGGTGGATACTGCGGGGATTGTCTACAGCTTGGCAAGAGGGTCATGCTAGCAGCAGTATGTGCTAAAACTTGTTATTTTCTAGTTGCAAGTTGCAAGAGAGGGTTATATAAACCTCGTAAAATATGGTGGGTATTTCGTGCCTGCAACTCATTGCAGTTTAAAATTTTAAAGTATGGTTATTATGTTGTAGTGTTCTGTGCATAGAGTCAGGCCAAGTTTCTTCCGTAGAAGTGGGTGGTGGAAGGAACTGAAAGAAAGGAGCTTTCAGGGATTCAGTGTCTGGTCAGAAAGGACATTGCAAGAGTCAGAGAAGAGGTATGAAATGATGGCAGAAGAGGAGGGTGAGCGACTGTGGCACAGAACGTAAAGGCATAAACTAGTATGAGGTGTGATATAAACCAGCTTGAAGCTTCACCAGCTTCTGGGCTTCAAGACTATGCCATAGGACTGTTCTTAGAGATAAGAGTGCTAATTTGTGGCACTGCATGCCACATAAAAATGTGCCATACGTTTATGTGTGTGTATATATATATGCACTGCATATACATGAGGAACATGTGAGCTGTGAGAAATAGGAGCTATCAACCTGCTGTGTAACGTGAAGTTTTTGCTACATGGAAAATTAATTAGGCTCATTCCATTTTCTCTTTAATCACCCAATTTCTTTATCCTGATGCCGTTTGGTGCTCATTTCTGTCTGTGAGGGTGCATCTAGGTTTCTGACTCAGATCCTGAGAAATAATTTTCTAACTTTCTGAAAATCAGACTTGTTCTGAGAAAGCATCCTGCCAAAGCTTCTTGTTTCAAAGAAATGGAGAGAGGCTGGAGTCTCTGCTGACATAACTGTTATCAACCGGGAGTGTCATTTCTGTCTTGAGTTTGACCATGCACAAGCAGTAAAACCGGCTCAGTTACACTCAGTAGTAAAATCAGTGGCTTATTCTGTGTATGATTTGGCTTAAACTTTGCTATTAACAGTGAAGATTTCACAGTTGGAAGAAATATTTGCAGTGAAAGTCAACTGAAGGAAAGGGACTTTCAGGTGCAGGTTGAATGAACATTGTCCATAGGATTTTCTAGAGGTAAGATATAGTCCAGTTTCCATTAAGGGAAAGTATCATTGTAAGCAGATGAGTAGCAATGCTGTTAGATCAGAGACACAACCTAAGATAGCGTCTTGGATGGTACCTACAGTAAAATAATTTACTATTTGGGCAAAGCAGAATGAAGATCAAGTTGATATGATTCTGTGATTCTGTGATATGATATGTGGATATAGCTGCATAATTCCAGAGATCAAAGAAAAGGAGAGACAAAAATCTCATGGAGGTATGGAAGATATCTCACATTAGGTCTTAGTTGGTAGTGTTTCATAATTACAGACAGTGAAGTTGAAGCTCTTCACAGAAGTATAAGTGATTTAGTTACAATGGGCAAATGCAGATTTTAACAGAAAAGAGCCTATTTTGTGGTCAGAAGAGAGAAGCTTTGTTTTCCTGAAGAAAAAAATTGCATTAGTTTCGCAGTATCTGGATAATGCTGGGTTTATTGGTAGTTTTAAAGATACCCCACTGGTAAAGCTTTAAAAAAAGGATCTCTTGACCTCGTGAAAAAGTTAGTTATTTGGAATGTTAAATGCAATTATATTGACATATGGTGATAATGTGATAAAGCGTAAGGGTTAAAGGTTGAAGGAACCATGGCTTGGCAATTAGCAATGTAAATGAAACATTCATTATCCAGCATGCTGAGAAGTTGATGAACTGTACAATAAATCTGAGCCCAAGTCACTACTGAGATAACTCATTTCAGACATAACGGTATTTATTAGGATCCTGGACATTGTTTTGCATTCTCTGATGAAATATCCTGCTATATAGAAATATTTTATCCATTAAGTTATGTGAAATAAGTCAATACTAAAAATTCATAAGGCCCTAAGCAATTCTCCAACTAATATAGAATAAAAAAGGGAGAAACAGGAAAGACATTGAAACTCATCCTGTCTGGAATGGTGTTTGATTAGATGTATTGGTATCTCTTCCATGCATTGGTATTGGTATTTCTCCAATGTAAATTGTCTCCAGTGACTTATATTAACTCACTTGAAGACATTTTTCATCTTACGAGGTATAACTGAAATCAGAATCTGACCTAATAAGCAGAGAGACAAGTATTCCATGTTATTATCTCCATTTATACATAAAAGAGGGTATTTTTTTGGTCAGAATGCAGGATGTAGAGTTGTTTGAGAGATGATGCAGAACATGTTTACTCAGTATTTATAAATTCCATGAAAGTTAGGATTGAGTGTTATCAGGCACTATTACAGTTAACTGTACGTGCGTCTTTCTTAGCTGTGGTTTTACTGGTACTGAGCATTAGTCTAAATTTATTAACTTGATAATAGTACTGGTAGATTACCTCCCATTCATTAGACAGTTCTATGAACAGCTTAGGAGTCCCTAATAATAAAATAGTGCATAATTTGTTCAGTAAAAATAACTAAGGAGAAGTTAACAGAAATGAAGAGACACAAATATGTGCTACCTTTCTTTACAGTGACACAAAAGAATTTTATGTTCAAGTGATTGGTGGAAACAGAGTACATATTTGGTTTTTGTTAAAAAATGTTCAAGATGTTTGTTCCTTTTAAAGGCTACCAATTTATCAGGGCCATAGCAAGTGATACATTATATTTTCTGCTCCAGCCTTGCATCCATTTGGCATTTTTAGAAATTTTGCATTACATTTTATTTTGCATAGATTTGCCACTGAGGAATAGACAAATTTCTTACTGTTGAGGGAAAACATTTGAGTAGATACCTATTAATGACATATAAACTCTGGGGGAGTACCACATCTTATGTAGTTTTCATGGTAGTTCTGTGAAATTTTATTCTCATGGATCATTCTGAATCCTGAAAGATCATGAAATGATTTATGAATTGAGCCAAAACCCCTCAGTACTCCCTCAGTCTCCTCCTCTATGAGTGTCTGATGCACACAGTTCTCACTCGACTCATCAGTGTCAGCAAGAAATGCAATATTTATTCAGTAGTACGAGGAAATAAAATGCACTGTTCAGAAAAAGTTTGATAAATATGTATTCCATACTGAAGAGATAGCAGTCTTATATGTATATAGTATGGTGTATTAGCATACTGTTCTGTACTACACTGAAAGTACAAAGAACATGCAAGAAAAACTCTGAAGAGTGTTGGCTCCCCCCTTCCCCTTCGTTTATTGTACTATTCAGAGGGTAAGCTTACATGGTATGCACATTGAAGTGCTGATAATTGCTTTCAAGTAGGCATTAGTCAAATACTTCGCATCTTCAAGTTGCCTTTTGGAATCTCTCTAGTTTTATCATTCGACTGAAAATTCCTTGGGTCAGGATGGTACACAGGGTGGAGGATGCAGGATATGTTGGAGATCCTATGGGAAGCCTGTGACAGCGGCAAGAATTAAATTTAGTACTCTGAGTTCTTTAAATGGCAATTTAAACTCAAAAAAGTCTTCTAACCTTCTTGGACTAATTGAGAAGGCTGAGTATTAGGTATGTCCCAAAAATAGGTTGCAAAACAGCTTTAATTCCAGGAACTACTTGGTTTCTGCTGTGGTTATGTCAGAGCATGGCTGTACTTTAAAACCTGAATTGTGGGAACTTAACAGCAGGTGAAGCACATCAGCCAGAATACTTATTATAAAGGCAGATGCAAGTGCTGTGTGGAGCACAGCTCTGCCAGAATTGAGAACGTAGCTACTAGGTTGTTATAAAATTGTGAGGACGACACTATGAAGAAAGTATTTGATAACTTCTAAGTTGTATTTCAGTAAAGAGTCTCTTATTTAACTGCCTTGGAATTTCTCTGGACATCTACATGGCTTTTACTTCTGTGGCTGTTGCTGTTCCTATAACAGTGATATCAGTTAGGAGAGTTTGAGGCATTAAACTCTGAAGTATATAATAGGTCATCCTTTACCCAAACATTTTAAATTAAAAATAACCACAAATAAGTCAATATGTTCAGTTACTTGTCTTTTCTTTTAGAATATTTCACTGTAATGTCTTTAATCTAAATAAACTTGCTGACCCACAGCTTATTTGTGCTATTTGGATAAACCGTGTTTTTCTAGATTATGCTATTTGTAGAGTCTTAATTTCCTGACTACTTACTGATTTGCTATACAGGATCAACTTGAACTGAAATGCATAAGCAGTATTGTATATGTGTGTTAATATACTTACAAATGTATTGTTTTGGCAATGTATATATGCACACAGACACTGTTGAAATATGAACTATTCAGTATATATACAGGTTATATACAGTATATATAAAATATGCAGTACATAATACAATACAAAATACATATACATTAGATTTGTTTCAACAAGTTTATTTCCACAGGCAGCTCTCACAGTAAACAAAAGTTTAGACCTCGGGTCTGAGTGTTGCCTTTACTAATTTTTAGGTGTTTTCTTTAAGTACTACGCTTTCAGTTTCTTGCTGTTATTTGAAAAGCTATTAGTTTCAAAAGAAACCTTCATGGAGAAGATTGGTCATGTTTCATTTCCCATTGCAGCCTTCTTTTAGATTTCTTAAGCTTTCTTTGCCATATTTTTAGCTGAGCTTGAAATTTACTTTTGTCGAAAGCTGGAAAATCTACCAATCATTCTGGTGTCATTACAACCCAAGACAAGTAAAATGGAAGATTCTGTAGTTGTTCCTAACTTTCTAATGTAGAGACAATTTATGATGATATTTCAGAATATGTCTAAGTTATTGCAAAGTCCTTGAACAAACCTTCTGGAGACATCATAAATGAGATGAAGGAAAAAGAAGGCATCGGGAAACTTTTTGCATACTAACATGGACATGAATGTACCTACACACACTGTGCACTTTTCAGACAAGTTTAGGCAATGTTCTTTTTTATGACATCCAACAAAATTAAATAATGCTGTGGAATATGGGTCAGTTCTTGAAGCTCAAATCCAAGCAGTTTTTCAGAGTTCCAAAACTAACAAATAATCTTTCTTCTATATACTTGTGAATTTCTCAGTTACAACCAATAGAAGATGCTAGTGGATTACTAGTAACCAGTAAGGATCAGGCAATTTTGTCTGTCTTTTTATGGCAGCTGATTTATGAATATCAGTTGTGGCTTTTGCAGTCTGCTCTCACTGATAGATTATTTTTTTTTAAGCCCAACTCTTCTATAGCTGGTTACTGATAGAAAGTACTTGTATTTTCTTCCATCACATTTAGATTGCGCTTTCTAATTGCTTTCCTCTTATCAGGTGCAAGGCCAGAACTAGATCTGACCACAACTCTCATGGCAAACATGGAGGAAGTCAAAAGGCCTTAGACCTTAGACCACGTGTCTTGGGAGAAACAATGTTTTTGTTAACTTTTTAGTACTTCTTCTGGCAGGAAAACTTTTGCTAATAGCTATGCTTTGCAGAATGGATGTGAAAAAAACAGAGTAAACCTAATAGTAGTGGTAAGTGATGGTACAGTATTGAAAGTACTAGGAAGAGAAGGTGGTGGCTCTCCATGTAAAGAACATGAACATCAAGGCACTCCATGAAAAAATGTAAACATTCCTCTTTTACTAAATTCCCTGACTACTTGAGACAGCCAAGTACTTACCAGATCACAGAGATTAGCAAGCACAGAGGTAGAATGTGAACCTACAAAGCCTGGCTGTAGTTGACGTTTACTATTAGCTAATTACACAGGAGAACATTTATAGTATGAGTGAAAGGTGCCTTTTTGTAAGGTGGCTACCTAACACTACTCACAAACCGTACCCACTTAACAGCTCGTTTGCTCACACCCTGCTGACTGCCTACCAACTCCCCTCTTCCTGCATGGTGGAAATGACAGTCGTGGCTGAGAATTTTAGTGGTGGCTTTCTTCTGTGGAAAATTGGAGCCATCTACTGCCCAAAAGAGAGCATCGTTTAAAGTGAAGTGGGTGGTTTTTCTGTCTTGTCCTATATCCTCAAAAATTATCCAGAGTTTGTTGTTAGAAGAATATTTGCTAACAACATGGATGTAAAATTAATTAGGTCTAGATGTTTCCGGAGAAAAACTTATCCATTAGTACTTATACTAAAAGGCATTTATCCAGACTTCAGCCTTAATTATTTAAAAATGTATATCACATAGGCAGCTTGAGAATCGGCAAAAAAGCTTGACAAACAGCCATCTGCAAGTGTGCAATGTCTAAAAACCTCATTCAATAAAATTAACGATCTTTCTGCTCAGTTCACAGTTAGATTCCACTCCTACTTATCTTCTCAATACTTTAAAACAAAATCTCATTTGGTAAAGTAAAGTTCGATTCTGAACATGACTCAGTGGAGAAAGCATGCCGTGGTCCTAGTTTCCTATTTCTTCCTGATTTTGGTTCTAATAGATATCCAAAAATATTTGATCATACAGTAAGGAAAACAAAACAAAACAAAACAAAACAAACTCCAAACCTGGAAGAAGTTTTTGTTTTTACTTTTTTGTTTTTATGTCTGGGAGGTCTTCCATCTCAGGTCAAACTTTGGAAGCCTGTCAAGATCTTTTTCCTCTATTGCTTCTCCACTACTTCTGCAGGCCACATTGTGCCATTGTCTGCTCGCCAGTTGCCCCAGTTATGCCCTTGTGACACCTAGCATTATGTTTCCAAGCCTTAAACAGGTGTAGCTACATGGAACTAAACAAATAATCGTGTGTCAGTTTGAGACGTAAAATAGGCTGTCATCCAGGCAGCTGTTTCTTAGTTGCAATGAGCTATTCAAGAGTGGGAAGAGAAAAGAAACATATAAAACGCTTATTTGCTGTTAAAGTCAAAAGATACACGCTAATTAATTTAGCTTGTAAGGTTCTCCATCATTTTCATTGCTGTGGTAGTTGCTTATGTCTTATAGACAAACACACCCAATGCGAGTAAGACCATATTTATGTGTAGGTTGAACCAAATGATTATAAATGAATTGAGGGATGTCTCCTGGGATTGGACATAAAGGTCTTGTAAACTGAAAATTTTATAAACAAACAGCTGTTGGGAAAATACCATTATGCTGTAATAGCTGCTATTAAAATCCATTAGCAATCTTGATGGCCTGTTTGAATTTGATGCATCATTTGCTCTGACAGCATTTCTTTCTAAAGAATTTTGTAAAACATATGTAGATTATGAAAGACAGTAGTAATAGACTAGGAGATTAACACTGATTACACATTGTACTTCCATGTGCCAATCAAGCTTTAAAGAATGCTGTGTATCCTCCAGTTTAAATGTCAGCAGACAAACAGGAACACATTAACCTGAACAGTTGCAAAGCTTTCTCCATCACTGTCAGAGAAATACACAGCTCTGTGGAGCTGAGGTATTTCCAGGTTAAAATCCATGTTTCAGGCAACAAAATAAATCTCCAGTGTTTTCTAAGAGTTTGTGAGCTCTCCTAATTGATGCCAAACTGTCGTTCTCCTCCTGCTCGCAGATCCAGATACCGCAGTGGATACCAGCTGCCATAGGGGTAGGCATGGCCTGTAGATCATGCTGCTACCAAAATTAGTCAGACTTCTAATGAGATTTTGAAAAATGTGTATGCCAAGACCTCTCTGAAAACTCTCCTCTTTTAGGAACAGTTCAACTGTCATCTAAACTGTCCTTTCAGAAGCAGGTATGAAAAACCACGGAGTGAAATGTGTACGTGTCTGCCTGTAGACAGAGGTGGGGATGCACTTTGCTTGTTTGTGGATGCTGCAAGGGCACCATCTGGTGGGTGAACAACAATAAATGACTAAAGCTTGATGGAATGATCAGATTTAAACGGCTTTTAATCAAGACTTGTTGTCCTCTCCTGTCTTTAGTAATGCTCATACTCGGATGATAATGCTTGTTATCTTACATACTTTCCTATTTCTTTCTGTACCTTGTTTTTTTCTTTCTTTTTTTTTTTTTTTTTCAATGAACTCAACATAACAGAGAATTCTTTACTAGTATTATTGTGGTATAAACTCATATGCCAATTTTGTGGATACCCTCTTCTCTTCTACCTGTTCTCAGTTTCTTTGCCATATCCTCTTGCTCCTCTCTGATATCTGCAAGCAGCTTTCTGCTGAAAGGACTGCCAAAGGATGTCGTGTCTTCTGCTGTTTCCTCCCATCACTCCTCCTCTCCTTCCTGGTGGAAGTAGATTGGTGGAGGTAAAACCACACCTTGTACGTAAGAAAGTTGTTCTGCTGAAGTATACAACAATGACAGTCAGTTCCTTTTGTAAGAGGGAGGAATAGAAAGGTTCGTGCTTTAATGTAGTGAGAGATAAGACAGTACCTTTATGTCCTTCTAGCTCTGGTCCATTCTGTCTTATTTTCTTTTGCGCATTTGGGGTTTAAAATTTTCTTTTTGTTAAGAATTATGGTACAAGTATCTTCCTCAAGAGAGCTGTAGGTCTATAATATTGCTGTTTATTCTGGTGGTGTCTTAACAGAGATGCAAGAGGCTAAAACTAGAGTGATATGGTAGTTGGACTGTTTAACATGCAAGTTGTTAAAAGAGTTTTTACTTTACTACTTACCATCTACTGCACGGTTTTGATAATATATTATGTATTCCACTATATGCCTCTCTGTAGCACTCAGCAATAGATGGTTTTGCAATGCACAGTGTAGTGGAGGTAAAGCCCTCATGTCATTCCATATGGATTTTTTTCATGGTTTAAAGGAAGACTTGATGCTGTTTTGAGCCCCAGCTTTCTCATTTACATGTTAATGTTTTTAATAATATTTTCAGAAAATAAATGAGGCCCTGAATTTAAAGATGTCAATTTCACAGGGGTTGAAGTGAGAGCATTCTAAAAATGAGCCAGCAGGATAGAAAGCCTTAACTGTGGGCCTAATTAATACGATGCTCACGCATGTATTTTTTACTTCCATGAATTACTTAAGCTCTATGAATTTGGTAAGATTTGAATATATTTTAAGTACGTTTTATCTGTAAGCGTATTAGCAGTTTGACCATCCTACCACCCTATCTTTACTTTGTTTAATTCAGTGTTCAGACAATACAAATTCAAAGTGTAAAGAATTCTATTCAAAACCTTCGTTTTGAAACCTCACATTGTCAACAGGCTACAGTGAAGTAAATGGGTAGCAGTACAAAATTTAGTAAATAAGATACTTGCTTTGTTATATGAAATTTTGCTTT
The DNA here is from genome assembly GCF_000708025.1 of Charadrius vociferus. NCBI lineage: Eukaryota > Metazoa > Chordata > Aves > Charadriiformes > Charadriidae > Charadrius > Charadrius vociferus. The sequence continues at coordinate 1,028,873 of NW_009646459.1, forward strand.
GACATTGCTGAGAAGTACTTGTTTTTTTTCCTTACTGTGTAACAAAGATGCTTCAATGACAATGCATGACTGCATTCATGAAGCAGCAGGTAAACAAATGTTTTTTAAGGCATTACAGCTATGCATGGCATGCCTGTGGCAAACTCAAATATGTGCTGTTAACTTGCTATATAGTTATTCTGGTTTTAATTTGTTAGTTTGTTATTTATTGCATTTATATTTAAATACATTTATTTACTTTATTAACAGTTTTACTATAAATTTACCTGACAGATTAGGCATGGCTGAAGATTTAAGCGCTTGGAAGACAGCTGTAATGGTGTGAGGAGAGTCAGTTGTGCTAGCTGGAGTCACTAGCGCACAGGGTAGAATTGCCAACAGTTGCTAAAGTCTATTTTAAACTTGCGGTAAGCTGCAGAGGCAGTACTGACCTAATGTGATCAGCACCAACAGAAGTTTTTGGAAACTAATTGGCCTGGCTGCTGAACATACTGGAAAAAAAAATTACTTTGCATGCCACTCTTGCCATAATGTTAAAACTTAGCACACTTTTTTTGTTTACTAACTCCCCAAAAATCCCTGTGTTATTGTTATTTGGCAAGAAAAAAAAAAAATTTCTTTTTACACACTCTTAATCATAATTTCTTTTAAACATTGAGGGTTCTGTGTAAGTATCAAGTAAAATTAGAACCATATTAAACGTATTCCAGCTGCTCTGGGCCCTGAGGGCCAATGGTTGTTCAACTAGATTTACATGCCAGTGTCAGCAGAGCAGTCAGTGGTCCTTTGCTTCAGGGTGGTTAACTCCGAGTTGGATTCAGGGTACTGCCTTGCTTTGCATCTTGTTTTTCACTTTTACTTGTCTAGAGATAGGGTAAGGCACGACTTTCTGAAGTATACAACCTGAATAAAGCCCATGGGCTGAGGAACTCAGTCCTGCCGGTTGTCATCCAAAATCTGCCTTACACACAGCTTGTGTTTTGTCCTCAGAAACCTGAACCATCTCAATGGCAAAAGCTTCTGTCTTAGCTACCGCGAATGTAAAACAGAGACAAGGGTGCCAGCAGCTGAACTTCTGCCCAGTGTAACCAAGTGTGTGTCCCCTGACAGGCATCTGGGAAGAACTTTGTTTTATCCTGTTTTTGCTTGTGTTGGTAATGACTCCTTTTATCTCTTCTGAAGGAACTGACTGTTTAACAAATGAGTTGCTAAAGGCATTTTGCTTGCATAACTATAAGTGCTTATTAGAAGAATCCTTAGGAGAACTTAAGTGAATTACGAGAAACTGAATTGCTACTGTTATTTGTAAGAAGACTGGGATTTTTTTGGTGGCAAAGTTCAGTGCACGGTATTTGATCATCTCCGTCCAATTCCTAGTTCCTGTTCAGAAAGCCAATGCAGATGAGACAAAAGCCAGTTCCACTGAAAACACATTGATCCCTGTTTATTTGTGTGTCTTGGAGGAAGATGTTCAGCTTCCTCAGCAGAGAGATGAACTGAATGAATGGAAAATTAATTACTCTTTTGTCTTCAGTTGTATTCCAGGTGAGGGTTACTCCATATCAACAAGGCAGCACAGGCAGCCAAGCAAAGTGCCAGTGACTTAGTGTACAGTGCAAAACTGACTTAATCAAAATAATTCAAAATGAGTTTCTAAAATTTTCACATACTTAGCAGAGAACTTTTACTTGTTGGAAAGGCATTTTGCTAAACTTGCATGCCAAAAAAAAAGTAGGGAACTTATTGGGAGAATGCTTACATGTCCATTAGTGGCATGTGTCAACTCCTTTGAAGTCAGCTGAGAGGCTTTCCATTCACTTCTAGTTTATGTGATTCTGAACTGGCCTATTCTTTCAGGCTTGCAGAATGAAAACCTAAAGTTTATAATTACTATTTGTATTTCGTAATATGCAGAGACCCTGATTAGAGTGGGGTTTTCAAAGCCATGGATCTGTGCTGCTGAATGGAAAAACACTTATTGTGAACCAAGGATAAAAGTGTAATAAAGACTGAGGTACAATAAAAGAGCATTTTGCCTCAATGGGAAATTGTATTTACAGTTAGAGACATTTGGGGCAATAGGAAAAAATTATAAAAAGCTAAAACTAAATTCTTAAAGTGACATCAGTGGTTCTTGCTGAGAATTCAGTTGTAACAGGAAGGAGAATGAGAAATTGGAAATGGAAACAGAATTCATGACAAGGAAAGTAAAAAATAATGTAAGTCAAGAATTTGCAGCACTAGAGGAAGAAAACTTAGAGGAGAAAAATTATTCTGGAGTCAAGAGAATGAAAGTAAGTAGTACAGTTTTTGAGAAAAATGGTTTGAAATCGAAAGACCAAGAGAGGAAACAAACAGCTCCTTTAGAAAGGCAGAAGAAGAGGTAGCTAGATGAAACAGAAGGCTTCACCAATTACTAAAATTTGATGAAACAATCCCAAACTGACACATTAACAACTTAGAATATATTAAAAGTGATAGATCTGAATCTTGCACAAATGGTTCTTTTGATTTATTATCAGCTGATCATTTTCAAAGCAGGATTTTTAATGGGGAAAGGAGGTTTGGTTCCTGCACAAATCTGGGTGCCTGATGGGCCTGTATCGATAAGACTGGTCCATTTTTTTTTATTCTAGTTCAGTTATCTTGCAAAAGCATTTGCCCGTCTATGTAAATAGAGTGAAATAGCTTTAACGGCAGTTTATTCCTGTAGTGAGATTGAGAGATGCTTACATAAATTAGCAAAGTAAATGTGATGAAAAGAAAAAGGTAAAAAAATAGAAAAGTCAGCAACTTGGAATTTAAAATTGCCATTTAACCTTTAAAAATTTAAAGAGATTTAAGGGATTATAAATTACTAAAAATTTTGGTAACTGAACCATAAACCAGAAAAGTGTGAGTGCATTTGCATGTCTGCATTGCTGTGTAAGGAACACTCAGATTGACAGACAGTATTCGCCAGCAGATTTTGTTGGGTTTTTGATTGTGGGGTTTTTTTTTGTTGATGAACTTAGCATTTCACATTAAATACCATTCCCTTTTAGAAGGAATTAATGCTGAGAGATAATGTTGTCCCAAAAAATATTTTCAAAGTTTCTTCTTCTTCTTTTGACTGCTTTAGCTGCAAGTTTTTGAGTTCTATCCAAAAGATTTTTGTTGGTTTTACAGTCCATATTAGTGTTAAAAATGTTGGTATTTTGGTTTTAAGTACAAGTCACACTGAATGATTTGTTCAGAGTGCCACACTGAAGGAAGAACTGCAGGTTTCCTTCTACTTCCTATACACAAATGAGTTTTCCTCCTCAGCATAGTGCTGTTAAGGAAGAGGGATGCTGGCGGAGACATGGTGCAGTGGAACACTGCTGGGCTGTATCTCAACAACACCAGGTGGAGACGTTTGCTGGCTGCTCTTTTGGGCTGCAGTGGGAAGTCTTGCAGCATATTTCTCTTTACTGAAGAGGGGACGGGATTGGCTTCCATTGTATGAAAAAAACCAAACCCAAAACAGAAAACCATCAAACAGGAAAAAAAAACCCAAAACCAACCAAACAAAAAAGCCTTCAGGATTAACTCAGCTACATTATTTCTAAATATGCTCGTGGCTGAAGACTGATGATTTATTAGCTTGAGTGAAAGTAATTTTCAAAGATCAGGAGAAAGCTATTTCCTGTTACAGGCACGGAGGATGTCTGATATGTATAATATAGAAGGTATAGATCTATGTATCATTTTCCAGACCATCTCTGCTTGCTGCCTTTGATGGTCTCCATTTACAATATTGCTAGCTTCTTGCTATTCAAAGTGTTTTTAATGGTACATCTAGTCTTGCTATCTCCAAACAAAAAAAAGTCTTCCTGAAAGTAGGAGAGTGCTGTTTCATCCCTCTATAGTGACAGCAACTAAAGAGAGATAGCACTTTTTGCTAGACAAAACTACATGTTTATGGGAAAATGGTACTAGTATACTGTTGTCATTGTTATGATGAAGGAAGTCTCCCGTTTCCCATTTAGTCTGAAAGCATTAAACGTGCACGTAAAAATAGCTCACCAACCTGCATTGGCATTTTGTTTTTTTCCTTGATTATATCTTCAGGAAGAATTAACATTTTGATACAACATTTGTTCTTGGATTTGCAGTGGTTAAATCAATAGTTAATGAGGTTCGTCGTATAATTTGAGCTTGTAGTTTGTTTATGCTAGACCAACTTTATCCATACTCCAAACAAATTATCTCTTATAATCACCAGCCTGAAGATAAATTTCTAAATGTTTTTCTGATGATAGTGCTGTGGTTGGCAGGTGTTAGAAGTGCCTCCCAGGGACAAAGATTGAAGATGGGCTTGTTCTCACAAATCCTTCAGGCGAGGTTGTTTAGCTTTCTATCCTGTCATCTGCAGAGGAGCCTTGTATGGTGCCCTGCTAATGAAATCTAATAGGCAAAGGTCATATATCTTTATGAAGAAAAATGCAAAGCTGGTGAGTGATAAATGTGCTCCGTGGGGTTCAACGGACGATGCTTAGCGATAAAATCCATGTTTAAACAGTGTTTCAAACGGCTTGGCATATCCCTGTTTTTTGTGCCTTAACTACTTTTTATAAAGATTCTCATTACTAGGGATGGGATTACAAAAACAGTTCAATATGCAGGCAAAGTTGTCTATGTAATTAAAGAAAAAGGTGGGTAATTATTTTTCAGTATTCTTAGTGTAATGAATAAGATGGCTCACATAAAAGTACATGGCAGTATTTAAATCTGAAAGCTTTACTGACTAGCAATAGAAGCATACTAGCTAGTGTGAAGATGTGAAGATTTAGCTAGATTCTAGCAGCAGTTGTAAATCAAAAATGCCTGTGTCAAATGTCAAAATATCAAAAAAAAAACCAAAACCAAAAGGAATGTAAACAAAACATGCCAGCATAAAACTGTAGATAGAACTTGTAAAGAATGCATGTCAGTGCCTTTAAGAAATTGCTAATCTGAAGTTAGAAGGAATTAAATAAACCAGATATTGTTGAATCACTGCTGTTTTTTGAGAAGTTACCAGTTCATTTGCTATAGTTGTACTGCTGAGCTAAGAGACAGTTCAATAAATCAACTCAAGCTTGATGGATTCTACAAACCATTGCAATGAGTGCGTGGAAGAGGAAAGAAATCTCTTAGTATTCCCTCTTTGACAAAAGGGTATGCAAAGAGCCTGAATGGATGAATGGTTGATTAATTTTGCCAGAAATTTTCTTGACAGCCAGAAATGTGTTTTTGCGTTACCATGTTTGCATGGGAATTATTTTGTAAGGTATGAATTATTACATATAAACTTACACCTGAGACTTAGCTGGCTAAAATAGACAGCTCCTGGTCAGTATATATATGGTTGTGATGTTTCTTACATTTTAATTCATCACTCTGGCAAGTCAGCCTTTTGCTTGTTACCACTTGCTAATCAGTCAACAGTGAAATCAAATATTGTATGTGATTAAATGAACCTTGTAGCTGAATTGGTAGGTTGTGTCTTTTTCAGTATTTTTTTAATTGATTTACAAGCTATAGAAAAAGTCAGATGGAAGTTCTTAACCTAGGATCAGAAAGCAGAATGATATAAAGGAGAATAAAAAAATGTGTCATATGTTATGTCCACATGGCCTATTGATTAGTAAGACACAAAAATAGTCTTTCTTTTTCTTCTTTGAGTTTCTGAGGTAAATAATGTACTAGGTTTTATATACTACACTATACTTTAGTATGGAGATTTTTTCTTTAATTTTGTACATATTTTGTGCATGTTTTGTTCAGGTGTTGTTTGCTTATAAATGTGGTGCGTAAGCAGGTCCCTGGGTTCCTTTACTTTTAGGCTTTGGATACTCATACCTGTGGTTTCAAAATAGGAAAATATGTACATACTTACTTCAGCCTTTAAGATGACCTAGAGGGAGTACATTTTAACATAGTGCAAGTACATTTCCTTGTAGTTCCCTACTTGCTGCAAAAGTCGTACTGTTAGGATCGCAAGTTCTCTAGTTCGTCCCTTTAATTTTTTTACAGGGGCAAGTTTTAAAGACACATTTGAAAAAGGAGGTGGCGTTTAAGCCTTTAAGCTTGAAAATCTAAGCTATATGTTTTGTATTTTTAACAACTTCAAACTACTTATCCTTCAACTGCTGAAAATGCTGAAAAATGCCAGCTTCGTCTTTATCAGTCATGATTTTCTTATTACAGAAAACATCCATTAACATTGAGACGGATTACAAGTGCTTTGTATTTTTTCCCTTGAAGACAGAAATAAATACGCGCTTTCACCTTTGTCTCACTGGACTAGTGAGATACAACATACAGCCCTTTTTTGATTCCTGTGCCACTGCAAAACCTTTTTTCTTCTAGATTTTGTGGTCACAGCCATCTAATATTACCCTGTCGTTCCAGTGCACACCACAACAGTATGCACACCATTACCTGTGTTTTTTTGTCTAATGTTTATCTCATGCAGTAGCCACAGCACCTAGCAGGACTTCATCTCCAGCCCTTCTGATCTATTGCATTCTTTGAGTGTGTGTGCACAGACCTCCCTACCTCCTCCTCCCCGACACCAGGGAGCATTTTGGACTGCCGTATTTCGGGCAGTTAGTTGTACCCCTCAGAAGTCAGGGGAGGCTGCCTTGCTCGTGGGTAAGAGTTTGTGTTCCTTCAGGTGGATGGCAGTGGTGGCCGCCGACCGCAGGTATTCCAGCTGGAGGAAGAACATTCAGAGCAAAATGGGCCATTATGATATCCTTATGTTACGTGGATGTCATAATGTCTATTAAGATACATGGAGAGTCTGTACCTCGGCTGCTAAATTCAAAGCTGTCTCAATTATCTCTTAAAATGTAGAGTAATGGAACTGAAGTTTGGCTGTTTCCCTGGGCAACTTTTCTTTTTTTTTTTTTAAATTTTGTGAATGAATCGAGACTTTCCAGTCTTTCCTGGAAAGCATGTGCTGTGCTAAATAGATACAAAACATGGACATCTTTATAAGTTCTAATTAAACACAGGTTAAAATGGACAAGCCTAAGTTTGAATACACAGGATTTGTACTTGAATTGAGTGCAAGTAATAGCTGTAATCTCAATTCATAAAGAGTAGATCGTTGTTAAGACACACTACCATAAAATGTACCAGTGCTGTAGAAAAGGCACCGTTTCCAGTGTGAAACTGGCTACACACACTTTCATTGAACAAAGCATGACAACTTATTTTATTATAGGTGAATCCTTCTTTCTTCTTTGCTTCATTTTTTCTGGTTATTCTGCATTTAGTGAGAATAATAGACTCTGAAGACACAGCCATTGCCTATGGTAAGGGGAGCGAGATCAGTGCTAAACAGGCATTCATCACTTTTTTCTATATGCAGTGTTTCACAATGCTATAGAAATTCCTGTTTAAATGTCCTTCTAAGTTAGGCTCGGGATGCCTAAAGTTAGATGTAAAGGTGTGACTGGGATCTCTGCAGAGCAGAGTAGCACGAGCTCTCAGATGCTCCTTCTCTTGCTCTTCAGTTTAGGACTTAATACCTATTTCTCTTTGGAAACTTTAGAGAGCAGCACATAGAAAGCAGAATTAGTTGCTATTTTTGTTCTTTTCATAAGAGTGACAAATATAGGTACAGCTGAGCTGCTATTTGTTAGATTGAAATGCACAACAGAAAAATTCAACCTTTCCTTACAGAAAAGATGGTGAATTTTGTACAGAGCATTTTCACCAGTGGTGTTGATTCAAAAAAGAGGTAAAATAGTGAATATACTTGTCTGTGTCTCTGGAGTCTTATAAACACTGTACTGTTTATACTGTTTTTTCTATTTTTACTGACCTTACCTGAAAACTTTTATAAAAAATTGAGTCTTTTTCTGCTTTTTTTCCCCTTTTTTTTTTTTTATTTTAAAGGAGGGGGCTTCTAGTAATTAGCTGGATTTACAACAAATGGCACACAGACTGTTAGCTCTGCATGTGTGCTGTAACATTGGTGTTTACCCTATTATATTGCAATTTAAGTATGTCATAAAGTTTTATCAGTGATCACACAGAAATAAGCTGGAATGCAGAAGTACTGACCATGAAATACTGAGAGATATACGGTCTGAAGCAGTATGTATCGACATCTGTATTGTGATAATTGCTTTGGTTGTGAAAATTGTAATAGGATACAGTGATATTCCTCATTTATATTTTGTGATGGTTGGGTATTTTTAGCAAATGAGTTGTCAGCAGAAAGGCTTCATTAGACCCATCAGGGTATCTGCCCATGAATAACGAATCCCAAACTGTACTGACAGTTTCCTTGAGCCAAAATGATGGAGCACCTCTGACAAAAGCCATATTGTGCTCTCCATGTGAGGAGTGTGAAGAACAAAAGAGACAGTTTGTTCTTAATTTGGTCAGGTTAATATTGACACAGTTAGCTTAGAAGAATCAGAAGTGTGTGTAATGTACATTTACAGTGATCACTTGGGTAATTGTCTGTTGGCTTCATGAATCAGAAAGTGTTGCTCAAGGTGGAGAAGTTACAAATTCTCTTTGGATATTTCTTTAACATTTTACTTCTTTTAAAGGATCATCCATGTTTGTGGTCATGTTAACTATACAACTGAAAAAAGAGATTCCTGTAGAAAAATTGAGTTTTGGAGAAAGAAGTTCCACAACAATATACACCCTACATATAATGGTATTTCTCAACAGAAATACCTAATAACTGAACAGGTCACATTCAAAAATGCTTTGAAAGTCTGCGGATTTCTTAAACTTTATCATTCTGTTTATCCAGATGATGAAAAAATATTTGTCATTTCAGAATGTTCACCATATTGTAATGTTGTAGCATTGTATGAGCTATTTATATGCATTAGGCAAAGCAAATGCACAATTTTATTACAAATACTAAGACAGCAAATTTGTCCAGTATCCATATTGCTGTTAACTATGCATTTGCATAGTTAACAGCGTTTGCAAAATATCTTTACTACTAGATTCCATTTATTTCAAGTATACTTACAGCCCTTTTTTTTTTTTTTTTTGTTATGGGTTACTTAGGGGACAACTAATAATGTTTACATATGCTGTTTACCTGCTGTAGACTATGCAAATATTAATTAATATTTAAGCCAGCACATGCTAATGAAGCAAGGAAAACTAGTATAAGAATGAATAGCTCACTGACCTTTGGCATGGTCTGGCTGTATATCAGTGTATTTCGTACTATACTAATTCATCAACAGCATATTTTACAATGCTTGTAATTAATTTGGGATGTAGCAGCTTAACTGTTGAAATGATTAGCATTTTTTCATTTCTGAAGGAAATGGTTTATTTTCTGTTAGCATTTACAATACATGCAGCATTCTGGTTGTTTACTTAGGGTAGCAAATTTGTGGAAGAGTCCATATGTCTACCATGTCTTTCAATATATAGTCTTTGGTAATTTATAAGAATTTCTTTTATGCAACTTCCTTTATTTGACTGTTTGAACACTTGTGAAGGGAGTATCTGAATTGTGTTGCTGGTACTAGTTTAAAACAGTAAACTTTATGGATGTTTGCGGGGAGGGATGGAATTAAACAAAGTTTTAAAAAAATTATTACTTAAATTAATTATATTTATTAACATTAATAAAAATGCCTTTGCTTATTTAAAAAATAATGGTTAATTTTATGCTTTAACCAAAAACATTTATGAGGTAGAGCCATGACACTGTAAGACATATAATCTGATCTTGGTTTTATCCAATAGCTTAGTGAACAGCATTATCCAGCAAATTTACCCTTTGAACTATTCTTTTAAAGAGGTCGATTCGCTGTGTGAATGAGGTGTGTTTGCCTTGTGTTTCATTTCTGGGTGCATTTAGTGAAGTAACAAGTTATGAGAAACATTTACTGTTGATTATTAAAATGACTGTTTATGGGAAACTGAGTAACTTACATTGCCAAGTATTATTTTAATACTAAGTCTTGTTTAGTAATAGCAATGTAATAGTAATAGTAATGTGAGAAGCTTTTATCTTACTCCTCATGGCACAGAATGAATAGGGTCTTGGGTTTTATACCTTTGCCGAATGATGACTTTTTTTGTCAGAAAGTTTTCTCATTGACGGTCTATGGGCAAACTAATAAATGGGATGTGATCAGCATCATTTGGCTTGATTTGGACTGTGTTCAGACATGCCTTAATGACTTCCTCAGTATTATTGTCGACATCTTTTGCCCTCTTTCACTTTTAAATCTTCAAATAATTTTCATACTTTCTTTAAAGATTTTTTTTTTCAATGTGGTATATGGTACCGGTGCACCTAAACCCATTACCGTGCTGCTCTGAGCAGCCTCTCATCAGTTGATAGTGTTTTGCACCAGGTGGCGCTGGTCCATTATGATCCCAGTGAGAAAAGCATGCAAACTCTGTGAGGTATGTTTTAAAATGCTGTGTATTAGAGCTAATATTATAAGGGGAAAACACTATAATCTTACAACCCTTTAGGTGGTGGGAACCCCGAGGGGTGTAGCATTGAATAAGCCTCCAATCCATGCATGGCATGCTGGAGACACCCTGTTCATGGAAGATATTTCCACCTTTTGATCATTTTAGCTACTATAGAATTTTCTTAAAAGGAAACGACTCCATTCCTCACTTCTGCTGTCAAACAGAAACGATGTTCATATGATAACTTTTTGCTGCACTGTTAGATAAAGGCAACAACACACAGGTGATGTAATTGCTAGTACCGAGTGGATGCTGCCCGTAGGCTTCTCTGGTACGGTTACCTGGCCAAGTTTATTCTGTACCCAAGGAATATGTGTAGCAGAACACAGCCCAAAGGCCAAGCTGGATGTGAAGCACAGAGAGAAAAAACGTGTAGTACATAAGTGATCTCTCTGCAGCTTGTACGCAATGGAGAGGGACAGGAACTCCGCTCAGAGTTAATCTTTGTGCTTCTCTCAGTCATCAACAAGCTGAAAACCTCAAGAAGAAAAAATACACATTCTGAATAATAGTAAGTTTGAGAACATGGAACAAATGGAGAGAACCTCAAGTAGCTGGGTCGGGTAATTACGTAGGTAGCACAGATCCATTATTGCTTATATTCATGTGGCCCAATGTGAAGCTCTTCAGTCCAATTGCTCCACCCGGGATACACAGCTGGCAACTTCCCTGCTTACAGCAGCAGGCTACTGGATCACCTGCTGCTGCATCAGCTCCTCAGTGTTGCTCTTGACTGTGTGACGCAAGTCAGCAAAAACAGGGCACAAGGCAAACTGAGATTTTAGCACCTCCAGGGGCTTTACCATGGCCATTTGCATCTTTGGTCCCTGCTCTGACTGGGGTAGAACTGACTTTTCATTGTATGGTGTTGCGTGCCACACCCTTGCTGTGGTAACCATTCCCAACAACAAATCACTGCTGGCATGTGAACGTTGTATCTTGTTCTATTCTATTCATAGTCTTGCTTGATGACGCCCTAGTGGTCCTTGGCCTTGAACTCTAGGAAGACACCTCCCATCGCCCTGCACGCACATAGTGACTTGCCAGTTGGCCATGGATGTGACAGGAGAATTTTCTTTTGCCATGTCGGCATGTCAAGAGGTTCGTCCCTCAAAATACTACAGAAAGCTGGATTTTTTGCACTCCCTAGCCTACCACTTTGTGAGTGCCAAGTGTGGGCTGAGATGATGGCAGATACGTCACTTTCATGAGGCTGCCAGTTCAGTCACATGATTTTAATAGAAAATTTCTAATTCCTTACGTTTTTCAGCTGATACAAGCAATATAGAAGATAAAGCATCATAATCCCTGAAGGCTGGACATTTTTTAGAATGATGATTTTTTAACTTTCTGTACAGCCATAAAACACCTTGCAGACTAGATCCTTGATTGGTCCACGTCCTTCCCTGTGACCTCCCAGTCTTCTTGAATTGGCTGTGAGCGGGTAACTGGGATAAAGAGTTATCAGGGCTTTTTAGATGGTTTTGAATCTTTTTATCTTTATCTTTGAATCTTTGAATTTTTTAGTTGAATAGATTTTAATTATTCCAACTGCAGTTAGGAATGGGATAACTGAAATAACTTTTCCATGCTTAAGCACGCTTTGGTACTTTTTCTGGTATACCCAATACTTGAGTCTTCAGAAAAATGTTACTGGTTTGGATGTTCAAACCTTATTTGCCATAATTCCTCACCATAACCGCCTATTAAGATTTTCATATGTGAATGCCTACCAGTAAACTGACAGCTGACTCTTGTTTTTGTGCATTAATCTGCGTGAATTTCACATAAAACTCATTTTTAGGTGCTATGTAAACATCAAAGTATAACTTAATCTCTAATCTCAGAAAAAAAATCTACTTCCAAAGCATTTGACAAACAGATTTTTTTGTTTTAAGTTTAACTTACAGGGAGGGAGATGCATTTTGTGGACACATTTGAGTAGACTAATAAATAGTATTTGTATATATGTAACCAAAACAGTAATTTATCAGGTAGGAGACAGATGCAGGGGAATAACATGCCAATCTGCATATACAGTTGTGTTGTGTTCATGATGAACTGCTGTTTATTCAGGGCCAGTGTAGCTTGGCAGCATCAGAAGAACTGTTAGCTAGAAGATGATAAAAAATTACCTCAAATACAAATAGCAGAAACGTAAAGCAGAAAATAAAATTTGTAAGACTCTGTTCACTGGCAGTTATCAGAACTGAGGACCGAAGGCAGATATTTATACTTTGTGCATTATGTCCCCAGGTAAGAAAGAGGGATGTATGGTTTATGTTGAAAAATCTAGGTAATTCAATGTGGGGCTAGTCCAAGTATAAATAAGAATAGCAATGGTAAATGCAATGTTCACCTCCTGCGTATTTGGTGTGTGGTGCATGTGAAAATAAGCATATTTTTTTTGACACAGAGATTTTAAAACTAGTATGCCTTACTCTGTTCTCATTTTGGGAAGTTACTGTTTTGAAGACTTGCACAGAATTCGGAGCAGGAATAAAGGAATCTGAAGGAATAATCTGTGGTAAAATTGTATACAATCATATAACATCATAATGGATACATATAAAGGGCTGTAAAATTAAGTTAGCACATACAATTTCCTTGTGAGTGCCTGATTTTGCACCTCAATACTATTATTTTAACATCTGTTATTTTAAGTGAAATATAGACAGAAAAAATTTCACAAAATATTTTTAATTTTCTAACAAAAAAAGGCTTTTTATTCAAGAAATAGTGGTAGCCCACTACTTTTAAGCAACCTTACAAAAGCAAATAACTGGAAGAAGTAAGAATCCTGTTTCAGCAGCAATTTCAAGAAGGCAAAACCTACATTTAGTATTTTAGTGTTCTTCAAAAATAGAAGTCCATTACTGTGCTGTGAGATCAGTTCTTTTTTTTTTTAAGCACATAACTGTTTTGACAAATGGAATGGAATTCTGTTGCCAGCTACAGACACTGATGCTTATTAATGTTTCTGGCTATTTTCACCACAGATTTGGATAGAAAGAGCAAGGAAAATTCACTGACATTTCTTTCAATTTCTTACCGTATTTCAGGACTGCGTGTTACACAGGAGTCTCGCTGGTGATCTGAAAGCATTCATAGATAAATACGGGTTTGATGTACTTGTCATTTTGGCCAACTGTTTGTCAGATGAGAAGCAAACCAAACGACAAATAGCAGTATACTCGGAAAACTTAGAGCTAGGCAACCAAGTAAGTACCTGGAAAAAGATTCAAATAATATCTTTCCCGAAAAAAAAAAGTTGTGGGGTTTTTTTTGTTTAAAGTAGTGTATACCAAAGTGTTGAATAATTAGGTGGGGTGACGAAGTAGCAACAGCTGGCTGGCAACTGAGTGGCTGTTTGAAAAGGCTGCATTATTTAGATGATGCAAAATGAAAGACTGTGATATTTATCATTGGTTTGGACCAGCCTAATAGAAAAAGTGTATGGTTATAAGAAACACAGATTTCTTAAGCCAACAACTAATATTCATTTGGATTTTCTTTTACTAATGAAAAGTGAACTTGAAAATCAAATGGTATAATTTCAAGTAAATATTCTGACCAATTACATAATACAGATTTTGTGTTGATCTTCTATTTTAATACTTCATCTATTTAGGGATCATAATAAGGCTGTTACAGCAAAATGGCCGAGGAATAGCTTAATAGGAATAGATAGGTATGGCTGTGTTACATGGTGAAGTAGTCAGTATGTGCCCTTATGCCCATGATTGCAATGGCTTTTGAAACATCCTATTTTTCAACAGATCTGCTGTGAATTAGAAGAATGTCAGAATCCTTGTTTGGAGCTGGATCCTTTAGAATGTGGATGTGACCAAATTCTCATTTACCATCAAGAAAATTCTTTGGTGACCTGTGATCAAATTTTTCTTCTAATTAAGGAAGTTATAAATAGAAGACAACCAGAAATGGTATCAAACAGTAGAACTTCTTCTACTGAAGCCGTTGCTGGAAGTGCTCCACTTTCACAAGGATCTTCTGGTATTATGGAGTTATACGGTTCTGATGTAGAACCACAGCCCAGTTCGGCCAATTTTATAGAAAATCCTCAAGATCTAAATGGATCTATGCAAGCCCACGTTGATGTTAATGTAGACCTTGTGAGTCCAGACAGTGGATTAGCTACCATTAGAAGCAGCCGGTCTTCCAAGGAGAGTTCTGTTTTCCTTAGTGATGATAGCCCTGTTGCAGAAGGTGCTGCTTCCCATCACAGCCTTCTGCCTGGCTTTGACTCCTATAGCCCTATTCCTGAAGGAGCAATAGCTGAAGAACAAAAACCTCAGTCTAGAGACAATAGCGATAACTTTGATCTCTTCAATTTTGATCTAGCACCCGTGGTTACAGCTCCATCCGAGTCATCTTCTCGTTCTGTTGATTGTTCCCCAGCAGATGACTATTTCCTTAATAGTGATTCATCAGAAGGACAACAACTCACTGCGCAGAAAGAACTTGATGAGGCAAACCTGCTAGAAAATGATACAGCAAATTTCTCAACTGACTTACTTATGACAACAAATGAGGAAGACAATTTAGCTGAATTTGATGAGAACACAGGAGAAATGTGTGAGAAAACTTCAAGTTTGATTGATTTAGGTGAAGGCGATTCTTCTTCACCAGAAATGTTGAAATCTGCTGATTCAAGAATTCCACCAACTCCTATGAACAGCCTTGTAGAAACTTCACCATTAGATAATGGGCAGCCTTTATTCTTCCCACAAGATGTTGTTAAAAAAATTAATGAAATAGATGGCACAAATTATTCTCAGTCTCGTGTTAGATACGGGAGCTGGTGGGATGGCTTTGACCTAGACTCCAGAAACGCTGATACATGGAGTTCAAGTGAACAGGAATCTGTATTTCAGAGCCCTGCCTTATGGAAAGATTGTAAAGAAAGTCCCTCACTACGAGAACATATTGATAGAAGAGCCTCAGATTCTGTGTTCCTCCAAAAGCAGCCAAAGCAAATGGAATACATGAGAGCAGGTCTGTGGGATAATCAGTTTAAACAAGATAATTGGAACCATGAGAATCAAGAGAAAAACAGTGAACATTCACATTTGCAAACTGCTTCTTTAGAGGAGACAAAGCAAGAACCAGAAAGCTTTACTGACCTGTGGGAGGTCTGTCAGCCGACACCTGTGATGTTAGATGCATGGCATCGTGGTGAAGGGAAAGGTAGTCAGCTAGCTGGAGACTCTTATGAAGTCTGGACTAAGTTTGATGCAGGAGATAGTGCTCGATCCTCAGAAAATGTATGGAACATGCCCACACTGGACAGAGAAAAAAAACCCCTGAATATTCCTGAGGAATGGGCCATATCAAAAACCAGTTTATCAGATTCTTCAGAAATCACAGCAGACAACGAGACTGAAAATCCACCTATCCAGGTATCTCCAGAAGCCTGGGATAAAGAAAGATATCATTCAGCAGAAGATTATGGAAAATCTGAAGATGCGGATTCTTTTTTCAACAATATGCAAAATAATTCCAAGCTGCAAACAGAGGAAAAAACTGCATTTGGTGACGCTAGACATAGACCAAACCAATTTGAAAATATAGAAACCTGGAATATGTATGATAAAAACATCAGGAAAAAAGTAACAGAAGTAGTGGTGCCATGGGAGGATACCTTCTTGTATAAACACTCAGATGTTAGTTCATCAAACATAGGTGAAGATTTAGTTGTTTCTCCACCAGACACCAATTATTCAACATCTGATTCGTATGTATCACCCACATATGTGGAAGATGAAAGAGAAAATGAGGACAAAGATTTTGACGAAGAAACAGTTATTGATAAATTGATGAACCCAAATTTGACTGAGCCAAATGTACTTCAGAAAGGAAATCAGGAACCATTACCTCTTGGAAACATGACTTTTTCGAGTGCTGGAAACACAAACATCTGGAACGCTCCCCTAAATAATGTCACCCAGCTACAAGAGAGAAATTCTGAAATTACTGCTCTTTCTGCCTATGCTAAGCCTTTCCTTAATTCAGAACAAATAGCTAATCAACATTTTTCAGCTGAGATACATACCAGTGAAAATAATTATTCTATATCTGAAAACAGAAAAAACCCACCGGTATACAATCAAACAGTGAATGACTTATCACCACCACAGAATGAATTAAATCACAGAGAGACTGAAGCTGAGAATGTAGAAACAGTCAGCAGTGTTCCTGTAGAAGACACAGACACATCTACACCAACTTCAGACACTGGGAATGGTTTGGATCTGAAAATCCGTGACTTAGGGAGTGAGGTACTTAGTCAGAAGACAGCACAAAACACTGCTGATGTTGATGAAAAGGTGGATAGTCAGGATTCAGTGCTGCAGCTGAACTCGTGGAGCTTACGGAGTGAGCAAGGTTGTGTGGAAGGCTGGGACAATGCCATTGCCACCTCTCAGGAAGGAAAAGAGGAATGTAAGAGAACAGATGAGACCCGTGGACAGCAAACGATTAGTGATGTTTATAATAAACCAGTGCAAGAGGACAGTGAATCTTCATGTAACGCAGATTCAGAAGAAAACAGGTCAACAACTGAAGTTCCTAGCTCCCCAGAAAAAATGAGGAATAGTGTTAGTTTGGAAGCGTTAGTCACAGAAAATGAGTCATTTCCCAATCAAAGCAATCCAGTTAGTCAGGAAGAGAGGAAAGACTTGTCAGAGAATAATGTAGAATCTTCGTCAAGTGCTTCTGAGGAAGGCAGAAATTATGAATCTTGTGATGACTCCAGACCACGAAATTACAATTATAGTGAAACGTCACAGCTGCTTTCTGAGAAAGCTGAAAAGGAGACTACAGTGACAGAAGATGCAACGAGTCCTGAAATTGAAAGTATTTCTGAAAGTTCTGATAAGTGTAGTGATAATCCTGAAAATAATTCTGCTAAAATGCCCAGAAGCTCAGGCATCTGGAATGACTCTGGAAATAGCGGTTGTCACCTAGCCACATCAATTCCTTTGATGAATGAACTACAAGAAGCACTAGGAGAAGGGAA
>NW_009646459.1:1046432-1053051 GCF_000708025.1 Charadrius vociferus
TAATTCTGAGCTAGTATCTTTCAAAAATAGCTCAGAACTGAACAGGACTCATGAACAGTCTTTCATAGATGAGTTTAAGAGTCCTTCTTCTGAGTATGTCAGTGTTCCTGACATTACAGATATGTCTGTGGTGGAAAATTCATTTTCACATGGTTCTGGGAGAAGTGAAAACTCTGAAAATTTAGAACCTGCCAATAATCTTTGCAGAGACCCATGTGTAATGCTTAATGACAGTTTTCCCCAGACTCCTTGGAATTCACAGCCATGTGGAGATTTGCCATCTCCTGGAACAAGTCCTGAGGCAAGTGAAGTCCTTGAAATGGCAAACACCACAAGTAGCCTTTCAAAGGATATACAGATCAAAAGCTATTTGGAAGAAGACAATGTGTGGAGTGATTCGATAAATGATTATGCACACTCAAGTGGAACAAGCCCTGATTTAAGTGATGCATCTGTGAATGTGTGGGGAGACCTTCCAGTTGCCAGCCATCACAAAAGAAGTAAGGATATGTGGGATATTAAAAATAGTAAAAATCTTGAAGATACTTGTAGAAGAAACGAATTTGGGAATGAATGTGAAGAAGGGTTTGAAACAAGCGCTGAACAAAACAAAGTTCCTAGCAGCTTAGATTTTTGGAATGCCCATGTAGATGATGATACTGTATCTTCTTTATCAAGTCCTGACATAAATGAAGATTCAGAGAATTCAGCGGCCTGTCCAGAAGTGACTAATGAAGATTCCACAAATGAAAACAAACAGCACAAAGCATCTGAAATTGGAAAGGATTATGCTCAATCCATTGCAACAAGTCCTGAAGAAAATGAAGACAATTTAGATGCAAAATCTAAGGTGGGGGAGGAGGTGCAGGTAGGCATCTTTGATGAAAATCCTGAAACAAATAAAGCTAGGAATGTATTGGAGGAGGACTTGACTACAGTGGAGCATAGTGAGACTTCTGAATACTTAGGTCACCATGACACACTTCAGAAAAAAGCTCAGGTGAGTATTTGCAATGAAAAAACAGGTAGCAGAGAAGATTCATATTTGTATCAAATGAATGAAGATACTACACCAACTTCTGCTGTTGATGATAAAGAAGAGTATTCTTCAAAAGCTGTAGATATGTGGAGTATGGCATCTGAAGCTGATTTAAGAACTGATCCAAAATCCACGGTAGGAACACTTGGTTTTCCAGATGATAGTTCAGAATGGTGGAATTCAGAACCTTGTGAAGAAAAGCAATTGGAAGATCAGTATTCTGTTTCAAGTCACTCTGCAACAAACCAGTTCACAAATAAGGAGGATTCCTGGGGATCACCTTCACAAGATGAAGAACTAACGGAAGCACATTTCACTACTGCAAGTGATGGAAATCAGCCTGCCCCCCTGTACAGTGATGAAAAAGAAAATGAAAGGCTCGTACATGCTGTGAATATTCCTGACAGTCAGATAAATCAAGACACTGTACAGTGCAAACAATTTAATCCTTTCATGCTGGTTAAAGAAGAAGGGGGCTTGAAAGAGCTATTGTTTCATACAGATGAGGAAAATCAACTAACTCCACAGAATCCTTTTTCAGATGAGGAACAAGGTATGCCAAATACATCAGTTCAAGAAATCACTGTGTTGGATCTACCAAAAGACAATGAGGGACATGCAAGTCTCATTCCTCAAGAACAACAGCAGGACACCTGTGAAAGACTAGAAGTGCACAACTCCCCACCAGGTGCTTTCACTGTAGAAGACTTATCTTTTGAAATGACAGAGAAGTCAAGTCCAGGGTGGAGTATATTAGTTCCTCAAACTGCACTTGTCCCAGATATTTTACAGGATAACACGCAAGAAAGTAATCAGCTTTTTTCAGTGGAACCTGACCTGTGGACTAATGCTGAGCAGATTGTCACTTTGAAATCAGATGGTGAAAATCCTGATATATTAAGTCACTGTGACCAAGACAATATTTCAGAGGCATCAAGCAGTCCTGATGTGTGCCAAGAGTATGAAGCTAAGCATGCCTGTACCCCATCTTCTCCGATTGGGGTGGAGCCTGAAGACAAAGATAGTCAGCCAGTTCACGCATGGTCAAATATGAATAGAGAGGCAGATTTTGATTCAAAGTGTCAGTTAGTAATGCCAAAGTTAAAGACACAATCTGAAAGTGGTAGCCACCAAGACTATGAACAGGGAGAGACTGGTGAATCCTATCAGCTAATCTCTTCTAATACTCAGGAGCCTCCTGAATTTGCAATTTTGGAAGAATATGCTCCAGAAAATAAACTTGTTACTGACCCAATTGAGTCGGTTGAAATTACCAATGAAGTTTTAGAAGTGACATCCTTAGATCAAAAAGACATGTTCCATGAAAGTTTTACTCCTGCAAGCCATCAAGGAACACCAACTGATACAGCTGAAACAGCAACCTCCCAAATGCATTTGGTTCCCATGGAATTTACTCTACTTGGTAGGGCAGAACAAAGCTTAAAAGAAATTAGTGCCTTGGCTGAAACTGGAAAAGATTCTGATATTGACTATACAGCAATAACTGGTGATGAGCTAGACATGTCAGAAGAATTCATGGATGAATCTGAGACGGGGGTAGAAAATAGCATCAGGAGCATATCAGTGACTAATGTCCCAGCAAGCGCATGTGGTGGAATGAACATACTGACAGTAGTAGGCAGTGAAGTAGCAGAAGAGGAATCAAAGGATGAACAGATATTCTTTTCCAAATCCTTTGTGCCTGGTGGTAAGGAAGGTCATGAGTCTGATTCAAGTAATCCACTGATTGATGACGTAGCAAAAGAGTCTGAAGATGGAACTGAAAATGATGTTCCTGTGTTTAAGGAAATGCCCAGTGATCAGTCAGAAGCGATGTGTACTCCACCATCCTATGTATCTTTTGACGAACCCTCTGGCAGCAGAGAGTGTGCAGAGGATGAGCTCTTGTTACAGCAGCCATTTTGTGACAGTGTTTGTCTGGAAAAACGTTTACCTTTGCCAACACCTTCGGAAGGTGCAGAAGACATCCTAATGACCAAAGACAGCAGCATTAAAGATCAGATGTCTGACACATCCGCAGAGTGCCTTCGGGAAAATCACACATTAGTCCCTTCAGTCTCCGAGTGTGAAGTAACTCCAGGAGCTTCTGAGATTTCGATAGGAAAATCTGAAGCAGAAACAACTGATCACGACTCACCGGCAGGTGGAGATAAAAGATCACCTGATGGTAAGGAAACCTGTTTTCCAGAGCAAGTTCATAGGACAAAGAAAGAAGGAAATGTCTGGAGTATGACTGCTGAATGATGGGGCTTTGATTGAAGTTTGAAGTTTGTGTGTTTCCCTGATGTACAAAACTCTGTACTTTGGGAAGACCTCTAGTATCACTCTTCTAGACAGATCTAAAGCTTTTAAACATTAAAGTAGGAACATTATTTCTGTTGTTTGTACAGGACCTAGCATATGGGACACTGAATCATTTCTCCCTTAGGAATGATTACAATGTTAATGTATAATCTTTAACAATAGTAATCATGATGATGATGTTATAAAATTCAAGTACACATTAACAGAGCAAAGCAAACTGAGAAGAGCTTTATCTCACTGTACTGATTTAAAGAAATCATGGTGACTGAAATAGTAATTCAAAAACTAAAAGGAGTTTCTGTTTGCCTGTTTTTTTAGAAGCTGGCACTGACTCCCTACTTCATAGGGAGAATAAGCTGAGAAATTCCTCTGAGAGCCCTGAGCTGAAAAGTGTGGAGGGTAAGGAAGATGTGAGGATGCAGGTGCACCAAGATCCAACTTCACTGGAGATGGATTACATTGTTGTTGCTGAGGAAGAAAATATACCTTCAGCAAAGGATACCTTTGAAAGAAATGAAAGTGATTTTGCATTTCAGGAAGCTAATGTAGCTGAACAAACAGAATCTCATGAAGACTTTTCACCGGGCTCCTTGGATACCTGTCAGCCAATCTCCATTACAAATGAAAGGGAAGATCACTCTGTTTGTGGGACTGAATGGGACTCTGTTCATTTAGAAGAAAAAAGTTCTTCTGTTGTGCCTCAAAAACTGGATGATGAAAGATCACAGGAAAGTTGTGGGCAAGATGAGGGCTGGATTATATTGGGCCAAAATGAAGTCAGTGACATATCACCTGAAGAAATTTCTGCTGAGTCACAGATGCCAAAATCAGAGTCTGGACATTCTGGCGAAGAACTGGCAGCTGTTTTAGCACAGAAATCGATTCTTGACACTCAGGCAGAATTTCAAGTAGAAACTCCCCTTCAGAAATCTTTTGAACATGAGGGCTGTTCTCCTTCAGGCAGCCTGACCACCAAGGATGAGAGTTTGGGCATTGCGGGAACACGTGTGTTGCAGGTGGTTGGTGGTGATGGTGCACGGGAAGCAAACGCTCAACAGAGACTTGGAAATAACAAAGCAACAGAAAACAATCAGGGTAAGGAAAGACCAACCTGTTTCCTTTCAAGAGTCTTCTTTTCACTTGTTATCAATGTTATCAAAGTGTATGATGTTCTGAATAGATGGCTATCAAAGTGTATGATGTTATGAATAGATGGCAGGACTATCAAGGCTGAAGTACTAATTGTATTTACATAATTTAAGTATCACTATATTCCTCCCTTTGTAAAAAGAGAACCTTGGTTCATGGTATCTTGATATGAGACAAATTAGAATCGTTCTGCAGTGTAGTAAGCTAGTAAGGACACTTCCTTGCAGTAATAAGTTTGTCTTCCTTCTGTGAAGTCCCATAGACTTCATAATCTACCTTTAAATCTGAAACAGATGTGTCCAGGGAACTCAGGCCAAAGCCAGGTGCTGGTGATATTGCCAGTCCAGATTCAACACCAGTGATGAGATTATGGAGGGATGAAAGTGAAGTAGTATCTCTGCCTAATGCAAAACTGCTGAGAAGGAAGACAGGAGGACGTCAAGGCCCAGGGTCAGAAAAAGGTGCTGCTTGTAGAGGAAAGAAAAGGATGATGGAAAATTATGGTCTTTGTGGTTATTTCCAAGTGTTTAGGAGAGGATGCTTCTCTTGTTGACTCCTCATTTTTTACAACCAGGAGGTTGTAGCTGCTACAGCGGACTTCTTGGATAGCCCCTGAGTCTGACCTCATTTCTCCTGAGCATCTGCAACTGACATGCTGCAGTTTTACATGCAGGAATCTGGCATTGCGTTTATACAGTGAAGTTTTTGTGTACAGTAAAGGAAACTTCCCAGTACACATAAAACTAGGGGGTATAACTGCTTTGTACTTGTTATTCCTTTCGAACTGCACTTAACCAAAAGAACATACGTGATATGAAACCTGTGGAAACATATCATTTGTGTGAAATGCAGGACTGATTTTTAATTTTTTTTCAGGTTTCTCCCAAGCACTTGTTAGTTCAGTGTAGAATACATATCACATTCACAACTTCTATTATCAGGTTTTAATTGGCTTGCAGTTCATTTTAGACTTTATTTTTTGAAGTTTTCACTAACAATTTTGCACTTTTAGCAGTAGGCTTTTTTTTTCCCCTTAAAAGTG
Source organism: Charadrius vociferus (assembly GCF_000708025.1). Lineage (NCBI taxonomy): Eukaryota > Metazoa > Chordata > Aves > Charadriiformes > Charadriidae > Charadrius > Charadrius vociferus. The sequence continues at coordinate 1,051,988 of NW_009646459.1, forward strand.
TCATGCCTCTGTATGACAATATAACCCTGATAACAGCATGTACGAATAGTCTGGGACAGAAAAGCACAGCTTTTTGCTACCCTCCTCCACACCCCAAACAGTTCGCATTTTATTACGATTTCAGGAATGAATAGTTCAATATCTGTGATTTATCTTCCCCCTAACTTGTTAAAATATCTGCTGTCTAAACACATTTTCACAGATTTTCACACATTTTTCAAAGAGTGTATCATTACCACAAGATCAGACACTGTTAGAGCTGAGCTATTTTTAACATACGGTAAGTGCTGGCTTCGTGCTAAACAGAAGCCCCAGTCTCAGAAACTCTGAAATATAATGATGTTATTTGCAGGCTTAAACTTAAACACCTGTATAGGACTTTATGTTTTCTTGACAGACAAAATTTTGAGTCGTATACAGAGCATACTTTGCCCTTGCACACTGCCCCTGGCCAAAATCACTTCAATCTATCTAGACAGACAGCACTGAGGAGAATATGAGATGAGAGGGGCTCTGTTTTTGTAGGGCAGGGAGAGCTTTTATTGATGCAGGTTAGCATTTACTGCCCTCAAGAAAGAGGCAAATCTTCAAAAGGGTTAGGAGAAGATGAGCACTCCCCAGTTCTATATGGTCTGAAGGCTTGGGGAAGAGTGGCTGGAAAGCTGCCTGACAGAAAAGAACCTGGGGGTGTTGGTGGACAGCTGGCTGAATATGAGCCAGCAGTGTGCCCAGGTGGCCAAAAAGGCCAACAGCATCCTGGCTTGTATCAGGAATAGTGTGGTGAGCAGGACAAGGGAAGTGATCATCCCCCTGTACTCGGCACTGGTGAGGCCCCACCTGTTCAGTTTTGGGCCCCTCACTACAAGAAGGACATTGAGGTGTTGGAGCATGTCCAGAGAAGGGCTACAAGGCTGGTGAGGGGTCTGGAGAACAAGTTTTATGAGGAACGACTGAGGGAACTGGGGTTGTTTAGCCTGGAGAAGAGGAGGCTGAGGGGAGACCTTATCATCCTCTACAACTACCTGAAAGGAGGTTGTAGAGAGGTGGGGGCTGACCTCTTCTCC
>NW_009646459.1:1053241-1056971 GCF_000708025.1 Charadrius vociferus
GAGACCTTATTGCTTTCTACAGCTACCTGAAAGGAGGTTGTAGAGAGTGGGGGCTGACCTTCTCCCCAGTTACAAGTGATAGGATGAGAGGAAACAGCCTCAAGTTATGCCAGGGGAGGTTTAGATTGGATATTAGGCAAAAAAAATAATTCACTGAAAAGGTTATCAAACATTGGAATAGGCTGCCCAGGGAGGTGGTGGATTCGCCACCCCTGGAGGTGTTTAAAAAAAGGGTGGATGTGGTGCTTAAGGACATGCTTTAGAGGTGGTTTTGTCGGGGTAGGTTAATGGTTGGACTTGATGATCTTAAAGGTCCCTTCCAACCTCAGCAATTCTACAATTCTATGATTCTAAGTAAACCAAACGCTCAGTGCTCAACCTTGAAACTACCGAAAGTTGAGCTGGTTGGCACACCACTTCTGTTGCACCCAATCCGCCAAGCTTCTAAATTCCATTCCAGAAGGAAAAGTAGAAATTTTGAAATTTTCTACAAAAAAGAAATTTGGAAGAAGGAAAACGAGCAAAATCCTTGAGCAGTTGTTTTGAATCCACATTTGTATGTGGAAGGGCGGCTTTGGATTTGTGGACCTAGGAAAACTAGATGTCCTTTGACTTTGAGGTGGTTTCCTTCTTAGGACTAGTACACAGCCTGGAAGTCATCTACCTCCATCATCTCTGCAGGGTTTCACTGGGAGTTCATCAAAACCAACTCATTTCAATGAATAAAGCTGGTTTTTTTGACAAACCACTAATTTCTCATGAAAATCTTCAAATCAAAAAATCCTTACCACCTCTACTCACACTAAATGATGAATGGGATGGGAAAGAGGAAGGGTTGTTTACAGGTGCTAGCTAGTTGCAGGCTTGCAAATCTGACATGAAAAAATCAGCTGTCAACTCCTCTCTCTCCCATAAAGCATTTTAAATTAAAAACAGCCAGATGTTGACCCTGCTTAAGTCACACTGATTAATTACACGCAAGCTGCGTCCCAGGGTTTGACTCACAATGCTTACATGCCTATGATGTTCTTAGAGAGGAAAAGAAAACTGATCTAGGTGTCTGATGATTTTTATAAATCAGCCCAATGGAGTTGAGATAACTTTGAAGCAGTAAGGTTCTTTGATAGATACGTCAAGAAAAGCATCTGATTTTTTAACTTGCACTAGAAAAATCATTCCTATGGCCATGGATTTATAAGGGTTTTTAACATCTTATTACTATGAATTGCTAGATCCACTTTGAGAAGAACCTTGCTGTTCTTTAGGAATTTCTGTAAGTCTCCAAAGTAAAAACTTAAATCTTGTACACCATAGTAGTTTGCATTGGTGTTTCAGATGTAGTATGTTCATTATTCTTAGGTCTTAATATATTCTCTTAGACGGATTCCCACATTAAAGTCCAAAACTGGACCATGTTAATGGAAGAGTGTTTTCAGTGAAAACTTAAATGCATGATGGACTATGGTGAATCCTACAAGGAAAGGATACAGCGGTTCTTGGTCTAGAATCTATCTATCCATCTATCTATCTGTCTGTCTGTCTGTCTTCCACTATAGTCTTTTTTCGTATCTGACACAGTTGTTGTTTAATGCTTGTTTAATACCAAATGCCTTTCCAGTGGATACCAGTGGCATTTTCTCTCCTTAACACTGGTGATACTGAAGCCAAGAGAAGTAAAGAAAAGCAAGGAAGTTATTCAGCATCGACATAAACAATTATTTAGGGAAGCGGGGGACCGGTAAAATCTACTTCCCTTTGGGTTTATGTTTTTTTGTTAGACTTTTTTTGATGATAACATCTGAAATCTAATGGAAGTTTTTTCCACCGTTAATGTTACTAAAAATATTGCTCTTGTATAAGGATTTCATATCATTGGAGATTTGCTTTTATGGTGCTATTTTCCCCTCAGTTTCCACTGTGCTTGGTAGCTGGTGTTCAATAAACTTGTAATAAGCTTATGTCTTTAGTCAGTCAGATAATGACTTCAGACTTTTTTTGGGATAGCAGAGACACAAGCAGATATCCTACGCATGCCCACAGCATGATCACGGAGGCCTTGATTCCTTTGAAACCAAAGGAACACACGAAAAATATTATGGTAGAAAGGACAAAACACATATGGGAATAATTATTTCTAGATTATATGTTGATTTCGAAATCATTAAAACTCTTACATAAACAGCTGAAGAAACAGCAACTGCTATGGTAGAAGTGTGTAATTAGAAATGCTTTCTAATGCATTTCATTGACAGTTTTAAAAACACAAGTTCCTTCTTAAAACATACGTCAGTGTGCAGCTTCTAAGTCTGAAACTAACTGCCCTTCTTGGTCGACAAAGTTTAAACAATGTGATACAGCAGAACTGCCACCCTGTGGGAGGTCTAGCACAGGAACACTGGTGTCATCACATAAGAGGAGAAACTGAGGCTTTTCTAGTGTTCTTATTGCAATGGCGTTTCTGGATGGCCTGACGGTGCTAGTCATCAGGCTCTGAGTCCACCAAAGATTCACATCTTTGAGGTAAGCTTTGGTAGAACTGAACCTTTGGTAGTATCTGATACTCAGCTCTCGGAAGTGTCCTTCTGCCTGAATTCTTATACTTCCGAAAAGCCATAATTTTGACTCAGGAAATTTTCTTGGATTCTTCACTAAATATGACTCTTGCCTTGACTGAACAGTCTGTTTTCTAGCTTATGCTTAATTAAGCCTGCTTGGTATCACAAAATTGCGCACCCTTAATCTGAAGGTCTGACTGGATAGCTGTGCCCTGAGCATGGATTACATTCTCTGCTCATTTTTTTTGTTTTGTCAAATGTTTTTGCTTTATGCAATTAAGTTGCATTCTGAACCTGTAACACCAATCTCTGTGATAGTGCTTTTAGAAGTGGCTCCTGAATCCGGAGCTTTCTCTAGTGCAGCCTTTGCTTCCCTCAAGGAAGCGTTCCTCGTGGCCTGCTGGTTGTTGTTTCATATATACCCTTGACAGGGTATGGAAATTAGATTCGTTGTTTTTAGGTATGTACTTCATCTTCATATATTTACGTATGGCACAAACACAGTATCTCTGAAGAATAAAGAAATTCAATTTTTTGAGTACAAATAAATTTGTACTCAAACAGGTGATGGGCACATCCCAACCAATGGACAATCAAATTGGTAGTCCAAAGTTTATGGAGGCATTTACTCAGTAACTGCCTTCTAAGCCCCTTTCTGAATCTACAATTTATTCACACGTCCCTGTTTAGTAAAAACTCAAGTTCGTGCTTGCATGCTGTGCTGAAGTAGGTTCCTTAGTAGTGGAATAAGGGTCAGTAAACAATACAGTTTGCATTATTTTCTGCTCTCATCCAGAAAGTGTCTGTCACTTTGTCTACGGAAATTGACAGTTTTGTAGAAGAGGGAATTAAAGTTTTGAAACAGAAAGCATAGATAAAAATGGGAATGAAGAAGTGGATTAAAATCTTGAGGTCTGCTGGTCACCCTCCCCTTCATCCCAATGCCAGGCATAACAACTCTCCGGCTGTTCAGGTGGCCTTTAAGAAAGTCTGTGACTGGTGGTAAAGTTCTTCCCTCCTGTCCTGTTTTTCTTCTGCAACAAAAAGCAGCAGCAGGAAGAGAAGTAAAGTATAAGGATGCTTGCTAGCATTAAAACACTGAACAAAAGATAGAAACCTGTCTCAGTAATATACAAACACCAGAAATAATAAACCCTAGAGGTTTCTTTGGCATT
>NW_009646459.1:1057012-1068445 GCF_000708025.1 Charadrius vociferus
AAGAAAATAGCTTTTTATACTTCTTTCCGTATGTGAACAGCCAAGAGTGACTACATTTAAATAGTTAGGCAGTACAGATGTTGGGTAGGCAGGATAATGTACTTTGCTGCTGCTCCTGTGGCTGGAGGTGTGCCAGCGTTAAAATTTGTGAAGACTGGAGGAAATTCTCCTCCTGATAGAAGCCGTCCTGTCTTACAGAGGTGTATGAAGCTTGGTGGTGATGCAGTGGTCAGGAGGCAGAAGGAGAACACTGCAGATGCCTATACTGGCTTTTACCTGCCAGCACAATCCTCAAGGTGTGTTAGTGGTTGTGTATACCAGATCTTTCTAGCTCTTACCTTTGCTTGTAGGCAAGGATTATCCTCTTCCTTAGTAGGAAGACTTAGAGAGAGCTGGGGGAGACACTATGATAAGAAGCGTTGACGTGAGGAATATGAACTAGTGAGAGCAGTAGAGATAAGGGCACAGACGTTTGGAAGGTTTGGGGGAGAGCTTGGGAAACTGGTGGCAAAAATGAGCGGAAGACTATTTTGAATAACTGCCAGGATTTATTTAACCCACTAGAATAGGACTTCTACAAAAGAAGGCTTCATTTATCTTTCTGATAGCATGTTCTTAAAGAACCAGGAAAAAGTCTTTTCTGCTCACTTGTATAGTGACTTTCTGGAAAACACAGATCTTTCACTGTCTGTGTCTAAAATATCTCTCTGTGACCATTGCTGTACTGTTAGCTATTAAAACTGCCCAGTACTGTGACAGTCCAGCAAATTTTTAATAGAGAAGCCTGTTTTCATTACATTGCCTGTGGTTGACAGTGAATAAAGATAATTAAATATAACGAAAGAAAAATCTGTGACTCTTTCAAGATTAATGAGAGTTCTGAGACTACTCTGCTACCTCTGTGATTTCGGCAAATGCACATCATATATCTCAAAGCCATTCAAATCAAATACCAATGTTCAGTACTGAACTAAAATACTGATGGAATGGAACCAGGGAAGAAATTCTCACTGAATCCAGTGGACCAAGGGTTCCACCCAGTATTTTTTCAAAATGTCTGTCCTATCATCCCACAGCCAGGGTAAGGCAATGAATTAGGGAGCCCGAGTTTGCTTCTTGCTTTAATGGGCAAAGCAGGCTCCTATATATAGGAAGCCTAAAGGATTGAAAATCTGGTGTAGGTTTAAGGGCCACATTCTGCAAAGCAACCTTTACTTCCCTTTGGATGCCTCTGTTTCCGTTTTTCCTCGTGTACTCGTGGGGCTGTCATCTTTCACTCCTGTCAGGAATGGTTATTAATTGGCCAGATTTGCTGGAAAGCAGTTTCAGGCACTCTGGGGACCAGGCATGCTGCTTCAGTGGTGGTTCCAGCTCCTCCTGAACTACAAGATTATGGACATGAAATGCGAATTGAACTCGAGTCTCCCACTTGGCACAGCACAAAGCATGACAATTGACTAAACACAAAGGAACATACTTCAAAGGTTAAAAACAAACATGTAAGGAAAGGAGCAACTGAGAAGGTTGCTTGTAGAAAAGCCCATCTAAATGAAAGTTAATGCCTTGTAACAAAAGTAAAAAAATGAATTGAAACTAAACAAGATGTTTAGATTGGCATGTGGAAGAATGCTTTAAGATTGCTGGCTCAGAACTTGAGATTTCAATGTTCATGTGAGTTTAGGGTGGGAAACTATATAATTAATCTATTTTACATTATTATATATCACACCATTATAATAATATACATTATGTATTAGCAGCTCTATGTTGTGTATTAGCCTTTGCAAAGATGTTGCTTCAGTGAAAATAGAATAATCCCTGGGACAGATTCAGAGCAGGGAACTTTCCAACAATGTAGCTGTAAAGTCATTAAAACATTTTATTTTTTAAAAATAGTAATTTGTAATAATCTATTTTAATGTCAGTGAATCTCACTGCTGACCTTTTTTATTGATGGAAGTAACAACATACGCTGTTCATGCGTGGGCTTTAGTAACACCATTTTGTTCCCTTTACTTGATTTGACCTATGAACTCGTCACAGCCGTCTTTTTTGTTACCAGTTTTGGGGTGATACAGTATTTTCCATCACCATCTGGAGGTTGAAAATTAATTAAAACTAAAAACCCAGTTTTCCATTGCAGAGCCAGCTGTTAAACAATACCAGCAGCCAATATGGTCATGATTGCATTTTTGTAAAAACAGCATTAATATTGACATGCCAAATACCAAGTACTTTATAAAAACCTTTTAACAAGAAGAGAACAACACTTCAGTGACTGAAAAACAATTTTAAAAGGAAAAAAAAAATCTAAAAAAAAATTCAGGAAAAAATCCTAACATTTTACTTGTATTGTGAGATTGGGCTGATAGACCCACTTTGTTAAAGTAAGAAGACCTAGTCTATGCTAGGGTGGCTTAGTGGTTGCATGAGAAACTCCCCTACTATTCAAAACCCTGCGTTTTTCTGAGCTAATTCACTATATAATTTATTCCGATCAGTGTGATCAATGACATGAGATTTCAGCCTAGAGTATTAACGAGCTTTGAAACTTAACCCTGTTGATGCAGACCTGGCTTTGACAGTAAGCCCCAGTGAGCTTAGTCCCAGCAGAGCATCCTAAAATCTCAAAGCTATTCAGTGTTATTCTGAGCATGGAGGATCAATCCCATAGCTTCTGACACATTACTAATTTCATAGCTTCATCATAATCATGCTACTAATAACTTCTATTGTACATAAATACTTTATAGCTCTATTACCTGGGTACAGCTTCTGGGTGTCTGGACTTTTGATTTCAAACTAATTGAAGATTGTCTGGTTGAAAAAGTGCTAAAAAACATCCCCATTGTTGGAAATTTTATGTGGAGCTAGCTGACAGTAGCATCCAAGATCACACATCTGCAGCAGTGTCCTCTTTAGAAATGTATTTTCACATTGGTGATGATGTTTAACTTTTTTAAAATGCTTGGCATTGGCCTGTTGTTCTTGAAAACAGCAGGTGGGGACTGACTTCTCATGAGATCTGCAGCAGGCAGATGGTGAGAACTTCGGAATTACTACTACCATGAAGAACAAGGTGAAAGCCACTGAACTTTTATTTGCACTGTGCTGTAGGTGAGCGTGGAGCTGTACTGACGAATAAAAATGGGGTTAAGCTTTTGTTTGGTTTTGATTGCTTATGGCTTAGCAATTTGATGTGAAGGCATCTCCAGTTCTCACATAACTCATCTTCAAGGAGGAGTTGGGCGGTGTGAAGGGAGAAACTAGCTGAAGGTGAGGCCATCCTAGGGCCGGTTACTGTTTGCTTTTTTATCCCCACAGGACGAGGGAACAGGATTGAAAGCTGTTTTGCATTTGGAAAGAAACCTGGGGTTTCTAGAGACACTACCCCCAACAGGCTGATATAAAAGGAGACTGTGGGACTGCACTGCAGGGGAAGAAATGTCCTTCCTTTGAGCACACCCCTAAGAAACACAGTCAGGAGCGCAGGCCATGAGCATTGCGTTTTGGGGCTCGTACAATTTCTATTCGCAGCATCCACCCTGCCTTCTGAACTGGTGGTTGGTTGGGTTGGTTTTGGTTTTGTTTTTTTTTTTTTAATTTGCATATGCACTCCCATAGCTGAACTGCAAACCGAACAAATTGCGTAAAGCATGTTTGAATATGCGTGTGCTCTGTAACCACCGATGCAAACAGGAATGAGGGCTGAGATGGGTTGAATCCGTAAGAACTTTTGTCATGCGGCCTCTCGTCACAACCTTTCCTCGGGCTCTGAAATGAAGCAGCAGGGAGCTTTTCGCTACTGCCAGCTGACTCGCCGTATCAAAGTTTGGTGATGCTCTGGCAAAGCTCCACAGGGAATGGGGGGCGGGGGGCGGGGGGTGTGTGTGGATAATAATTTTCACGTCTGAAGCAGCACAAGCACAGATCTGCATTCATTTAAGCGCTCCTTTAACCAAAGCCCGGTAGCTGCTGGTTCCCACAGCCAGCTATCTGAAGGCAGGTGATCACCCTTATTTAGCAGTACCACTAACCACGTGACAAGAAAATGGTGGAGGATCCGTATTCCTAGTAAACTGCTACAGAAGGAGGGATGCTGAAGTGCAGCAGTAAAGCATCTTTATTGTTTTCCCAGTAGAAAGGCCTCTTCAAGTCTGTAGAAAGGTAAGCGTCCCTTTACTCCGAGAGGCTGATATGCAGAAGGTTTTCTGATTAACGGCTCTATTGTTGCAGTTACTTTATGCAGAGGAAGGGGAAATGTTTGTCAGCAGGATGCAAAGCACCCAGGACCTCATTACTGAAAAGGGGACAGCTGTATTTTAATTCCGTTGCATCTCTTTATGAGAGAAGCTTACATCAGTTCAGTGGGATTTCTTTTGTCTGAGCGCAGGCACAGTATTTATAATTAGGAAGCAAAACTTCACTGCACAGTCACGTAGGACGTTAGATTATTTTCAGCTTGTCTGCCTAGCTCTGAGGATACAGTGGGGAAAAAAGGAATGAACGTTGGGCATTGTCAGCGGCTAACTTGGTTTTAAGACTGCTTAATTACTGGCACACTGATTGTTTGTGATAGCTGTCATCGTAGCCTACTTGACAAAGGTATTGTTTTCCAGCTTTTTGCTATCAACTGAAGCATATGATTTTTCAATTTTTTGCAATGTCCTTTTAAAATGTTGCAGTGAACAGAATATGTAATCTTTGAAGGTTAACCGATCAAGGATGCAGCAGTCATCTCAGTGGTAAGAGCACTGAAAAATTACTGAAAAAGTTGGTTTGCGCAGGCAGTATTTTTCTTTATATTTAATTTGAGGAGCTTGATTCAGCTCCATGCAGTGGTTTGCTTTTCTGTCTGTGATGAAGGAATGAAAATATTCTGTTTTAAGTGCAGTAAGCAAACAAATGCTAGTGATGTACAGGAGGCATTGGAAATGTATAGAATGTCTAAATATGAGCTACTTAGACCAACACTGAAAAGAAATGTATGCAGGCTTGGTAGGTCTATTTAGCCAGAATCATTCTCATTAGTGGGGGGGCAGGCAGAGATGTAATTTCTGGACTTATCTTTGTTAATACTCTTAGGAAGCAGAGCTGTGATGAGAAAGGGATGCTGCACCCAGCTCTAGCAACATGGACAGGAGGCAGTAAGGCAATGGTGGGAGTTTTGGGGGGGAACAACAACGACACCACACCAATCCTTACCCTGCTAAACCGCTTTTTTTTCCAGGGCTGCTGTGTTCCTCCCACTACTCTCACCCATGCTCTCCACTGCTGTCTCTTGTGGGGCAGGGGAGTGCTAAGGTCTGAAATAGCCTTGTTATTCCTGTCTTTGGTAAGTCTGGCTGCTAATTTGGCACTGCATAAATCTGGACAGTATCATAGAAAATTCTTGTACGTAGAGACAAGTCTAGCTTTTGCCCAAGTTCACTCCTTTAAAAACTTAGATCCTGCTACAAGTAGTCTATGAGGTTTTGTGGCATCTCTGTAGTGTTCAGGAGTAACAGGAAAGCAATGTTATTTAACAGCTCGTAATATATCTGTAGAAAAAGGCAGAGAAAATCAATCTTTAAGCCACCGTCTTTCTGTTCAGGAAAAAGATGCAGCTCTCAAACTTACCAAGAAATAACGTATAGTTAAGCATATGATTTTGTCAGCACCTGTGAATGTTGATGATAAAGCTATTTTTATCACTGGAGTGTCCTCAGGACTGGAGACGCTTCCTATCAAACCCTGTACAAATATCCAGAAAAATATGGTGCTACTGCAAAAACAAATGAGGTAGAGCAGAGGGGAGTATGGTAGTGACAGTTCAGTTGGTGGACAGATTTCTTAGTTTGTCTAGTTGGTTTTCCTTTGGGCACTGAAGGAAATGGCTTAGCTGTTACGGGGTTTTATGTATTAACTCATTCAGATATTTCAAAGTAGTTCTTAGCATATCCTGTAGATTGTGGTTTTCCCTATAGCCATTGCAGTTGTGAAAAATAGCAGCAGATCAGACTTCCTTATTTCAGGCTACCAGGTGAAAGCTGACCATGTCCAACCAGAGCAAGATTACTCTCCTTAGCAGAAAAGACTGGCAACAAACTCTAAAGAGCTGTCTGATGGACAGCAGACCAGCAGGACACCCCTTTGCCTGCTTGTCAAAAGCAGTAGAGTATATAGCTAACCTTGCCTTTGTATTTCCCAGTCTATAATGTGTGAGGAGTGCCGTGTTGGGGAAGGAGGAGCCCCATTTTCTCACCTCATTCCTGAACATTACTTCTTCAGTCCAGCATTTCCCGTCGCTCCGGCGCTTTCACAGCATTTTTTTCCTATGTCTGACATTCTCCCCTCTCCCACACTTAGGCTGGTTCTTATTTTCCTACTGCTTCTGTGCCCCTTCCAACCCAGTGACCCAGTGGTCCAAACAGGACCCGGTTTTGCTGCTGAAGATAAAGTGGTAGCTTTCTGCATCTCCTGTCTCCCTTTGTGCAAGCCTTTTTAGACCTGCCTCCTATGGGGTCTGACAGTCTTCCCTGCTCTGAACACCTCAAGCAGGCTGCAGGACTGCCTGGTTTGGTGCCACCTTTGCTGCTTCAGTAGAGCTTTTGTGCCTTGATTGGGTGTCTCCTTGGGCTCAAGGTTGGGCTTTTCCTGTAATTTTCCCAAGTTGCAAATCACCCAATGCGGATGGCAACTTTTCAGTTACCAATTTACACCCATAAGGGTATTTCCATTTTAACCTGCTGGTTAAAATTCCTTCTCCATATTCTGCATTGCCACTTACGTTCCCCTGCTATTTATTACGTCCTTGACAACTGCAGCTTTAAAAGAGACTGAAGTTTAACTTCAACATCTTTTTAGACTCTTTTCTTTAGCTCAGTCATAGCCAAGATAGGGAAAATGTAGCTGTTAGTCATTTGTAGGTTTGCTACAGTACGTATGATTTGAATCTAAATTATTATGACATTGAACATCGTAAGCTGTGTAATCATAGTTACATTAACATAGAAAAAATGGAAAGATCGCAGTTTGGCAGTACAGTGACACAGAAGTGAGAAGAAAAGAGAAAACAAACACATTCGCAAGATTTAAAGTATTGAAGGAATAGAAGTTGTTAGAGAAGGATAAGGAATGAAGTCATAAATAGGAGCAGAGAAGAAGGATAACGAGGGGAGGAAAAGACAGAAGTCATACAATATGGAAAAAAATGTTGCCCTGTATCTTTTCCTGTCTGTTGGGATATTATAAATTGTGCAAAGGCTGAACTTGAAATCAAAGGAGTGCTAGAAAAACTCCTAATGTTTTAATGAACAGATCAGTAAAAGTGCTATGAATCCGTAGATTCACAGAATTCACAGAATTCACAGAATTGTTAGGGTTGGAAGGGACCTCTGGAGATCATCTAGTCCAACCCTCCTGCCAGAGCAGGGTCACCTACAGCACGTTACACAGGACAGCGTCCAGGCGGGTTTTGAATGTCTCCAGAGTGGGAGACTCCACCACCTCTCTGGGCAGCCTGTTCCAGTGCTCCACTACCCTCAAAGTAAAGAAGTTCCTTCTCATGTTAAGATGGAACTTCCTATGTTCAAGTTTATGCCCATTACCCCTCGTCCTATCACTGGGCGCCACTGAAAAAAGACTACTCCCATCCCCCTGGCATCCTCCCATTAAGTATTTGTATGTATTAATAAGATCTCCCCTCAATCTTCTTTTCTCTAGACTAAAGAGACCCAAGTCCCTCAGCCTTTCCTCATAAGAAAGGTGCTCCAGTCCCCTAATCATCTTTGTTGCCCTTTGCTGGACCCTCTCCAGCAGTTCCCTGTCTTTCTTGAACTGGGGAGCCCAGAACTGGACACAGTACTCCAGATGCGGTCTCACCAGGGCAGAGTAGAGGGGGAGGATGACCTCCCTCGACCTGCTGGCCACACTCCTCTTGATGCACCCCAGATCTTGATGTTAAGTGAATTGTTATGATTAGCAGCTCTGAAAATCATCTCTAAAGACATTTTATCACACAAGCAAGACAGAATTCACCTGTTGTAAGATGCTTTGTTAAAACATTTGATTCCAGCTAGTATAGTATGGTAATAAGTGTCATCATCATTATACGTGTCAGCATTCATACACGCAGAGAAACAAATCCCTTAAGCAATGGAGAAAGTTGACCGTATTACAGAGAAGCCAAGTAGAAAAGAGGAAATAGCCACTGAAGTTGAGAAGTTAGCTCAGTTGCAGAATTACTGGTTATTACTGATAGTTATGAGCAGTCCAAGACATTTTAGCACGTCTTCAACCTGCAAGCAAATGTGCTTGATAAGGTGCAGACTGAAATAATAGTTGGAGGGTGAGTTCTCACGGCTCCACTGGAGAATCTCAGCAGGGCGTAAAATGTAAAACTTCCTAAAGATTTTCTGCTTCTGATCCTGCAACCTCTACCCCGTTAACTACTCTCAAAGCATCAGCACACTTCCCGAAAGTGCAGATGGCTGCACTGGCTATAAGGTACATGCTGCTTTTTCAAGTGCTGTTCATGTGCCAATTGCATCATTTGGAACCGCAGGTATTCTGATGAATGGCCTTGACAGCACAGTATGGCAGGAAAATGGTCACTGTGAACCACACATGCTGGAAAGAAAATTAGTTTTAAAGTCAGAAAAACTAAAACTGAGTTTTCTCAAGGAATAATTAATTGCTCAATGAAAGCGGAAGGTGGGAATCAGGTACCTAATATGTGATTAGGCCTAGCATTTTAATAAATTTTTTGAAGTACAATTTCCAAACAAAATGTATTTTGAGGCTATATTTAAGAATCTTTTACATCAGATGATTGATTTAACTCCTACTTTCTCTGCTGGCATTACCTTGTTACAGTGCATTTGTAGTGTTCGCTCAACAGTGGCTGTTGATTAACAGATCATCTAGATGTTATTTGTAGAATATTAACAACATTTATTAAGAGCAGAGAGATCAGATAACTTTAAACAAGCCTTCTAAATGCTAATACTGCTCTGAACCTACAAAGTGTCATATCCAGACCTTGTGATCTCCCAACACAGATGGAGGAGCACCCATCACACAAGCTCCCCAACTCTGTGTTGTTAATTCCAGTAATTTTCCACTGGCTCAGTGAAGATTAAGCAGTGCTGAGCTAGGCGCATAACAGAAGAGAGCCCCTGCTCTGAGGGCAAGACCATATGGCGGTATGTGAATGCGACGCCAAGGCAGAGCAATAGATGTCAAGTGTCATGTTATTTCGACCTTAGAATTTGTTACTCTCTACCTGCTTTTGCACACAAAATGTTGAGGTAAGAGAATGTTATTAAAATGGTAATACTGGGAAATGCCTGGCAGGGTCTGTGCTCCCCTGCAAGAGGCATAGTTGGAGATGGTGCTATTTCATGGGTACAGTTGGGTAACACTGCCCTGAAGAATCATGTCCTGGCCGTGTCCATGCCATGGAGTTGTTACGTGGTGCGGGGCAGGTCAAGAGGAGTCTGCAGCTGCTTGAATCACAGATGTCCTTCCTCTTCTGACCCCTGTCTGATCTGTTCTTTTTCTGGATGCCAAAGTGAAGCCACTGGGGTCTGACTATACCAGTTTTTTTCAGTGGCAGCTAGTCATGAGGATCGGTAGTGGCATATAGAATATGTTATAAAATGCTACATAGTGAGAGAAAAAGCCAAAGGTTATTAGGCATCACATACCAGGAACTCACAATTAATGGACGCTCTCAAAGTTAATTTGTTTGTTTCTTTTCTGTAACAGTGAATAATTCCTTATATTCGACTCATAAAGCTGTTGTCCAAGGTATGTTAAATAATGTTTGGAGATGCTCAATACTCAAGTGATTAGCAGCTCTGAAAAGCCCCAGAAAGGACTGATTCTAGAGCAGTGTTTGAATGGTGCACGGTTAATAATGCTTGGGCATGTGGGAAGGACAAGGTAAGGTATTAAATAGGTGTTCATTCAGTTGCACTGTCTTTCTTGTTGCATCCCATGACCTGCTGGTGACAGACCTCTGGGAAGAGACTTCAGGGGGCTCTGGGACCTGCTGCAGGCAGCATCAGCCTGGCTTGTGTTCCTAAGACCCCATTTCAACCAGACATCTACGTTTGGGACTTAAATCCTATTTCCCTCATTCTATATTGAGATGCCTTTTTATTCCATGTGGCTGGAAGTCACAGAGAGTTGAAGAAGCCTGGAGCCCTTGGATTCGTTCCATCAGCCTTCCTCATCCGTGGGCATATGCATGAGGTTGCTGAAACAGCCTAGTGAATGCCATTATCAGTCATCTGTTTACTTAGATACGTGCCTCCATGGCTCCCCGCATCCCTCCCTGGCTTTGCCTGCTTCCCTTGTGCTCTGACACAGAGAGGGAGCTGGCAAGGAGTCAGAACAGACAGCCTGTGGCTGCCTAGCAGCAGCGAAAGCAGCGGCGGGTGCTTAAGAATAGCAGCTTTTATTTTTTTTTAAGTCTTAAACTGATAAGAGCAGACAGGAGAGCCTCCTCATATAAGTGGCTAACTGGAAGAAATTGAGGCTTATGGTATAGATTTAAGAAGAGGAACAAGGAAAAAGATGGCTAGGTAAACAGATAGAATGGTTAAAAAATTCATTCTGTGGCCCAAAGCGACATTTTATCATATTTTTGGTTAACATACTGAAATGCAAACAATTTAAATCTTCTGGCTAGAATATAGGATTTTTCTACAGAAAGAGTATTACTCCTTACAGACATGCCTAACTTTCTCATCCAACTTTGATGCTGAAAATGGAGTAAAAAATCAGCACATGGAAAACATCAAGTAACAGTATAATCAACAAAAGAAGCTTTAAATCAGAAGGGTGAAGTGTGGAAAACTAGGAAGTTATGGCTTTTACTAATTTTGCAATGGTTTATTCTGTGGCTGCTGAGAAAGTGACATGTTTTTCTGCAAAATGGAAATATCAGCATGTGTTTATTTACTATGCAGTGGTATGACAATGATTAGTTAACATTTGCACAGATGTTTGATTAATAAAGCTTTTGGCTCAAACAAAACACCACAGATAATTTTCGGGGGGGTTTGGTTTGCACCCAGAGATGGGAATAAAAGTCTCACGCTATGCATAAATTCCAGTGCTCAGTCTATAGATTTTTCCTGAACTAGTTTTTGATTAAGAGCTACCAAATAAATAGCAATAGAAACACAGTTAATTTAGTAGACTAACATATGGTTGCTAAATGCAGCTCTTGGGAGGTTATAAAATTAATCCACTTTTACAAGTCACCTGTATACAGTATGATTATTTTACACAGCTGTGAGTAAAAGTAATGTCTTTTTTCTAGTCTTAGGTATCCTGGAGTGGATTCCTTCCAATAGGCTCATTTTCTTGGTATGTGGATGTAGTTGAAGCATAGTCTGTGACTGATATTGACTGAATCCTGCACAGTGTACGTCACTTTGA